>NC_047093.1:84925695-85229289 GCF_902459505.1 Geotrypetes seraphini | reverse complement strand
GTAAACTACTTTAGTAACAAAGCCAGCTCCAAACAATTTTTCTACACTGCCTATCTAATATGATATTCTAAGAGCATCCAGTGCTAAAAACAAAAAGAAGAAAATTTTGCCTGCGGAACCTTCAGGATGCTCTGCTATTTCCCTTAGAAGACCATTTCTCTCTTCTTTTTCCGCAGAACAGCCATTTCCTACATTCCAATCTCTGCAGTCTGTTAAACATACTGACAAGTCCTCTCAGTTTACTTGGGTACATTTATTCCATCCGGGTGCAAATTCGCCAACAGTTTTGCCTCTTCATTGTCCACTTGACTTCATTCTCTTATGCCTTCTGCATCTCTCAGATACTGGTCTCTAATTACGCTCTCTCGTTTTATGAATAGTCGTACCACCTTCGGTCTCCAATAAGAGACCCTCCTCCAGTGTGGGACCTACCATTAGGGGTAGATCTCTTAGTCCAATTCCTGTCTAAACCATTGGAATCTACTTCCATTATATTCTTTTCTGGGACATTCGTTTTGTCTCACTGCTTTCGACTTCACTTGAGAATGTAGTGAACTTCAAGCATGCCTTACTTATTCTACATTTTTTCCTACTAGAGTGGTTTTTTCCGAACTCATTTGAGATTCTTTCCTTGGTATGGATTTTCATCTACACCAATCTATTACTTTATCATCGTTGTTTCTTCCTTTGCATTCCTCTCCAGCAGACCAAGGTCTCCATGCTGTCCACTGCAAAGGAGCATTATGTTTTTACCTCTAGGCAACTACTCAATTCGCCAACCAAATTAGCTCTTCGTTTCCTCTACATCAGCTACTGAGGAACACAAGAAAACAAAAAAAAACAATAAAATGCAAAATGATAGAACAGAGAAATAACTCTCTCTCTCCTCTCCGATAGCACATTGTATTAATTCGTGCTATCCCAGAGCACACCTGATCCCTCCTGTGTCAATTGTGGATCATAGATAGTGACCTACAGCTTCTGCATGGTGAATTTTCATCTTAATTCCTGTTCAAGATGTTTCTGAGGCTGCATTTAAGTCCAGAGTGCATCCATTTTTTGCTGCGCAAGAGCTCTTATTCAACCCCCTGGCAGGGCATCAACGACGAGCTACAGCGGCTCCAATAGCCAACTTGAAATCCGCCCCAATCTAGGGTATTTCCAAACCAGCAACCTAGTCTTCTGTGCAGACATTTACAATGCAGTGCTGCTTGGACCACACTTTAGCTCCAGATATTCACTTGTGACAATCAGTTTTACTTAATCTCTTTGAATTATAGACTGTTTTCCACCTCCCATATGCTTTTTCAGCTTGGGACTCACCATCAAGTGGGGCTGCATATCCCCTGCCTGTATCCTGTAGCAGGTGATCTCCATAGACAGCAGGGGAACGCACTTGCCAACCCTCCATCCCCTCATCTCCTCTTCTATTGCTAGGAACAAAACTGATAGGCAGAGGGGAGGGGTTTGAGTAGTAGGGCAATCCTGCACATGCTCAGTAAGCTCAAAAGCTTACTATAGCTAGGGGAGAGTACCAACGTCATTAGGCTCAGTCAGAGACTTCACCATCAAGTGTGGCTGCATTCCCCTGCTGTTTACGGAGAACACCTGTTATAGGTAAGGAATTTTGCTATCCATCTGCTCTGGTATTATGAACTAGCTTCAGTGATTGCTTAGGACCCATTTATGTGATATCATAACTCCATTCTGTATTACTTGTAAACAGTATAAAGCACAGCTGTTTGGCTATTTTGTAGTTCTTCTACGTTTCATCATGTTTCACCACCATTACCCCAGTAGCATATAGAGTACATTTCAGGATCTTACTACTTGTCCAAGCTTTTTATACAAATACTAGCTGATAACCCGGCGTTGCCCGGATATTTATTTATCCCAAAATGTCCAACCCCCTACATGTCCCACCCCCCTATGTCCCACATGTCCCACCCCCCACGTTACCCCCCCCCCCACATGTCCCATATGCCCCACCCCCATGTCCCAACCCCCTACCCTCCACATGTCCCAAAGGAATGTCCCTCTCTATGGGGCTGAACTTAGACTTAAACGGCATCGGGAGTGTCGGTATTCATCTCTGCGAACCCGAAAACTATGGGTTGGACATTAATATCTGTCGCTATTGATAATTTTAACATATCACCCCCTTCCCACCCCCACAGTATTTTACCCCATCCCACCTGCACAATATTTTTCCCCAGATAGTAAGTCATATGTGTACCAAGTTTGGTTGAAATCTCTCCATGCGTTTCAGAGTTATGCTGAGTATTCATGTGTGAGCCCGAAAACACTATGGGGTAGATACTAAAATCTGTCATTTTCAATCATTTTTACATATCCCCCCCTTCCCACCCCCACAGTGTTTGTCCTCAGATAGTAAGTAATGTGTATGTCAAGTTTGGTTGAAATCTGTCCATGCATTGAAGAGTTATGCTGGAACATACATACATACACACACACACACACATATATTCAAATTATAATGTGAAATATTTGACAAAATGAATACAATACAACTAACGCAAAACTTGATTATAAACAACAATTTTAGTTTCACTTCCAGGAGCAAGAACATATAAATTCTTGGGTGAACCCACCCTTGAGCAAGCAACATAGAGTTGTGGGTCGCGAGACCCCCAGAACATATCACCCCAGGTAGTGAGGGATCTGCATACCAAGTTTCGTTCAAATCGGTCAAGCCGTTTGTGAATTACTGTGAGAATGGCAGCTTTTTACATTTTTTCCATTGACATGAATGGGTGAAATCTGATTTTCAGTTTGTAGCTCCGCCCACGTGTGCAGGTGGGCCGCAAGACCCCCAGAACATATCACCCCAGGTAGTGAGGGATCTGCATACCAAGTTTCGTCCAAATTGGTCACAGTGAGAATGGCAGCTTTTTACATTTTTTCCATTGACATGAATGGGTGAAATCTGATTTTCTGTTTGTAGCTCCGCCCACATGTGCAGGAGGGCCGCGAGACCCCCAGAACATATCACCCCAGGTAGTGAGGGATCTGCATACCAAGTTTCGTTCAAATCGGTCAAGCCGTTTGTGAATTACTGTGAGAATGGCAGCTTTTTACATTTTTTCCATTGACATGAATGGGTGAAATCTGATTTTCTGTTTGTAGCTCCGCCCACATGTGCAGGTGGGCCGCGAGACCCCCAGAACATATCATCCCAGGTAGTGAGGGATCTGCATACCAAGTTTCGTCCAAATTGGTCACAGTGAGAATGGCAGCTTTTTACATTTTTTCCATTGACATGAATGGGTGAAATCTGATTTTCTGTTTGTAGCTCCGCCCACATGTGCAGGAGGGCCGCGAGACCCCCAGAACATATCACCCCAGGTAGTGAGGGATCTGCATACCAAGTTTCGTTCAAATCGGTCAAGCCGTTTGTGAATTACTGTGAGAATGGCAGCTTTTTACATTTTTTCCATTGACATGAATGGGTGAAATCTGATTTTCTGTTTGTAGCTCCGCTCACATGTGCAGGTGGGCCGCGAGACCCCCAGAACATATCATCCCAGGTAGTGAGGGATCGGCATACCAAGTTTCGTTCAAATCGGTCAAGCCGTTTGTGAATTACTGTGAGAATGGCAGCTTTTTACATTTTTTCCATTGACATGAATGGGTGAAATCCGATTTTCTGCTTGTAGCTCCGCCCACGTGTGCAGGGGGGTTGCGAGACCCCAAGAACATATCACCCCAGGTAGTGAGGGATCTGCATACCAAGTTTCGTTCAAATTGGTCAAGATGTTTTTGATTTACTGTGAGAATGGCAGCTTTTTACATTTTTTCCATTGACATGAATGGGTGAAATCCGATTTTCTGCTTGTAGCTCCGCCCACGTGTGCAGGGGGGTTGCGAGACCCCCAGAATATATCACCCCAGGTAGTGAGGGATCAGCATACCAAGTTTCGTTCAAATTGGTCAAGATGTTTTTGATTTACTGTGAGAATGGCAGCTTTTTACATTTTTCCCATTGACTTGAATGGGTGAAATCTGAAGTTCTGTTTGTAGCTCCGCCCATGTGTGCAGTTGGGCCGCGAGACCCCCAGAACATATCATCCCGGGTAGTGAGGGATCCGCATACCAAGTTTCGTTCAAATCGGGCAAGCCAGTTTTGCGGAGGCAGTTTTTATATTTTTTACATTGACATGAATGGGTGAAATCTGATTTTCTGTTTGTAGCTCCGCCCACGTGTGCAGGTTGGCCACGATACCCCCAGAACATATCACCCCAGGTAGTGAGGGATCTGCATACCAAGTTTCGTTCAAATCGGGCAAGCCGTTTTTGCGTTGGCAGCTGTTTTACATTTTTTCCATTGACATGAATGGGTGAAATCTGATTTTATGTTTGTAGCTCCGCCCACATGTGCAGGTGGGCTGTGAGACCCCCAGAACATATCACCCCAGGTAGTGAGGGATCCGCATACCAAGTTTCATTCAAATCGGGCAAGCCGGTTATGCGGAGGCAGTTTTTACATTTTTTCCATTGACATGAATGGGTGAAATCTGATTTTCTGTTTGTAGTTCCGCCCAGGTGTGCAGGTTGGCCGCGATACCCCCAGAACATATCACCCCAGGTAGTGAGGGATCGGCATACCAAGTTTCGTTCAAATCGGGCAAGCCGTTTTTGAGTTGGCAGCTCTTTACATTTTTTCCATTGACATGAATGGGTGAAATCCGATTATCTGTTTGTAGCTCCGCCCACGTGTGCAGGTGGGCCGCGAGACCCCCAGAACATATCATCCTGGGTAGTGAGGGATCTGCATACCAAGTTTCGTTCAAATCGGTCAAGCCGTTTTTGCGTGATCGCGGCACATACATACATACATCCGATTTTATATATATAGATTATACTCCATCTGCCCTTATTAGTGATACATTTTGGTCCCTCTATGATGCTTTGCTTCCAAAGTGAAAATTTGTGGATAATTCCTTCAGTGTCCATCTTGACCCAACTTGGGCCCACATGCACAAAAGCCAGTGATCATCGCTAAACCTGTTTTGACAGCTTTAGCGCTGATCGCATTTGCTGACCTGATGCACTAAATGGCTTACCACATGATTTTCCCCTTCGATCACCCATTTTCTGATCCAACCATGCAAATTAATTAAATCCCATACTAGCCAAGCTATTGACGTACTAACATTGCTTGGCTATGCCCAAAAAAAGCAAGGGTTTTAGTGATCTGAAAAAAATGACAGGTCTGCCTAGTTTTTGTTATTTTTACATCATTTTTTTTATGGCACAGATATTTCACGTGTGTTACACATGCAAAATATCTGTCCCTTAAAAAAAAAGAAAAAAGCCCTTTTCCCCACCAATGTCAACCCTCCTCGATGATGTCTGACAAATGCGACACTGGGAATCCCTCCTCCTGACTCCAAAGGCCCACCTCAATGCCAGATGCCCCCCAAATTCCCTCCCCTCTCCTTCCTCTCCCAAGAGGCAGGATGGATGCCCACTCTCCCCTGCCACTGGAGGTCTCCTGACCCTCCTACTCTTCCCTGTAACTTTCAAGGAAGTTGGGAGCAGGAGTAATGCTCAGTCACTCCTCTTCTGAAGCCTGTCTGTCTAAAATGGTGGGCCTTCCCCTCCCCGGTGCATCATGTAATGCACAGGAAGGAGCCAAAGGCCCTGATTGGCTCAGATGCCTCCTAAGAACAGAGGCCTTAGGCATCTGAGCTAATCAGGGCCTAGGCTCCTCCTCTGTATCCTGATTGGCTTGAAGCTAAAAAATGATCCAACCTAAGGGCCAATGTTAACAACCATCCATTGATTCAAAACTCCCATTGATGGTACCAACCCCCCCCCCCCCCCACAGAATCTACAGTGTTGCCATCTTAATCTCCTGCATCATTAACACTTCAGTGCTGGTGAAATTTTAAAATGCAGCATGGTCATATGAGCTCCATAGACAATCAGATGTATATAGGGTTTAAATTTATTTTGAAATGCTGAGGGTGATGTTACCAGCAATATAAAAAGTAAACATGGAGGGGGTACTGCAAAGTTTGTCATTTCATGCAGGCCAGGGAGACTTTATTTCTTTTGACTGGGTAAAAGTACAAGTAAACCAGCATGTCATCATAGGCAGAACTCCAATACAAAGTTGTTCTTTAATTCTTCTCGTAGCAAAACCTTGCCAGAAGCATTTCCACTCAGTTTCATAAAACTGCCAGCCTCAGAAGCTGTTTTCCACATACTGTTGCCTGAGCCTCTGAATAGTAGAAATTCCTTTGAAAATATTGTTGTAGCATGAGGTCGACCAGATGGTTCCATCTCTACAGAAAATCAAACATTTAAAGAAGACAGAACTGTGCGCAGAAAACAATTTTCAGTTTCTCTTCAGACCATTCTTAAGGTTTTTTTTTGTCCAGATGTTTCTTGAATTTGTTTCAGATGTTAATCCTTGTAAAATCTGACTAATTCATGTAAAAATGATTTAAACACATGCAAATCATTTGTTTAAAGCTTGATATACCACATTTCTCTGACAACAGATTGAAGCAGTTTACACGTTTAAAAATAATAATTAAGCTGTTTGTTGATACCTACACGTAGAGGCCGTACAGAACATTTATATGCAGTATTTAGAAAGTATGTTGTTTATGATAGAGAATATTTTTCAAGGCTTACATGTTGTTATGGTTTTGTTTTATGAATGTTTAATTTTTGGAAACCGCTTAGAGCTTAGGCGGTATAGAAATTTTTTAAATAAATAAATAAAACAAACACTTACAGCCTCTTTTACAAAGCCGCGCTAGCAGCAGTGCTGCGCTAACGGCCACGAAGCCCATAGAGATTTAAAGGGCTTCGAGGCTGTTGCGGCACGGCTTTGTAAAAGAGGCCATTAAGGGTCCTTTTACAAAGATGTGGTAGAAAGTAGCTTTAGTACACCCTTATGTGAGTCTTTCCCATGAGCAAAGGCCATTTTTACCCCATCCAGAAAATGGACAATATTCCATTTTTCAAATTAAGATCCATTAGGGTTGTCCAAAAAAAAAAAAAAACCTAACTCAAGTTGGAGACTTTACTAATTGAATTGTTCCCATGAATTTGTATGTGCTTGATCGCAAAATATTTTTATACACTATTGTAGGCCCATCCTGGGGTTACTCAAAGCCAATGAATATAAGCACCACCAAAATCCATTTTTTTCCCTTAAAATCAGTTGATAATTTTGCACTAAAAATGTGATAATGCTATATAAGAACATAAGAACATAAGCATTGCCCCGTGCCCAGCGGTCCACTCCTGCGACAGCCCCCCAGGTCCATGATCTGTAAGTGCTACTAATCTAAGACGTTCATACCCTATTCATTTAATATCCTGTAAAGTAACCCTCTATCTGTACCCTGCAATCCCCTTCTCTTCCAGAAAGTCGTCCAGTCCCTTTTTGAACCCCAGTATTGTACTCTGTCCTATCACCTCTCCTGGAAGCACGTTCCAGGTGTCCACCACCCTCTGAGTGAAGAAGAACTTCCTTGCATTCATTTTGAATCTGTCTCCTCTCAGTTTTTCTGAAGGACCTCTTGTTTTTGTTATCCCCGCTAGTCTGAAGAATCTGTCCCTCTCCACCTTCTCTATACCTTTCATGATTTTCTAAGTCTCCATCATGTCCCCTCTAAGTCTCCGCTTTTCCAGGATAAAGAGCCCCAGCTTGTCCAACCTTTTAGCATATGAAAGATTCTCCATGCCCTTTATCATTATGCTATGGACGTAGATTAAACATGTAAATATATATAAATCTTACATTAGACATATGTGAAAGAATGTTACAAAGTCATACAGAAATCAAACAAAAATTCATAGAACAACTAAATGTTTGACTTTCACATGGCGGATTGGGCTTGTCTGGGCAAGTATGACATCAGCAGCTGATTTGTTTCTTGAGAAATGCTTGTGAGCATCCCCACATAGCTGGGAGACTTGGTTGGACCTGAATCACATTTCCTGTTTCACACCCTTGGTATTACCAATGAATGGTTAGCGCAGTCAATGGACTCGTGGTCTCAGGATCCAAACTTCCATACTGCTGAACAGTTTGTCAACACAGTGAAGGCGGTTAACAACACAGCCTACATTTCCAGCACCTATCTTTCTCAGAGGCGCAATTCTGTATATATGGCATCATCACATGATTTAGTCGCAATATATGAAGGTAGTAGGGGGATTAATTAGTTTGTTAGGTCTTGCAAGTTTTAGGAGGTCAAAACTTGCATAAAATACCAATACTGTAGAGAACTCCTAAAGAGGAAAGATTAAATAAATTGTATGAGAAAGGTACTTTTCTTTTTTTCTTTTTTCACTCATACACTCAGAAATGTGTAGTTCAGGCAGGGGCCGAAGCTCCTGTAGCCAAACCCACCGCCCCATCACTGTGTATGAAGATTTAGAAAAAAACACTAGATGTGTGCTATTCTGATAATAGTGAGCTTGCAACGGCAAAAAAAGTGAACTTCCACTTATCTTTTAAAGATGTTTAGCAGGTCCCTTTTTTGCCATTGAAAGCTCACTATTATCAGAATAGCACACATCTAGTGTTTTTTTCTAAATCTTCACACACAGTGATGGGGCGGTGGGTTTGGCTACAGGAGCTTCGGCCCCTGCCTGAACTACACATTTCTGAGTGTACGAGTGAAAAAAGTGAAAAAAGAAAAGTATCTTTCTTATACAATTTATTTAATCTTTCCTCTTTAGGAGTTCTCTATAGTATTGGTATATCATCACAAGATTGACACGTGATCGGCGGCCGCTTTATAGGCAGCTGCTTTTAGTGCTGTATAGAAAATCCAAGCCTGCATAGTTGAGTATTTGGAACGTCATTGGTAGATGACTACACCAAAGTGAACGTGTTTAGCTATAAGCAAATATGTTAAATTTCTGTTATTTTCCACAATAAAGTGCAGATATTGAAGATTCAGTTAATAAAATACTGCTAGATTTGTTTATATAAAGGGCTCCTTTTACGAAGCCGTGTTAGCAGTTTAACGCCCATAATAGCGTGCGCTAAACTGCCGGCCGCGCTAGCCGCTACCACCTCCTCTTGAGCAGGCGGTAGTTTTTCGGCTAGCGCGGGGGTTAGCGCGTGATAAAAAGTCACGTGCGATAAAGCCGCTAATGCGGCTTCGTAAAAGGAGCCCAAAATGTCTTTTTGTCAATGTATCATTGCTGAGCGTGAAAACATAAAAGTTATGCTATAATACCAAGAAATTTGTTCCATTAAGCAGAAACACTGTAATAGCAAATTTTAAGAAAAACAGAGCTTTTTGTGATAAGATTAAAAAAATTATTTTCTGATCAAGCTCAATCAAATTAATGGGAACAACTTCAATTCACACAGTTTTTTTCCAATGTTAGGTTTTCCTGGACAACCCTATTGGCCATGCATTAATGTTACCATTAACACATAGTCATTAACAAAAACGAGCATGTGAGCCTTATTTTGTAGACAGTAAAGAGTCACATGCTAATCCTGCACTAATCAGCACACTGTGATTGGCACAGAAATACTCACCCTTCATCCATGTCCTCTCAGTGAAAAATAACATTTAGCACATACACATTTGAAACTTACCACAGGATGCTTTAGTGTACCCAGTCGTAAGCCCTTTTATACTGTGGTACGTACGCATGTGTTAGAGCTTACTGCAGCTTAGAAAAAGGACCCTTTAAGAAGGGCAACAAAAATCAATTTTAAAAGAAAATGAACAATCAATTAAACCTAGGCACATAGGGGCCAAATTCCAGTCTGTGGGAGACAGCCTGGCTATCTCCTGCGGTTGGTGGCAAACTCAAGAATTCAATTCTAGGGTCTGTATCCGGCAACTGGCATTGAATTTCCAATCTATTGTTAACTGAAGTTGGCATAGCCAGCCAAGCTGTTATTCATCGGTTGACTGGTTAAGTCAGGATTATCCAATTTACAGCCAGTGGACTAGAACTGGAACCAGGCCCACCAATTGCTTTTTTTTTTTCCTGGCCCTCGTAAGCTTGGCAAGTCTTGTGGTGCTTGCAACAGGATTCCTGCTTCCCTACCACAACTTAGCTCTTTCTGCAAGCATGAGCTGAAACAGGAATCCCATTTCTTCTGCAGCCAAAGATAAGTGAGAGAAAAACAACAACAACCTGGGAGAAGGCTGGGGGGTGGGGTTGTTACATGAGCAAGAGAGACTCAGTGAAGGCTGGGGAAGGGAGGGTTACAAGAGTGAGAGAAACTGGGTGAAGGTTGGGAGGGGGTTACCTGAGTGAGAGCAATACTAGGTGAAAGCTGGGGAGGAGATGATGCACTGTTATATTTTGCCACTATTTGATGAAACATGTAGCAAAATATGTTTTTGCTCAATACATGTTGCAAAATATAAAATGCAGCCCCTAGTACATAAAGGTTGAATAAACCTGGGCTAAGTCATAGCAGCCAGACCTGTTACTATGGAAGGTCTATCTAGCCACTAAAAGTAGCCAGTCAGTCAATGAATATTGATGCTGACTGACTATGTTGCATACAGTATATAGAACCACCAAAATAACACTGGAGATAATTTATTTTTTGTTTTGTTTTTCTCTTTATAGACGGGAACAAGCCTCAGAATATTGAGTAGTAGATTGTATTTAATTGACAGGTAACCATCAGATTTTTTTCTACTTTTGTTTTTGACTATGTTGCATGACATAGTCATTGACCAGGCTAGCCGCTGAGTGGTATATTCAGCGGGAGGTTGCCAGTTAGTACTATTTAGCCAGCCAGGAACTATCCCTGGCTAGCTGAATATCAGGCAGATAGAAAATCACACACTCCAAGCCAACAGACTATAGAAATGCACTGTTATGACATGTGATCCACACCGATGCAAAGAAGACTTTAGGAAGGATCTGAATTTAGTACATATCAACTCTAAACACAAATAATGGGGGTGGGTCATCAGAGTGGGCAGACTAGGTGGGTCATGGCTCTTTTCTGCCGTCATTTTCTATGTTTCTATAATTAAGCAATGAATTCCATAAAGCTGGATCAAAACAAATATTAGGGATTTCTATTCCGCCATTACCTTGCGGTTCAAGGTGGATTACAAAATGGATTGTCAGGACATTAGAAGTATGTAGGGAGTAGTTTGTACATTTATTTGAATTGCTAAGGATTACATCTGAATTGTCATAATATTAGTAGTTGCAGGTGATGCTTGGAACATTTCTCATTGAGTTAGTTCGGTTTTATGTGTTTTTTGAATAGAAGGGTTTTTATTTCTTTTTTAAGGTTTTGTAGTCTGTGATCGAGGTCAATAGGTTGTAGAGTTGGAGGTCGAGTATTGCAGCTTGAGTGGCTAGGAGGTTGTCGTACAGATTTTTTCTTTTGATGTTTTTGGTTGGAGGATGTGGGAATGGTGCGTGGGTTCTCCTATATCTGGTTGAGGTGGATTGAACTAGTCGATTGTTCCAATAGTAGGCAGTAAAATCTGAAGTGAACACTTGCTTGTATTGGGAGCCAATGTGAGTCATGGTATGCCTCTGTGATGTGGTTGAATTTCTTCAGTGAGTAGACCAGTCTTAGGGCTGTGTTTTGTATTGTTTGTAATTGTTTTATCATGGGGAGATATAGTATGTTGCAGTAGTCTATTAGACCTAGGATTAGGGATTGTACCAAGAGTTGGAATTGTTTTCTGTCAAATAATTTTCTGACTTGCCTCAGGTTTCTCATGACTGCGAATTATTTTTTTTTTATTGTTTTGTTGATTTGTGGCTCTGTCTTTTAGCACTCCCAATAGTTTTAAAGTGGGTTGGATGTGGTATGTTGCAGAGTTTAAGACAAGGTTTGTTACAGTTGGGGTTTTGTTATTTTCGAGTAGGATGAAGTTTGTTTTGTCCGGATTTAGTTTTAGTTTGTGGTGGTTCATCCATGTTGCTACTGTTTCAAGTGTTCTGTGTTTTGTGTCTGCCATGGATGGTGCTGGTTGATCGAAAGAAAGGAGAATAGTGATATCATCTGTAATGGCATGTAGATAAAAGATGTGCATGATATGAAGAAGGGAAAACTAGACAAAGGTCATTAAGCAGAGAGGGCACTTTAGTATATAAGATATGAATAAAGAAGTGACACGGTCCCCAGTTGAAGGCAACACAAAGCACAGAAGACCCGTTTCAGAATTTTGAGTTCACACCAGGTGAAGTTTACAGTGAACTGGCAAGACTCAAGGTGAACAAAGCCATGGGACCAGACAATTTGCACCAAAGAATGCTCAGAGAATTGAGCGATGTCCTGGCGAAACCGTTGGCTGAGCTATTCAATCTCTCCCTAAGTAAGGGGAAAGTTCCCCTGGACTGGAAATTAGCTAATGTCGTTCCTCGGCATAAAAAGGGTTGCAGGGCAGAGGCTGCGAATTATAGACCGGTGAGTCTCACATCAATAGTGTGCAAACTCATGGAAACACTAATTAAAAGCAAATTGGACACGATCTTGAATGAAGGGAATCTTCGGGATCCCAGTCAGCATGGATTCACCAAGGGTAGGTCCTGCCAATCCAATCTCATCAGCTTCTTTGACTGGGTAACAAGAAAGTTGGACTTGGGAGAGTCTTTGGACGTCGTGTACCTGGACTTCAGGAAAGCTTTTGACAGTGTCCCACACCGCAGGCTGCTAAGCAAGATGGAATCGATGGGGTTAGGAGAGACACTAACTGCATGGGTCAATGATTGGCTGAGTGGCAGACTTCAGAGGGTGGTGGTTAATGGTACCCTCTCTAAAACATCGGAGGTGACCAGTGGAGTGCCGCAGGGCTCGGTCCTGGGTCCACTCCTTTTCAACATATTCATAGGGGATCTGACTCAAGGGCTTCAAGGTAAAATAACACTATTCGCCGATGACGCCAAACTATGTAATATAGTAAGTGAATGCAGTTTACAGAATTATATGGCGCAGGACCTGCTTACATTGGAAAGTTGGTCCTCAACCTGGCAACTAGGCTTCAATGCTAAGAAATGTAAGGTCATGCACCTCGGAAGCGGAAATCCATGCAGGACGTACTTCTTGAACGGAGAAACTTTAACTAGGACTTCAGCAGAACGAGATTTAGGAGTAATCATCAGTGCAGACATGAAAACTGCCAATCAAGTGAAGAAGGCTTCATCTAAGGCAAGGCAGATATTGGGTTGTATCAATAGGAGTTTCGTCAGCCGAAAGCCTGAAGTCATAATGCCGTTGTACAGGGCCATGGTGAGACCTCATCTGGAGTACTGTGTGCAATTCTGGAGGCCACATTACAGTAAAGATGTGCGCAGAATTGAATCGGTTCAACGGACGGCCACCAGGATGATCTCGGGGCTCAAGGGTCTCTCGTACGAAGAGAGACTGAACAAATTGCAGCTCTACACTCTTGAGGAACGTAGGAAGAGGGGAGACATGATCGAAACATTTAAGTACCTCACGGGACGTGTCGAAGTGGAAGATGATATTTTCTTTCTCAAGGGACCCTCGGCCACAAGAGGGCACCCGCTCAAACTCAGGGGCGGAAAATTTCATGGCGACACCAGAAAGTATTTCTTCACAGAGAGAGTGGTTGATCATTGGAACAAGCTTCCAGTGCAGGTGATCGAGGCAGACAGCGTGCCAGACTTTAAGAATAAATACCCATGTGGGATCCCTACGAGGGTCAAGATAAGGAAATTGGGTCATTAGGGCATAGACAGGGGGTGGGTAAGCAGAGTGGGCAGACTTGATGGGCTGTAGCCCTTTTCTGCCGTCATCTTCTATGTTTCTATGTTTCTATGATATGTGAAGGAGAGACTTTACAAACTACCCTAAAAGTGAAACCATCAAAATGTAAGCAGGATACAGATAATACCATGAAAAAATAAAATCATCCAGAAACTGAACCACTAAGCAATTTATAGCACTTCTGCTCAAAGCAATTCTAAGACTTAATACACAGTTACAATCCCACATTATTACTATTACTATTAATACTCATTCTATGAATGTTAAATTGACAAACTGTATCATAGTTTAGGCTTTAAATATTATATACTGTAAATTTTAAAATATAAATAAACCGTAGTCTTTAGCTATGGAATTTCAGAGTTGGGTTGGAAATCACTGGAGCTGATTCCTTTGAGTGGTTATGTCCTGATCACAACTATGTGCTTCCTGGAAGGGAAAAGGGTAACGAAACAAACAGTGAGAGCCCTGAGGAAGAGGCCCGATTCCCATTAACTGAGAAGGCTGGGTATTCAGGTCCAGTGAAAGGGTATTGGGAACCCTAGGCAAACCTTGAGCCTAGGGTTCCCAATACCAAGATTAAGCTTTCAAGTCCCTTATTTGCTCCCCTTCCAAGTCATCAAACTTTTAAATATTAAGCACACGCACAAATATTGAGTACAAATGCTAAAAGTCATTTCCCCATGTGAGTGGGCTATTTGAAAATCACCCACCATTCTTGCAAGTATGCACTGGTGGTTCATTGAGTTTGTGTGGCTGTCAGGATTTATTGTTTTGCTTTAAACACAGCTGCTCTTTGCTTCTTCTGAGAAGCCGCTGCCCTAGACAGTCACATGGTCTTGCCTAATGTATGGGCCAGCCCTGCTGGTATTGAAAATGATTGCTTCCGTTCTCTCCAGCACTGATTCTATAATCTTCCTCTGTGCTCTAAAAAGCTCCTTGCATGGCAATAGCCATAGGAACGTGGCATGATTAACATCCTTTTCTACTTAACTCTGGGAACACTGAACTGGGCTTGAATCCTCAGTGGAACAATTGATCCATTGTTTGACAATTGCAATCTTATCCAAGTCTAGGAAGAATAATATTACGATCACACATATCTCTCATTTGTCCTCCTCCCCTCCCTTCCTATCATCTTTCCTTCCCTCCCCTCCCTTTTTTTCATTCTCTCTTCTCTCTTACCCATTTTTTCTCTCATTTTCTGTCCCATGATGGAAAATGTGAACTAAAAATCTATTACTGCTCTACAAATCCTATCAAATATTCAGCAGGGCAATCTGCTGCCTTGCAGTATTTCTTGCCCACACCATTCCTGGAGACAAAGCAGTTTGATTAGCAGGTAACCAGAGTTAAACTCTATATTAAGTAGTAGTAGTAATTTCCTGATATGCTGCTATCCAATATACAATATCACAGTGGTTCATACTATAAAAAACAGAAGTTACTTACTCATAATAATAATTATGCATGTGAAGGGCAATTCTACTGTATAACTGGGCACCCATATTTTTGCAGCATTTGCCCTCATAAATGTACAGAATTCCAGCCCTTTTACAGATAAGTGTACGCTTAAGCATGCTCATGGCAGCAAAGCAACTGCATTATTTTCTAAGAGATCATGTTTTAATGTGGCTTGCGACGGGCTGCAGGACTTCACAGACACAGGCAAAGGGCAGAATAAAGTCAAAGGAAGAACTTTATTGGCCAACAAATAATCAAAGCAAGACAGTCTGTAACTGTTAGATTCACTTCCACTCTGGTCAACAACCACATTTAGGGTTACCAGAGGTCCAGGAAAACCTTCTTTTTAGAGAACTGTCCAGGCTCCTAGATGTAATTTACAAAAACCTGGCATTTGTCTGGGTTTTGGAAAGCCCCGATGAGCTCCGGCCGTGTCTGGAGGGCCTCAGAGCATGCGCGGATGATGTCACACACATCCGCGCATGCTCAGGCCCTCCAGACATGGCTGGAGCTCATCCAGAAGAAGAGAGGATGCTTTGTGGGGTGGGGTTGGGGGTAGAACTGAGCAGGGCTGGGGAAGAATGAGGTGGGGCTGGAGGCAGGGTCATTTGCATGTGTCCACGGTTTCCTGGAGAAAAATATGGCAACCTTAACGACATTAATATTTACTTCCTTCTCTCTTAACAATTCTCCTTCTGTCTTCAGTTCTATCTTCTTCAGTACAATTCCAGTTACTTATACATAAATCTAGATGTGGCTCCAATTAGGACACTCAGGACCTAGGTTTTCACAGAGTAAAAAAAAAAAAGGCACTTCCAATCTTCCATTCCTTCTCATGCAAACCTCTGAGCTTACTTCCCTGGGACTCTCCACAGGTACTGCAGCCTAGCCAGTACTTTAGGGAGGAATCTTTCACCTGAAGACTCCCTCCAGGAGATCTTTGCATTTGAGATCTCTCTCCTGGACACTTTTTGCCTTTGGGCAGTGGTCCCAGGCAGTGGTTCCCAGGTAAATGATGCGGGGAGGCCGGGGGGATGAGATGTCCTTCATGGGGGGAGGTGGGAGGGGGTGGCGAGCGGTCCTTTAAGGTGGTGGGGTGGGCAAGTGGTCTTTCGGGGGGGACAGCAGGCCTTTAGGGTGGGGCGGGCAGGCAGGCCTTGTGGGGGGAGACAGGCCTGCAGGGGGGCATGCCTTCAAGGGAGGGAAAGGCCTTCAAGGGGGACAGGCAGGTAGGCCTTCAAGGGGGGGCAGGCCTTCAAGGGGGACAGCAGGCAGGCCTCAAGGCGGTCCTTCAAGGTGGTGGGGTGGCAAGTGGTCTTTCGGGGGGGGACAGGCCTTCAGGGGTGGGATGCAGACCTTTAAGGGGGGGACAGGCCTTCAGGGGAGGGGGGCCCTGGTGTAGAAGTACACGGAGGGAAGGGGGAGGGGTTCAAAGAGATGTGCATATGCCAGACTTTGGGTGGGAAGAAATAATGGGTCTGAAAATAGAGGAGAGGGAGAGAGATGATGGACCATGGGTTTTAGGGAGGGAAGGAACAGAAAGGGAGAGAAGTTGTATACAAGGGATGGTGTGGAGGGGGGGATAGAGATACTGGTTAGGAGGGTAGTTGGGAAAAGAAAGGGAGAGATGGTGGACCCTGGGGTGATGGGAAAAGAGGGAGAGATGCTGGATGAAAGGGTAGTTAAGAAAAGGTGGATTTGTGGAGGGAGACGAAAAAAAGGAAAGATGCCGGGGGAGGGAAGGGAAACGGAAGGGGAGGACAGAGATGGCAGATGGATGGTTAGCATGGAGAAAGAAGAAAGAAGGAGACCCTGGCAAGCAAGTTATCAGAAGACAACCAGAGCCTTGGACCAACAAGATTTGAAAAATAACCAGACAACTAAAGGTAGAAAAATTAATTTTATTTTCTGTTTTGTGATTACAATATGTCAGATTTGAAATGTGTATCCTGCCAGAGCTGGTGTTAGACCACAAACGTGAGCTAGGATTTAACAGAGAGAGGAAAAGTCCTTTTTGTTTCTTTATTTTATTTACACAACAGCACCAGTGTGGTTAGGAGAAGCCAAAGGGGGGTGAAAAAGCTATAAAATAAACCCACCAGGATGTTTGAAAAAAACATCCAATTGGGCAGGAAAATCGAATCGATAAACCAATTCAATAGGCTGAATCGAATCAAAATTTTTTTTCCTTAATCTGGCAGCACTAGTTTGCGCTACTGTCTTAAACTTTAGGACCTGGGAATGGGGAGAGATGTCATCCTCAGTACTTTATAATGCAAGTGAAATGAGGATTTGGTCAGACTTTTGAAGGGTCTGCAGAAGAAAAATATTGTATAGGCCGGGGACATGAGACAGCAGGAAATGGGAACTTCCTTCTAATTTTGTGAATGGAAAGGCTGAGGATGTCAGAGAGTTCAGTTAAAAAATGTGCTTTATAAGAAAATATAATAATGTGTTTTATAAAGTTTATAGCATTGCTGGCCTACCTGGTGAGGTGTTCCTAGTGGTGGTGGTGGCAGCGTGTCAATGTGTTGAGAGGAAGAGGTTGAAAATGTTAAAAAAGAACAGACTCAAGAACCAAACCTTGAGGCACACCACTGATAACATCCCTTTCCTTAGAGCAATTTCAGTTGACCATTACCCTCTTTCACCTTCCACTTAATCTGGGAAATTCTGCTGAGCAAACTCCGGGCCCATTTCCACCCCCAGTTAGTCCACTTCACTCAACTGGTTCACACACTGAGTGGGTCTTTTGATGTTGCTCCTGGGTAGTTGTTTTGGGATCTTTTCCAGTGGTTTGTCAGTATCTCCTTCTGGTCCAAGGAAAGAAACTTTGTTAACCTTAGCATTGACCTTCAGAATATGTTTGTAACAGTGCTGCTTGTGTGGCATTAGGCTATGTAGTGATCGAAAGAAAAAAACAGACCTTTGCACATTTTTGCACTATATGGTGGGTGTATGAGGAGATTCACATTTCCTGCACAGCTAAGTCCGTGTGAAGTCACCTTGTGCTGTATTTAACATCTAGCAAGGTCTCTGTTTGGAAGGAAAGATCTAAACTTAAAAATTAATTGGCCAGAAGTTATGGTAAAAGCAGATAGTGTAGCTGGTTTTAAGAAAGATTTGGACAAATTCCTGGAGGAAAAGTCCTTAGTCTGCTATTAAGACTTGGGGGAAGTGTCTGCTTGCCCTGGATCAGTAGCATGGAATGTTGCTACTCTTTGGGTTTTGACCAGGTACTAGTGACCTGGATTGGCTACCGTGAGAATAAGCTACAGGGCATGATGGACCATTGGTCTGACCCAGTTAGGCTATTCTTATGTTATGTTCTCATCTGTAGGGGCCTTTGTTTTCACTTCTTATTTTAATGTATTTTTTTTCTGGAAATTTATCTGTTTTTTATAATGGGAACAAAAATGGAAAATAATTAATGTGTGTGGAATGGGGGTGGGGTAACAAATTTCTTCAGCTAAATAATTCAATCCACCTCAACCAAACATAGGAGAACTCACGCACCATTCACACACCCTCCAACCAAAAACATCAAAAGAAAAAAACTGTTCGTCAACCTCCTAGCTATTCAAGCTGCAACACTTGACCCCCAACTCTACAACCTATTGACCTCGACCACAGACTACAAAACCTTCAAAAAAGAAATAAAAACCCTTCTATTCAAAAAACACATAAAACCGAACTAACACAATCAGAACTGTCCCAAGCATCACCTGCAACTACTCCATATGTACTTCTGATGTCATGACAATTCAGACATAATTTATGTTATGTTATGTTATGTTATGTTTGGAATAATGGTTACATATATGAGGTTCAATAAAAGAAAATTTTCACTGTCTGTTTCTATTCTGACCATTTATTCCGTTTCATGGTCATTACAAAAAATATTTTTTTACATGGGGGGGTTGTCAAAAAATGATGGGCCCCGGGTACCACATACCCTAGGTACGCCACTGAGAAGGAGGGTTCTAGATGTGGTGTATATAGATTTTAGCAAAGCCTTTGACAGTGTTCTACACAGGTGTCTAATAAATAAACTCAGTATGGACCCCCATAGTGATGGACTGGTTCAAGAACTGATTGTGGAACTGGGTCAGGAACTGATTAAGTGGAAGGTGAAAGAGGGTAATGGTCAACTGAAATTGCTCTGAGGAAAGGGATGTTATCAGTGGTGTGCCTCAAGGTTTGGTTCTTAAGCCTGTTCTTTTTTAACATTTTTGTAAGTGATATTGCTGAAGGGCTGACGGTAAGATTTGCCTTCTTGTGGCTGATACCAAAAATGGAGGAGAGTGTGGTATAGTGGTTAGAACTACAGCTTCAGCACCCTGATGTTGGGGGTTCAAACCCAATGCTGCTCCTTGTGACCTATGAAAGTCACTTAATTCTCCACTGCCCCAGGTATATTAGATAGACTGTGACCACTAGGACAGATAGGGAAATGAGTATCTGATTTATAACCCATTCTGAGTTCCTTTGGGAGGACAGGCTAAAAATTTGAATAAATAAATCAGCAATAGAGTAGACACATGAGGAAAGACCTAGCAAAGCTTGAAGAATGGTCTTAGATTTAATGCTAAGAAATTGGTTTAAAAACCAGAGGAAACAGTACAGTTTAGGGAGTGAAGAACTTTTGTGCATGGAAGAGGAGCTGGACTTGAGCGTTATAATAATAACTAGTCCTTAAGCCCGTTACATTAACGGGTGCTAGAATATGTGTGTGTGTGTGTGTGTGTGTGTGTGTGTGTATATTTCTTTCTTTCTCTCTCTCTCTCTCCTTAGCCTGTTTCTGTATTTCTTTCTTTCTGTCTTTCTTTTTCCTCGGCTATCCACCACCACTCCTTGCCTGCTCCCTCTGTCCATTCTCCCTTCCTTTTTCTTCCCCTGTGTCCACCACCACCCCTTCACTGGTCCCCTTATCCAGCAGCAGCCTTTCTCCCTTTGTTTTAACTCCCCCCCCTGTCCAGCAGCACCTCTTTCCTGCTCCCCCTGTCCAGCAGTAGGCCTCCCTTCCTTTTTTTGCCCCCCCCTCCTGTCCATCAGCACCTCTTCCCCTGTCCAGCAGTACTTCTTTTCTGTTCCCCCTGTCCAGCAGTAGGCTTCCCTTCCTTTTTTTGCCCCCCCATTCATCAGCACCTCTTCCCCTGTCCAGCAGTACCTCTTTTCTGTTCCCCCTGTCCAGCAGTAGGCCTCCCTTCCTTACCCCCCCTGTCCATCAGCACCTCTTCCCCTGTCCAGCAGTACCTCTTTTCTGTTCCCCCTGTCCAGCAGTAGGCCTCCCTTCCTTTTTTTTGCCCCCCCTGGTCCATCAGCACCTCTTCCCATGTCCAGCAGAAACTCTTACCTCCACTGACATCTGCCTAAAACCGCCGCGGCCTGCAGGCACCGACAGCCTCTGCAGCCTGCTCCCACTCCCTCCTCGTCATCGCTTGCCGTGCCGTTCCCCCCCCCCCCCCGGGGAAGCTTCGTTTCCGGCTTCGGCAGCTTCCTGTTTGCGGGCCGCCCGCCTGCCCGTGTATCACTTGAAAGCCGACGCCGCAGCTCCTCTCTCGATCCCCGCCTGGTGTGGTTCGAGAGAGGAGCCACGGCGGGCGGGTGAGGAGGGTGAGAAGATCCTGGCAGGTGCGCCTGTGCCCCCCCTTCCCCTCCGAATCAGCGGCAGACTCTGGCGGTGAGTGACGTCGAGGGGGGAGTGTCTCCGTGTTCTGGCCTGCCTCCGTGTTCAAAAATCGAATTCAGCACGGAGGCACACCTCACGCCACCAGGAATCACACTCTTTGAAAAGCGCATGCACGCTTAGCCTTTTATTATTATTGATAATAAAAATAATAGTTTATATACCGCAGAACCGTGAAGTTCTATGTGGTTTACAATGGTTAAAAGATGTTACAAATTAATTAGAATTAACAAGGTTAGAAGCTAGTTATTAACATCGCTAGAGATCAGTTATTGTGGAGCAGGATTGTACAGGTTAGTTGGCTTAAAATGGCCAAACAGATTGAAAAGATAATGGTGAACGCTAGAAGGATGCTAGGTTGCACAGGGAGAGGTATGGCCAGTAGAAAAATGACGTATTGATGCTCCTATATAGGACTCTGGTAAGACCTCATTTAGAATATTGTGTATAATTCTGCAGACCACACCTTTAAAAATATATAAACAGGATGAAGTCGGTCCAGAGGAAACCTACTAAAATGGTTGGTGGGTCTTTGTCATAAGGTGTATGAGGACAGACTTAAAGATCTCAATATGTATACTTTCAAGGAAAGGAGGGAGAGGGGAGATATGATAGAGACATTTAAATACCTATGTGGCATAAATACACATGAGGTGAGTCTCTTTAAATTGAATGGAAACTCTAGAGCAGTGGTTCCCAAACCTGTCCTGGGGGACCCCCAGCCAGTCAGGTTTTCAAGATATCCCTAATGAATATGCATGATAGAGATTTGCATATAATGGAAGTGACAGGTATGCAAATCTCTCTCATGCATATTCATTAGGGATATCTTGAAAACCTGACTGGCTGGGGGTCCCCCAGGACAGGTTTGGGAACCACTGCTCTAGAATGAGAAGGCATAGATTGAGGTTAAGAGGTGATAGGCTCAGAAGTAATCTAAGGAAATACTTTTTTTTTACAGAAAGGGTGGTGAATACTTGGAATGGTCTCCCAGAGGAGATGAAGACAAAGACTTTGTCTGAATTCAAGAAAGTATGGGATAGGCATGTGGGATCTCTTAAGGAGAGAAGGAAATAGTGGATGCTGCGGATGGGCAGACTGGACGATCCATTTGGTCTTTTTCTGCTGTCATGTTTCTATGTTTAGATTAGTGCCATCTGCCATAAGGTGGATAAGCCGCAACCTCAGTGAGGGAATATTGTTATAGACACTTGCCGCAATACCACTCACTCCCTCACACTGTACTTAAGTGATATAGCATGTAAATGCAAGGGGGTGTTCACATTGGTGGAACATGGAAGTTGTATGGGTGGAACTGTCACTTATGCATGCAATTTACAAACTACTCTCAGGTATACCTACTACTATTATTTCTATAGCGCTACCAGACGCACGCAGCGCTGTATGGAGTCACAAAGAGTAAGAAAACAGTCCCTGCTTGAAAGAGCTTACAATCTAAACAGGCAAGACAGACAAACAGGATATCATGGATAGAGTTAAGGGGAACAGTTAATCAGCTGGCTGGGTTGGAGGGCAGAGGAGTAAGGTTAAGGATTGAAATACCCCTGTTGCAGTTGTGCTAGGTCTATTGCTGGTGTAACCATGAGAGCATAAAAGGTATGCAAGGTTATGCTAGTATTCTATAATAGAATCTGGGTACCAAGATGCTTTTATAGTTTGGGCTCTCACCATGTGTCTTCAGGGCACCGAAAATGGAGCACCCAGTTATAGAATTTCCCCCTAAACATCATATAACAACCATGACTACTGCCTAATGGTTAGTGCAGTGACCTGAGAACCAGGTTGGACTCCCACTGCAGCTCCTTGTGATTCTGAGATAGTCATGTAACCCTCCATTGCCCCAGGTACAAAATAGGTACCTGTATATACTTGTAATATGTAAACCACTTTGAGTATAACCACAGAAAGGTGGTATATCAAACCCCATCCCCTTTTCCTTTAAGACATGGTACATCATGATATGTAACTCATGAAATACATAAATAATATTGAATCAAAGCTACATGTTAGGAGCTTTTGATACTTCTCCTAGATGAATTTGGTCACCCATTGATGAGCCCTTCAAAGGTTACAATAGTACTGTACAGGTGGTGCCCTTTGGGATATTCTTGTCAACAGAAGTTGCCCAAGCTAGTAATTTATTCTGGAAGAACCATTAGCAATCAGCAATCTGAGATACACAGATGATACTACCCTGCTGGCAGAGAGTAAGAAGGACCTCAAGAAGTTGATCCCAAAGCTGAAAGAAGAAAGCGAGAAGATGGGACCTTACCTGAAAATCAAGAAGACTAAAATCATGACTACAGCCACCAAGAAAGTTTACATATAGATCAACAATGAAGAAATATTTATTTATTTACTTCACTAGTCTTATAGCCCGTTACATTAACGGGTGCTAGAATATATGTGTGTGTGTCTGTCTTTATTTCTTTCTCTCTCTCTCCTTAGCCGCTTTCTGTATTTCTGTCTTTCTTTCTGTCTTTCTTTTTCCTTGGCTGTCCACTACCATCCCGCACCCCTCCTGACCCGACTCCCGCTGTCTTTCTTTCTGTCTGTCTCTGTCCCTGGCCCCCTTTGTCTGTTTGTCTTTCTGTATATGTCCCTGGCCCTGTGTCTTTCTTCTTTTCTTTCTGTCTCCCTTCCTCCCTCTGTCTGTCTGTCAAAAGCAGCATTCCCTCCCCCCACACCAGTTCCCTGGGCACCTGCCCCTGTGTCTTTCTTCTTGTCTTTCTGTCTCCCTTCCTCCCTCTGTCTGTGCAAAGCAGCATTCCCTCCCCCTTCCATTTCCCTCCCCCCACACCAGTTCCCTGTACAGCAGCATTAGCGTTTCCTCTACCCTCTTTCCCTTCCCACAGTGGCGACTACAAACGCGGGTCCGAGTCATTTGCCGCCCCCCCTTCCGTTCCCGCGGGCCCGACTGGCGATTTAAGCAGCGTGTGCATCAGTGTTCACACGCTGCTTCGGGTCCTTCTACTGCCCTAATTTACTCAGGCACGTCCGGAGCAAATCAGGGCAGTAGAAGGGCCAGAAGCAGCGTGTGAAGACTGATGCATACGCTGCTTAAATCGCCAGTCATGCCCGCGGGAATGGAAGGGGGGGGGGCGGCGGCAAATGACTCGGGTCCCGGGCAGCGGAAAGTTGCTGGGCTCCGCAGGCCTCCCCACCCCACCATCCTAACGTCAAACTGATACCTGAGGCCGGCCACCACCACCACCACTTCCGCAGCTCGCTCGCACTTCGGCCGGTAGGTGGAGAGCAGGGAAGCTTTTGTGATGCGCGAACACGCAGCAGCAGGACGGACCAGAAGCCACGCATGCGCACTTCCTATGTGTCGCTACAGCTCACGGAAAAGCGGCACACACTTAGGAACAGCGCATGCGCGGCCTAGCATTTTATGATATTAGATTTTCTATCCCATTGTCTCCAAAGAGTGCAGAACGGGTTACAGGTTAAACATACAAAATATCAGTACAAGATTACAACGCAAATTTTCATCCTAGTTGGCACATATTAGGTGTAGTTATCCTTACGTGAAACAGACTAGTTCAGTTACCAATATACAATTCTTTGTAGTCCATGGATCAAGGGCAGGAGGGGTCAGATGAAGAGGTATGTTTTTATTTCTTTTCTGAAGTTGAGGAGACCTTCAAGAGATCTGATCTGTTGATGGCAGTCGATTCCAGTGGCTTGGTATGAAGTGGGAGTAGGACCAATGTTTGGCAGTTTGTAGTTGAAGGCACAACCAGGGGGCGTTTTGAGGCATATTTCATCCTGGTAGCGGAGGGACCAGTTTAGCACTTATGGATGAAGTTTAGCCATCACTTAGAAGTGGTTGATAGCTTCATTTTCCTTGGGTCCCTAATTGATCACAGTGGCAGTGATCAAGCATCGATTAACACTGAGGCGTGCAGCCATGGTGAGCATGGACCAAATATGGAAATGCAAGGATGTCCCAGTCACCATCAAACAAAGACTGATTACTGCCATTGAAACATAGAAACATGATGGCAGATAAAGGTCAAATGGCCCATCCAGTTTGCCCATCTGCAGTAACCATTATCTTTTCCTCTCTCTCTAAGAGATCCCCAAGTGCCTATCCTACTTTTTAAAAAACAAACCTACCCCTCTCCCCCCGGATACCCCCTCAAATAAAACCCTGCTTCTACTACCCATAAAGATGAATTACCCTTTTTCCATTGGCTGTTACACCACTCATGAGTTTATAGATTGTTGCTTAACCTCTCTCCTATCCATTCTCTAAGCTGAAGAGCTCTCTCACCTATTTATTATGACCTTAAGCATATCATTCAATTCTCTTTATCTTTTGGAGAAACTTCAGTATGGAAAAAGAACAGCAAGGATCAATATCACTTCCAAGCAGTGAAAAACCTCTGTGGGTTATCAAAACTTTTCACCCTTCCTATCACTGTACACTCAGCAGTGCCTCAATATATTTTTAAACATGCATTCTTATGCTCAGCTGGTGCAAAAGTATTAGGTAGCCTAGACAAATCCAAGTTTATTCCATACTTGATATACCATCTATCAACTTATGCACGAATACAGGATGTCCGGAGCTATACTCGGAGAGAGCTCCCAGGAAAGAGACTTGGAAGTACTTGTAGACAAGTCAATGAAACCGTCCGCGTAATGCGCAGTGGCGGTGAAAAGGACAAACAGAATGCTAGGAATGATTAAGAAGGGGATCACAAACAGATCTGAAAAGGTTATCATGCCATTATACCGGGCCATGGTACGCCTCCACCTGGAATACTGCGTCCAACACTGGTTGCCGTACATGAAAAAGGATGTAGTACTATTCAAAAAGGTCCAGAGAAGAGCGACAAAAATAGTTAATGGACTGGGGGAGTTGCCATACAACGAGAGGCTAGAGAAACTGGGCGTCTTCTCCCTTGAGAAGAGAAGACTGAGAGGGGACATGATCAAAACATTGAAGATATTGAAGGAAATTGACTTAGTAGAGAAAGAGAGACTGTTCAACCTCTCCAAGGTGAAGAGAACGAGTGAGCACTCACTAAAGTTAGAAGGGAAAAGGTTCCGTACAAACGTAAGGAAGTTCTTCACCCAGAGAGTGATAGAAATCTTCCAGAGGCTGTTATAGGGGAAAGCACTCTTCAGAGAATCAAGATAAGGTTGGATAAGTTCCTACTGGAACAGAACATATGCAAGTAAGGCTAGACTCAAATAAGGCACTTGGTCTTTGACCTAAGGGCTGCCACATGAGCAGACTGCTGGTCACGATGGACCACTGGTCTGACCCAGCAGTGGCAATTCTTATGTTCTTATGACGGTTTACATCAGCCTAGTGTTCTCTCACCACAATAAACTTTTAGGCCTTCCCCCTCATACCAATTTTCCCAGAATAATCTGTGTACAGTACTCCCCCGAAATTCACGGGGGTTTCGTTCCAGGAACCCCCGCGAAATTAAAAAAACCACGTATGTGGTTTTTTTGTCTGTCAAAAGGCAAGGGAGACAGGAGAGGACAGCTGGAGAGGACAGCTAGAGCGCCGGCAGGTGAAGAAAATCACTCGCGGTCTGCTCTGACAACCTCTTCCTGTAGTAAAGTCGGGCTACACTATTCAAGAGCTGCTTTGACACGCAACTCCTGATTGGTGTAACCCAATATTACTACAGGAAGAGGTGGTTGGAGCAGACTGCGAATGAACGAGTCCGTGATTCGCAAACTGCAAATGAGCAGGGGAACACTGTATATGGGCTGTTTGAAAACTACCCCCCTCGCCCTATATTGTTTTGCTGTGGCTGCTCTTTATTTCCCCTCAACACCACCAAAATTGCTGATCCAGGCAACACCTAGTCTACCTGTTGGGTCAGCCCTCTTAATTATTTGTAATACGAGAGTTTAAATCAGATCTGTTCTTTATCATCATTAACAACATACCAAATACAGCAAAGCCATTTTACCAGTAAATGGCTTACTTTGGCAACATAAGTAAAGTTGACAGGACAATACAGTTATTTGAACCTGAATCTCCCAATACAAACAGAAAGAGGGAAGCTGGCCTATCCTGAGGAAGATATAAACATGTGGACCCCGACCAATTTACACAGCACAAGAAGCCGAGGAAGGGGAGCAGGAGCCACAAGAAGTTTCAAAAGCATGGGCATATCGCGAAAAGTGGAGACTGCTTCTATTTTGGAAGCTCTACAAGTCCCATATTGTGTTCCCAATTGTGACATATGGTTGCAAGACATGGACTCTCAGGAAAGCAGATAGAAGAAAATTTGATGCCTTCGAGCTGTGGTGCTGGAGAAGACGTCAACAAATCTCATGGACAGCTAGGATTACCAACAAAGATGTTCTTCATCCTATAAACCCAGAGTTGTCCCTGGAAGGCAAGATTACCAGACAGAAACTGACCTATTTTGGACATGTGATGAGGGCAAATTCACAAGAAAATGAGGTGCTACTCAGAATGATCATTGGTAAAAGGAAGCAGGGGAGATCAAAGGCCCATTGGCTAGATGCTATCATGAATGACACAAGAATGAACATCAAGCAATTGAAAGAAGCCATGGAAAATGGAAGCATGGCGAGGACTCGCCTACAGATTATTCAAAGGTCAGACATGATTGAATAGATAGTACAATGTTTCTCAAACTTTCTTGAGGTGGGGCACACTAAAAGAAGTGGCCATGGCTTGAGGCACTCAGAAGTGCATGGATGTTGCCATGATGACATCATGCATGACATCATCACATCAACATCTATGCATGCGCAGAAGCTTACCAGATGGGCCCTGAGAAGCCAGTAGGGGTTGCACTTGCCAGCAGAGAAGAGTCTGGGAGATAAAAAGAGGTGCTGGTGCCGGCTGATTGTCTGCAGCAATGTTTCTCACCTAAATCAAGCTAAGTACCTCCAACCACAGAACTTCTAAGCTGTGACCCAGATCCCACCCCCTTTACTAATTGTAATGCAATTTTTTTCCTTTCATTTTTCATATACACTTCTCCCTCCGTATTTGCGGTTTCATCAATCGCGGTTTCAATTATTCGTGTTTTTTAGCTTGCTGGCTCCCCCCCCCCAAATTACATCAGCTTGCATAGAGAAATCGCTGATTCCAAGCAATTTCTTCACCGTGTTTTGCTTCTCCTTCAAGAATAGGCCAGGTCTCCCATCATGTTATTCGCGGTTTCACAATATTCACGATAATTTTTAATAGAAAACAGCGAATGACACATGAAAAAGATATTTGTGGTTTTTATGTATTCGTGGGTCTGTTAATCCCCTATCACAGTGAACACAGAGGGAGAAGTGTACACAAAATATACGCAGCAGATATAAACATTTTAATTAGAGAATGACACGGGGAAAAAATCTGTCCCCGTCACCGCCCCGTCCCCGGTCCACCATCCCCTTCACCGCCCCGTCACCGCCATTCCCTTCACCGCCCCGTCACTGTCACTGTCACTGTCATTCCCTTCACCGCCCCGTCACCGTCACTGCCATCCCATTTACCGCCCTGTCACAGTCCCCGCAGCATCCATATAAACCTTAGTACTGCAATATTGAGCTTATTCCTTTCTTATAAATCAAAGTTCTGGCTGCTGAACTAAAGAAAGAGATGTTCAGCTGGCAAGGCTTTGTTTATAAATTTTTATCAACACAACTAATATACTACTTTATCCTAAAGCAAAAAATAAATAAATAAATAGAATTTTTTTTCTACCTTTGTTGTCTGGTTTCTGTTTTCCACATCTTCTCATTCAATTCCTTCCATCCACTGTGTGTCTTCTCTCTGCATCTTCCATTTGCTGTTACTGTGCCTCTCCCTTCACCCCCCCCCCCCCCCAATTGGTCTAGCACCCATCTTCTTCCCTCCGCGCCCCCATAGTCTGGCATCTGTCTTCTTCCCTTCCAGCGTCTTCTCCCCACTCTGTCTTCCACATTTCCCTTCAGGGTCTATTCCTCTCTACCCTCTTTCAATGTCTGTTCTATTCCTTTCTACCACCACCCTTCCCTCCCTACCTTCATCATATGTTCCTTTCTACCACCCTTCAGCTCCTCTCACGTGGCATATCTATCTACCTCCCTACTAAGTCCACTTATGATAGCTGATCTTGGATTCCCTTGCGATTAGCTCAACCGGACACTGGAGCAAAGAAAGACACCCCAACCCCACCCCGGGAACCCTGGGTAGGCAAGCAAGCAGAAAGTGTGGGGATGCGGCCCACCTTACCCGAGTTTCCAGGGAGCAGGAAGGATGCAACAATTCCTCCCATATCACAATTCTGAGGAGGTTTTGATTTTTCCGTGAGGCAGGGCTGATCCTACCACTGAGCACATGGCCTCACATTTTGGCCCCATTTCCTTGCTTTTACTGATGAAAAGATCCTCAAAAGGTTTTTTTTCTCCTGGTTGGTTAACCTTTTGAGGATCTTGTCAGTGTGGTTAACCATTTTCACTATTCTTACATTTTGGCCCCATTTCCTTGCTCTTACTGATGAAACCAAATGAGGCCCTGCATCCCTTCGCATCTTCCATGGACTACCCCGTCTTCAGCGTCTTCTCCTCTCCATCCTCCCACCCCCAGCACCCTTCACGCGGTCCAGAAGCTCCCTCTTGCTGGCCAGCCATGGATTTCCCTCCCTCCCTTTCCCTTACCTTCTCTTCTCTTGTTGAAACTGGTGATTTCAATAAGGCTATGTGCTGTATTACAGCCGGAGCCTTGAAGTTGCATCGGGTTGCCTGCTAGAAAAGTCTCCTCCGATGCAACTGGAAACAGGAAGTTGCGTCGGAGGAGACTTTCCCACAAGGCAACACGACGCAACTTCAAGGCTCCGGCTGTAATACAGCACATAGCCTTATAGAAATCGCCAGTATCAACAACAAGAGAAGGTAAGGGAAAAGGAGGGAGGGAGATGCATGGCCGGCCAGCCGGCAGGAGAGAGGGGGCTGCCGGATCAAACGCTCTTCACCTCGTGTTCACGCTCGTTCACCGCCCCTTGTCCCCGATCTTGTGGTGACCTTTTTTTGGGTCACCGTTTTGGCAGATTTCCCGCGGTTAGCCGCGGCTAGCCGCGGGTAACAGCCACCGTGTTATTCTCTAATTTCAATCACTACTGTATATTGAAAATAAAATAATTTTCCCTACCTTTGTTGTCTGGTGACTTTATTTTCTGTGCTTTTAACTATGTTTCCAGGGCCTTCTTAGCCATTGACTGTTTTTCTCTCCTTCTTCACTTTCTGCCCTGCATCCATCTTTGAAAAATAAATGAAAAATAAAGAAAAAGACTGACTGCATTGGTAATAAATGTCAGCGGTGAGAGGGCTGATGACAACTTAGAAAAACGCTCAGAAAAAGTGAAACTCTGAGGGGGGTGAATACCTCCCCTTGGGCAAGAGTTTACAATCCAATCATTGCATTTGCTGTTTGAAGCATCACTCTCTGACCGCTGGTAAAACTTAATCAATTCAATAACTTTGGTTGACAAAATTTTTGTTCAAAAATATATCATACACGAACTCTCTTGCTCTTTAAACGATACTATACACTTATCTGTGCAAGCTTATAAGGATTATGGTAGTAAGGGCTCTAGGGGTCTCAACGTGGCCCCGTTTCGATAATCTTCTTCAGGAGACCCGATACTGCACACTCTAAGACCTTGTGCTAACGTATCTTTGCAACAAGAGATGATCTAGAATTACAATAAACATTTGTCAGTCACAGCGCACAAAATATACTTGCAGTGCGCTGTAAAAACTTATACTTGTTTATAGCAAAAATGAAGGTAAGAAGCACTGTATATGAACAAGTAGAACATGAAAACAGAAAATAAAAATTATCCACATACCGTTTGCCAAATTTAGAAAGTCCAAACGACGGAGACCGCTTCACTCCTCACTGGTTTTATGCTACTGTGAGGAGGAGGGGTGACCTCCGACGGAACGTGATGACGTCACTGAACTGCTGACGTCAAAGGTCATCCATCTTTGGCATTAATGTAACATTCAATTTTTCTGCTTTCTTCTACAAATCAATTTTTCCCATGTCTTACCTTCCCTTCTTATTTCTCACTCCTTCCCTTCCCATTTCCATGGTCTGACATCTCTCTCCTTCCTTTCCCCCCTTTCCAGTCTGACATCTCTCTCCTCTCCTTCTCATAATCTTCTATTACTGCTACTACTACTACTATTATTTCTATAGCGCTACCAGACTCTCCTCCTTCCCTTCCATTCCCTGGTCTGGTATCTCTCCCTTCCTTTATTTATCTCTCCTTCCCCCAGTGTAACATTTCTCTCTCCCTTCCTCATTTCTTCTGCCTGTAGTCCATCTCCCTTTCCTTCCTCCTTTCTGGCTCTCCTCCCAGTCCAACATTTCTCCATCCTTTCCACCAGTCCAACATTTCTTTCTCTCTTCCTCCTGCATGCTTCTCCTCCAGTCCACTTTCCTTCCCCTAACATCTCTCTCTCTCCCTCTATGAGTCCAACTTTTCACTCTCTGCCCTCTCCCTCTTCCCCCAAGTGTGCCATTTTTCCTTCCCTCCTTTCTGTCCTTCCCATCCATATTCCCTTCTCCATGAGCTCAACACTTTCTGCCTCCTGTATGCTTTCTCTCTTTCTCTCCTTGCCTCTTCTCTAGAGTGACATTCCTCCTTCCCACCCTCCAACCCAACATGCTCTCTCTCCATACACTATCTCACTCTCCCTTCCAGTGTGCAGAACCTTTCCTTTCCCTTCCCTTCTGCCAGGTCCAGCAGCACCTCTTCTCCCTCCCCCTGACCAGCAGTACCCCTTCTCCTTTCCCTCCTCCCCCTGTCCAGCAATACCCCTTCTCCATTCCCGCCTCTCCCTGTCCAGCAGTAACTCTCTTCCCTTTCCTCCTCCCTCTGCCCAGCAGTAATTCTCCTCCCTTCCCTATCCCTCCTGATCTGTTAAGCAGTACTCCTTCTGCCTTCCCTCCTCCCCCTAACAAGCAGTAACTCTCCTCCCTTCCCTTTCCCTCCTCCCCTGTCCATCAGTACCCCTTCTCCCTTCCCTCCTCCCCTGTCCAGCAATACCTGTCCTCTCTCTAGCCTAGCTGCAACTCACTGTGTGCTTTTAACTTCACCACACAGCTGCCGCTAACATTAGTTTAGACACAGTTTCATCAGGCATCCTCAAGGCCTTCACTAGGCCAGCCGACCTAGCAAAGGCCCCGAGGCTGCATAATGAAACCGTATCTAAACTAATGCTAGCAGAAGCTGTGTAGTGAAGTTAAAAGCATACTGAGCTTCTGCTGCTGGTCCGGGGATGCGGAGAGAAGATGAGCAAGGCAGGAGTCCCAGCATATGCAATGGTAGCAGGAAGTTGCAAGTCAGCTGATGCCGGCACTGGAGCCTCTCTTCCTGCCCAGTGTGCCACGGCACATTAGTGTGCCACGGCACACAGTTTGCGATACACTGGGATAGTAGTAGTAGCTCAGATCAGCCTTGATCTTATATATAGTAACATAGCCAAATGGTGTTTGTTATAAGACCTTCTTTGATAGGACCTTAGCGTTTCAAGCAGGTAAACTGCAATTTTGGCTTGGTGAATGTGTTCATCAAGCCACATCCTACTGTTCTTTTCGAAAATTAGTCGTCTTTTCTGTTTGACAAATTTATTACTTAACTTGGGGCTCCTTTTACTAAGCTGTGTTAGGACTTTAACGTGCGGAATAGCGCATGCTACAATGCCACACTTGCTAGACGCTAACGCCAGCATTGAGCTGGCATTAGTTCTAGCTACGTAGCGTGGTGTTAGCGCGCACTGAGCATGAGCATTGGACGCCAGTGCACTCATAAAGCTGCAGTTACCAATTAAGCTGCTAGCTTTCACTCAAGGTGTGAAAAATAACAAAAATCATGGAAAATGACGCTAACGCAAGATTTACCAAAATATTTAATTTTATTGTTTTTATTTTTTCAATCATGAAACTCAAAAGAATAGTTGAAAGAATAGTTGCGTTAGTGGGAGGTCGTTATAGTTGCCAAAATGCTGGCCTTCTGATAATGAGCTCAGCTCGATACTTCGAAGCTCCCCATTATATACCTTTGGCTCAGTCAGCCAATCAAAATTAACAGAGGTGGTGTTTAAAGTTAGACAAAGAAAATTCCTTTATATGTTTAAAAGTTTCAGAAATCATATTTGTTTGTTTACATTCATTTCTGAATATACATTAACATTTTATAACATATCCAATATTCCTTTTATCCTTTTCACAAAGGTATATTAAGAGAATTCTGTATTTGTTAAGTGCTGAGAAATTCTGAGCCTCAGAGAAAAAGGAGAAGGCAGTCAAGGAGAAGGCAATCAAGGAGAAGGAGGGGCTGTTTTCCCCCTCTCCTTGAGTTGACAGCTTCAAATTTCACGTACTCACACAGAAGCCTTTCTAACTTAACCATTTCCAGATGTTGTGTTCAGGATTTTTTCTTAGTGTTCTTTTTTTATAAACCATTGCATTTTTAAATATAAATTCTTTAATCCATCCATACCATACATTCAGGGGCCCCAAACATTCATAACTTCATAATTCGGTCATTCATATTTCATACATGTTATATCTTAGTTTGGGATACGTAATCTAATATACTTTTTCTAATCAGCCTAAGGCACATCTGGTATCAATTAGAACCACGATGCTAGAAGCAGGAAACCTGAACAAAGACAGGGAAAAAAGTTGAACACAAGATGGAGTTCAGCCAAACAGATACAGAAAGACAGAGTTCAAAATGGAGTCCATGTATATCCTGATTTCCTCCATGATCTAGCTTAATAGCAAAGTACATAAAAAGAATATTATTATGCTTTCCCTTAATATTAATCTGTAGTGTGTTTTTCTGGCCTTGGCTACATACATATTCAGATTTTTATTCACCAAATTTTCGTACGCTTCTATTGGGCATGGCCTTAACTAACACATATGCTTGTATCTGACTAGAGTTACCCAGAATCATACGAAAAGCAGGCCATTTTTGTAGAAAAATTCCACAAAATACTGCACTGTCATGTCCTGACGTCCATTCCATTATCGTCCCATAGACATCACCCCCTACTGGCCACGAGTCACTACTGCTCAGCGCTAATCTGCTGTATGCGCTAAAAACGCTAGTACACCTTAGTAAAAGGAGCCCTTGCTATTTTTAAGACTGTAATCATATTTTTAACTTTTTATTGTATGATTTTATGTTCATGGTATGAATGTATTTCACTGACTGTCCAGTTTCTCTTAGTGTAAACTGCCTAGAACTTCTGGTAATGGCGGTATAAAAGAATAAATTTATTATTAGTAGATGGCAGATAAAGACCTGAACGGTCCATCCAGTCTGCCCATAGGTTATACCCATTTAAAAAATGCATGACCTTATTACACTTTATGTGCTTATTACACTCGTACACAGATGTTTTATAGTGGAGGTCTTCCTATGTCATAAATGTGGGACGGGGGTCATACTTTGGGACATGCCTTTTGGTTCTGCCCTATTATTCAGCGCTTCTGGAGGCGTATAATCTCTTATATGTCAGGCTTAATTGGGAGAGTCTTATGTAGTACCCCGGACCACTTTGTCTTGGATTTGCCACAGGCTTTTGGCCATTTACCTAGGGGGCATCAAGCTTTGTGTAAGAAGATGAGTTTACTGGCCAGGAAATGTATTCTTCAGTTCCGGACCGTCCAGCATATTGGCATTGGCGGAACCAATTGCATCAGTTGGTCATTTGGCAGGCGCGAGATGCTAGAGGATCTAGGAAATGAAAGATGTTGTTTTTGAATATATGGAAGCCTTATCTGCAAGTCTTACATCCTAAGGGTCGCAGTGCGGATTTAAGATGGGTGTCCTAATTTGTTAGTTAGTTGGGTTGGGAGAGTAATGGTGAGTACTAGTGGGGTGGGGTGGAGAATGTCATTGGGGGGGAGGAGAGGGGGAGGTTTGAGGAGGGAAAATGGGGTGTATTGAGGGTTCTGGTAATTAGTCAAAGATAGGATAAGTGGTTCAGGTGGGGGGGGGAAGGGGTTGTGTGACATTTTTGGGGTTCATAAGAGTACAGGGCTTTGGAGTACCTTTCCACCCTCATTAATCTCACTTGCCCTATGTAGAGAAGGAAGAGGAGGGAGTGTGGTTGATGCTACTCTTTTATGGTATATGCTTGTTCTATTATTGTATATGATGCATTATTATTTGTACTGTGCACCTTTGGGGATGCTGTGTTTGCATCAATAAAAATTGTTAACCTAAAAATATGCATGATTAAATTAACTTGTCTCTTCTTTGATATTTCTGGGCCATAGACTGTAAAGTCTGATATTATCCTAGGTTCCAAATGCTGGAGTTGATGTCCAAGCTCACTCCAGCCTGTCCAATCATCCCGTTGTTTGCAGGTTATCTACCTTAAGGTCTGGCCAATAACAGCTTCATGTTCCAAATTAATGTAGCCTATCAGTCCTGGATCGAAGAACTGAAGTAATGCAGCCCTTTTATCTGGGCACCCTGGCTTGAATGTTGAAAAGTTTTCCCAATCTGTGTCTGTGAGAAAGGCCTGTGCCACTCATTCTTCTGGACTTTTCCCATCTAGCTGACCTAGATTACCGCTGGAGAAAAAAAAAGACATACAAGTTCTTGCTTATTTATATGTATTTTAAAAGCAAAAAATTGCAAAAGGATAAATAAGCAAAACACACCAACAAGCTTTAGCATTTGCTAACAGAAAGGCTTTTTAAAGTAATCCTTCAGGCACTGTGATAACAGATTTTACTGAAAAGGGAGAGGGCCTCCTTCAACTGAATACTACATCTAAACTTTGGCCTCCTAACACTGTTGTGCAGTAAAACACCAATTTGTCAAGCTGGGAACACAATTTTTTTTTTCTGCCCTGCACAGTTTGTTGTGTGATCAATTAAGCCATGCAATGTTTTGTACAGTAATGGCACTGAGTAAAAATTAAGGGTCTGCACGGCCAAAACCAAAGTTTGATGTTTTTCTTTCTTTCTACATTTTTGGTATTTTTATAACATTCCCCTTGATTATATATGGAATGCCCAATGTTGGGTACCCAAATTTGGGCATAGATTCCAGGTGCATGTGCAAACTAATTAGTCAATTGGGTGATTGCAATCAATTATTGGAGTTAATTGGCACCAATTTGCATTTGTGTGTGCACCTGCCCTAGTCACTATTTTATGGGAGGCCCACGATGCTAAGGGCACAAATAAGACACAGAAATATTTTTTTGCCGTTTGGGACCCCTATCTCAATTCGCTATTGCCTAGGCTCTGCAGCCAGATTTTGAACCAATAGTGACATGTGTCCCTCGCTATCGTGTGGCTATTGATTGGTTTCAGCTATTGAGCACCAACGGGTTCCTGACAAAGGGACGCTGAGTTACCGAAACCGGGCTTGGTTGAACCCGGCGACAGGGGATCTTTGATTGGAGCGATTCCCTAGATGTTCCCGTTACATCAAAGGAAATTGTTTTCATCTAATTCAAGCTAAGTCTGAATTCTGGGGAGTTGGCTGGGGGGGTTCTCAGAGTGGTTTTCTGTTTGATTTCACTTGTGTGATCATTGTAATTAATTAATTATTATTTATTTATTACACTGATTTTCACCATTCTGTTTGAGCACACGTGAGGTATCAGATGATGGTATGCCAGTAGGGGTTTGCTAGCCCTACCTTGTTGTTCATTGCGCTGGAGGTTTTCTTCCCTTCGCTGACCTCTCATACTGAGGATACCCCGCTTCATATAAAAAATGTTATATATATAAAATAATGTATTTATTGCTTGGTGTTCACACTATTGTTTATCTCCAAAATACCACTCTCAGAACCCATTGACTTATTAACTGCCTTAACGTTTGTGCCTTGCTATCGTCAGCCATGGGTATCCTTGCTACACTCTCTCCTGTGCTACCCGTAGGGTTGGGGGATTAGGGGTGGGATGGAGGATCATGGGGGGGGGGGGGTTACTGGTGTATTTTCTTGCTGTTTATGCCTGCTTTGTATTGCTTTGTTGCCCCTGTCTGCTTTGTTTTTGCTTGGGTTGCCTACCACAGCGGAGTTCCCTGGGTCCCTGGTACCTTCATTTGTGGTGGCCTACTGGCGCTTATGTCATTTCCCGGTTCTTGTTCTAGGGAGAGGGGTGGGGGCAATATGAACGGCAGTGTGTGTGTGTGTGTGTGGGGGGGTTATTTGGAGTTTATTACTATTAAAAATTGTATGGAGACTGGTTGTATCTTGCTCTTTGTCCTGAACCTGTGGTTTGCTTCGTTTTTCCTCGGTTTATGGCATTTGTTGACCTGTGGTCGCTTGCTGTCATCAATAAAAATTGTTTGAACTTAAATTTCATAGCGCACAACTCAAAAGAAGGCATTCCCAGAAATTAGTCATGATGTTATAACATACTTGGGTTTGCACACCCAACTGCCATCAGTTGGGCAACAGGATTTACACCAGTAATCAGCAAGCATAAGTCCTCATGCTCAAAGTTGGGTGTTAATCTGCTCTAAGTGCTATTTGATAAAGGTCACTTAGCACTAACCCCCCCTATTCTTGTATATAGCAGCAAAAGAGGGGGTACTGAAAAGTTCTCAACCCAACCAACAAGCTTCCTAAATTCTGAGCATTATTTTGCCACTGTAGATGATTTTGTTAAGTACACCTGTATCTTATTTCATTAAGTGACAATTTACAGAAACAATATTCTATGTTTTGACATTGTGTCAGATCATTGATTGAAAACAGAGAGGAAAACGGTGACGGAGTTCAAAGAAGCGTGGGATGAACACAGAGGATCTAGAATCAGAAAATAATATTAAATATTGAACTAAGGCCAGTCTTGGGCAGACTTGCACGGTCTGTGTCTGTATATGGCCGTTTGAGGGAGAATGGGCTGGGGAAGGCTTCAATGGCTGGGAGGGTGTAGATGGGCTGCAGTGACCTTTGACAGAGACTTCAGTAGTTGGAACCTAAGCACAGAACTGGGCAGAGCTTTAGATTCTTGCCCAGAAATAGCTAAGAAGAAAAATTTTTTAAAAAAAATTAAATTGAATCAGGTTGGACAGACTGGATGGACCATTCGGGTCTTTATCTGCTGTCATCTACTATGTTACTATGTTTGGTTGGGCTGAGAACGTTTCAGCACCCCCTCTTAAACTGTGTTCACTATTGCTGCCCGATTTCCGATTCGAATCGATTCACCGATTCACTTTGGGTGAATCGATTCGAATCAATGTGTATTTTTAAAAAAATCAGCCTCTCCGATTCGGGGCCCAACCTCCCCGTACCCGGCTGTAATCACGCTCACGAATCCTGCGACTCAAAACATTTTTTTTTTAAACCCTCTCACCAGCTTGTGGATTCGGCCTGACTCGGCACAGCCTGAAGTTGTGTTTGACTCTGGTAAAGAAAGTACAAAAGAAAAAAAACAGGCGCTTTTTCAAACCCTCCCTGTAACATTAACAGCTGCACTGCTTTCTCCTTCCATAGCTTAAGTGAGCCAAATCCCTTCTGCAGCCTCAGAGCCTCTGCTAGGCTGCCCCGCCTCTGATAATGCAACTTCCTTCTTCCTCAAAGGCGGGATGGCCTAGCAGAGGCTCTGAGGCTGCAGAAGGGAATTGGCTCGCTAAAGCTACAGAAGGAGAGAGCGGTGCAGCTGCTAATACAGACTAGTGTTACCGGGAGGGTTTGAAAAAGCGCCTGGTTTTTTTTCTTTTGTACTTTCTTTACCGGAGTCAAACACAACTTCAGGCTGTGCCGAGTCAGGCTGGGGAATCCACAAGCCGATGAGAACCTGTTAATCGGGAGGGGGACGTGGTGCCGATGGGACCTAGGAGACAAGAGGGAGGGGGGATGATAGGAGGCGAGGAGAGGAGGGAGTGATGCTGCTAGGCCTGGGAGGTGAGTGGGTAAGGTACTGCTTCTAGTCAGAGGGGAGGGAAAGGGAAGGGAAGGGAGAGGAGCCCTGCTAGTCGAAGAGGAGACGTGCTGCTTGCCCTGGGGGTGGAAAGGAGAGGTGCTGCAGCTAGTTGGTGGGGGAAACAGAAGTAGAGGGGAGGGAGAGGTACTGTTGGAGCTGAGTGGAGGAGGGAGATGAGACGGAGAGGTGTTGCTGGATTTGGAACAGATGAGAGTGCTGCTGGACTTAAAATGGAAGAGGGAAAGCTGCAGCAGGACTGAGGGGAGAGCAGTGGAGGAGGAGGGGGAGAGCAGTGAAGGAGGAGAGTGAGAGGGGAAGGGGGAAGAGAAATGCTGTTGCTGCACCCAATTGGGGAGAGAGGGAAGGAGGGATAAGGAAGCCCAGGAAGGGAGAGGAGAGGAAAGAGATGCCAAGACTATGGGAGGGAGGGAAAGGAAAGGAAAGGCAATACTAGACCATGGAGGGAGAGATGTCAAGGCTTGGGGGGGGGAGACAGATGCCAGGCCAGGGGAAAGGAATGGAAATGGAAGGGGAGGACACAGATGGAAGATGGATGGTTAGCACGGAGAAAGAAGAAAGAAGCGAATTATCAGAAGACAACCAGACAGCAAAAGGTAGAAAATAATTTTCTTTTTTGTGATTACAATATGTCAGATTTGAAAAGTGTATCCTGCCAGAGCTGGTGTTAGACCGCAAATGTGACCTAGGATTTAACAGAGAGAGGAAAAGTCCTTTTTGTTTCTTTATTTTGTTTACATCACAGTGCCAGTGTGGGTAGGAGAGCGCAAAGGGGGGTGTAGAAGCTATAAAATAAATCCACCAGGATATTTGAAAACAACACCCAATTGGACAGGAAAATCAAATCAAAAATAGGCTGAATCGAATCGAATCAAAATTTTTTTTTCCTGAATCGGGCAGCACTAGTGTGCACAAATTGTTACACACAACTTAATTTTTTAACAAGACCAATTGGTACTGATAATTGGCAATTAACACTTCATAAATGATGCTATTTGGCACAAATTAGAAGTTACTCACATAACTTGGGAGGCACCTTCGATAAAGTGGTGCGCATCAGTTCTAGTGGGCAAACCTGAAAAAGGAGCATAGCTAGGGGAGGAGCATGGGCAGATCATGGACATTCCTAAAAGTTAGAACACGCCTGATCCACACACAACTTAGGCACAGATATTTAGTCCTGATTTTCCTTGGTCATATCGCCGCTAAGTGTGATTCTACATATGGTGCATGCCTTTTATACAATTATGCTAAGTGCTGTTCTAGTCAGCACCAATGTTTTTGATGCTACATATATAATCAGGCTCTAAGGCTCGGATTCTATATAGGATACCGATATCGGTGACCGCCTATATGGTATCTTCTGATTGCATGTCAAGGACACCCTAAAGAGAATCATGTCTCTATGAAAGATAGGCGCCAGAAATGTAGGGTAGGTTTTTCTGGCCAGGGTTATCTTTGTTTTGACTCACGTCTACATAGGCGCTTTACGGCGCCTAACGCCATCTCCGGCATTTGCCATGCCCACAGTGGCGTCGAGTGCCATAAAGCGTCCATGTAGACGTGATTCCGGTGCCTTTTATTCAGTTGCCAGCAGACGCTTTCATTTTACCACATTTTGCCATTTGAAATGGTGTTTCTCGATTAACTTAGGCGCCAGCAGGGTGCCTACCAGCGCCTATGTTTTGGTGCTGTTTATAGAATATCACCCTAAATGACCTTTTTAGAATTGGTGCTTAGTGCAGATCTTAACGCACCTAACTTTGGGTGCTCTTTACTGAATCTAGCTCTTTACATTAAATAACTTTTTTATGTGCAGAAATCAATTGTAGATATGTACATGTGCAAACAAATAATTTGCTCGCACTTTTTATTTTTAGGCATCCATTTGAACTGAATGTGTGCTCACAAATACACAACCCTAGTAAAAATAATTCTAACTATTATTAGCATGGATGACAGCAGAGACAGAAAGTGAAATGACAGCTTTCATTCCGTCAGTTCTTGAAATCACCTGCACTTTAGTGAATGCTCTGGCATTAAGGTCAGATGTTACCAGTATGATCCCCTTGGCTGCCATGTTTTACTAATGCACAGCACACCCTCTTTAAACCTTGTAATTTCAGGATCTGGGCTGCTCTGACTCTCCTGTTCCTTCAAATCTCCATTTCACGGGCAGCGTTTTCTATGTAAGTGAAAGCCAAAGACAAACATATTGATCCAGGAACTAATCTCCTTCTGGGGTCTTTGAGAAGTCATCCCACGCCTCTAATCAAAGCTGCCTCTCTCTTTCCACGCATGCAAGCAGGGTGAGCTGCCCAGAGCACTGGCACCAGATGTGTGACAGCCTGACTTCTCAGAACTGTTATTAGAAGGGCAGGGATGTCAAGCAGGTCTCACCCTCCATCCTCCCTCCCGTTTCCTATTGATCTGTGCTCTTTTCAGACACAGACGCAGGAAATAAGAAACCTGTAAAAACTGACTTATCATGAGCCAGGACCTGGGCGGCATATACATCCTTTCTGCTTCAGAAGATGCCACTTGTGGAAAAATGGGGCAGCTTTATTTAGTGAATGGTGCTGACTAATGCCAGAGAAGCAGTTTGAGACATGCAGGTGCTGCCCGTGGCTGAGTCTTCTGATCCCGTGGGTGTGGGGACTTCAGACATCTAGGTTGCCACTTGTTTGTTACTAGTGTATTCAGAATAAATCACCATTTTGAATGCAGATTATAAATTGATGTCCGATGTGTTTGCCATGATTGATGTCCGGTGTGTTTGTCATGAGTATATTTGTCAATAAATAAGTGGATGCCTTTCCCCAAATTTTATATACATCTAGATATAAATATAAATGAGCAGGGCGTATAATACCATTCATGACTTCCACTGAGCCATGCTGCACAATGTCATCATTAGCTCAACAAAAATTCTGTGCTCAAAAGTGTTTTAAATTGTGTGTTTCTGGGATGAGTATATTTGAACACGATGTACCTTGCCCTGAAAAATCCTATGGGTGAAATGGTTGCCCCATGGGATATTTTGAAAAGGATTATCTAAACCGTGTTAGCAATTTTAGCACAGTGAGCCACGGTGCACGGCCTGCGCTGCTCCCGACACCCATAGAATTCCTATGAGCGTCAGGAGCAGTGCGAGCCATTCAGCATGGCTACCCGTGCTAAAACCGCTAGTGCGGTTTAGTAGAAGAAGGGGTTAGTCACTTTTTGTGCATTAAGAAAGAGTGTTTTCTGACCAACGAATGAAAATGGAGTCAAATTGTTGAACGACACAGTGAGAAATCAAAAGGTGTTGTCCTTCTGAGTTCTTTGTGAGTATTAGGTGGGGTTCAGAATAAGATAATAGCAGAAAATCAAAAATAATTGTACCTAAGGATCCTTTTGCAAATTAACCTTAGTGTGCCCCTGCATGAGTCATTCCCACATGCTAAAACCATTTTTTTCTATTATTTTCACCAATGGCCATGTGCTAATTTTACCATTAGCTTATGACCATTTAAAAAAATTACTCGGTGAGCGCTTACTGCCTCCTATTTAGGTATTGGTAAGCCTCCAACAACTGTGTACTAACCAGTTAGCATATGATAATGCAGAAGCGCTAAGGCCTTTCATTTGGCACCGTTAGGTGCCCCACTGGAACCTAACCAGTGGCATGGCGAGGGTGAGAGGCGCCCAAAGTGGTGGTGCCCCTCCCCCACCCTCATCTCTGCCCCCGATCCCCCCTGCCACACACGCTCCTTCACTTTCCCTTCCCCTACCCCTCCCACGAACCTCTAGTCGAAGTTGTTGCTCGCGGTGGTCAACCACATGCTCCTTGCAACTCAGTCGGCTCTCTCTCTGATGTTACTCCCTATGCGCAGCACTCAGAACTAACATCAGCAAGAAAGCCGACAGGGTCATGAGCACGTTGTTAACCGCCACCATCAACAACTTCAACTAGAGGTACGGGGGCAGGGAAGGCGGGGCATGGCGAGGGGAGGAATGGGAAGAGGCAGGGAGGGGGGGCAGAGAGGAGAAAAGGTGCTGATGCCCTCACCAACATGACACCTGGGATGGACCACTCCCTTACTATGCCACTGCACCTAACTTGTGGAAAAAGCTGTTTAAATGTGATGAAAAATAGAAAACTGATGCCTTCATCACGGTTCCGGAAGCGCTTTACCATGTCTAATGCTACTGTTGGCATGGCTAATGTCGGAAGCAGATTAGGCATCATAAAGCTCCTCCGTAGCAATGATTCATGTGAAAGGTAGGCACTAGAAATGTAGGCCTTAAAAACCCTGGCCTACATTTCTGGCGCCTACCTTTCATGAAGCTGCAATTCTATAAAAAGCACTGTTGCATGATAAACATGCAATCAGCGGCTGTTTTATAGGCAGCGGTTGGTAACGGTGCTAATTATAGAATTCAGCCCTAACTGTTTGGCACAGGAACCCTCAAACAATTTTCGGTTCATAGACAACGGTGCGAAAGACAAAAGTGCGCGCCGACAATTGAGCGCAGCGCGTGTCACCGCGCCGCTCTAAATTATAGTTTTTAGGGGCTCCGACGGGGGGTTTTGTTGGGGAACCCCCCCAGTTTACTTAATAGACATCGTGCCGGCGTTATGGGGGGTTTGGGGGGTTGTAACCCTCCACATTTTACTGTAAACTGAACTTTTTCCCTAAAAACAGGGAAAAAGTGAAGTTTTCAGTAAAATGTGGGGGGTTACAACCCCCCACAACGCGGCGCGATGTCTATTAAGTAAAGTGGGGGAGTTCCCCCCCATGCCCCCCTGTCGGAGCACTAAAAACAGTAATTTAGAGCGGCGGCGCGCGCTGCGCTCAATTGTCTGGGCGCGCCTTTGTCCCGGCGCACTTTTGACCTGGCACCCAATTTTCAAGAAGAAAATAATAAATTCACAGTTAGTGCATGCACATGTCAAAACTAACATAGGATGTTTTAGTGCATCCTGCATTGGACTTTTATTTTGATGTATTAGGCTCACCTTAATGCCTACCACAGCATAGTCAAAGGACCCCTTTGTGAGCACATTTATAAACATAAATAAACAAACACTAAGAAAGAACCCCTATGTACCGTGTTTCCCTGAAAATAACACAGTGTCATATTCATTTTAGGCCAAAAAAACGCACTAGGTCTTGTTTTTGGGATATGCACATTATCATCTCTCCCTTCCTCTCCTTCACCCCAAATCTTCCTCTTTCCTTATTCTCCCCATGTGCAGCATCTTTCCTTCCCTCCTTCCTATCCCTCTTGCAACAGGACCCTTGCCCAGCTTCTATCCTTCCCTCCCTTCCATCCCTCGTGCAGCAGGACCCTTGCACAGCTTCCCTTCCCTCCTTCCCATCCCTTGTGCAGCAGAACCCTTGAATGAGCACCCCCCCGGGAACCTGCCCCCACAGCTGAACCCCCATCCTACTCGCCCTCCGATCTGAACCCTGCCGACTGTGAGTGAGCCCTACATACTTCCCTAAGCAGCGTCGGGCTGGCAACACTCTAAACAGGCTGCTTCAGCCTTGTCCGCCCGTGAATTCACTTTGCTGCATTACTGATGATGTCATCAGTAACACGGCAGAGTGAATTCACAGGCAGACAAGGCCGAAGCAGCCTGTTTAGAGTGCTACCAGCCTGACGCTGCTTAGGGAGGTATGTATTAGGGCTCACTCACGGTTGGCAGGGTTTGGATGGAAGGGAGGGAAGGATGGAGGTTCGGCTGCAGGGCATGTGTGGGTGCTCGGGGGGAGGGGGTGGGTGCACGCTCAAAGGTTCTGCTGTACAAGGGATGAGATGGGAGGGAGGGAAGGGGAACTGCCGGCAAATCCCAGGACTAGGGCTTATTTTGGGGGTAGGGCTTATATTAAGCCCTACTCTGAAAATCCTGCTAGGGCTTATTTTCGGAATAGGTCATATTTTCGAGGAAACACAGTAGGTCTGTAATTATTACAAAACAGTTTAAAACACTGGTCTGAGTCCAGAATCTCCACTTATCATGGAATTTGGGAATATAAGAATTGCCACACTGGGACAGACCGAAGGTCCATCAAGCCTGGTATCCTGTTTCCAACAGTGACCAACCCAGGTCCCAATTCCCAAGTAGTAGAACAGATTGTATGCTGCTTATCCTAGGAATAACCAGTGAATTTCCCCAAGCCATCTCAATATTGGCCTATGGATTTCTCTTTTAGAAAATTATTTTTATGCAGTGATATGCATGAAGATTATATTATGTAATCATAAATGTTAATGCTAATTAAACTGATAACCACAAAGTTACAAATACATGGCAGAGATTTTTCAAAAGTCATTTAAAGGTAGGCATCTAAAGGGCTAAATTTTATATATGGCGCCTTAAAAAACCAGCACCAAAATAAACACTATTCTATAAACTGTGTTTAAAGTTAGGTGCGCTTTATAGAATAGCGCTTACATCTGGGAACCACGCCTAACTTTAAGCATGGCCATTTGCATCAACAAAAAGATGAGGTAAATGCTGTGACAAATCCATTGCCACCCCCAGCTTTGTCCCTGGGATTAATAACGTGTTTCTCCAAAAATAAGACCTACCCTGAAAATAAGACCTAGCATCATTTGTGGGGTAGTTCTTAATATAAGTCCTACTCCCACAATAAGCCCTAGTCCTGGGATTCGCTGACAACTCTTCAACCCTGCCCCCCTGCCGCTGCTGCCCCACCCCCCACATGCAGCTGAACCCCTGCTGACCCTCCATCGCTCCCTCCCCGCTGACTGCAAGCGAGCCCTATCTTCAACTGAAGCTGCGTCGGGCTGGCAGCAATCTAAACAGGCTGCTTGGCCTTATCCATCGGGGATTTCACTCTGCCGTGGGGAGGGAAGGATGGAAGGTCAACAGGAGTTCAGCTGCGCAGTGTGTGGAGGGGTGCTCAAGGGTTCTGCTGCACAAGGGATGCTGCACGAGGAATGGGAGGGAGGGAAGGATAGAAGCTGGGCAAGGGTTATGCTGCATGAGGGATGTGAGGGAGAGAAGGATAGAAGCTGGGCAAGAGTTATGCTGCACGAGGGATGGGAGCGAGGGAAGGATAGAAGCTGGCCAAACTTCTGCTGCATAGGGGGATGGGAGAGAGGGAGGGGAGGAAAGATGCTGCACAATTGGGGGAGAGAAAGGAAAGAGGAAGAATTGGAGTGAAGGAGAAGAAGGGAGAGATGATCATGTGCATATGCCGAAAATAAGTCCTAGTGCCTTTTTTGGGCCCCAAATGAATATAAGACACTGTCTTATTTTCGTGGAAACATAGTAAAAGCAGAACACGGTCCTTAGTCAGAAGAGCTGACCAGGTTAGGAGTAATGATGCAGGAATGGCTGACTACCTCTCAGACAGTGAGGCAGAACAAGAAAATTATGAGCCCGAGATTACTTTGGAAAAGGTGCCATATCAGTTTAAATATGGTAAGAAGCCAGTTAGAACTTGTGCTGAGAAGTGGAAATCTGGCCCTTTAAGGTGTTCTCAATATTAGCAGCCTAGGAGAAACCAGGTTCCACTTTCTAGGGAATTTCAGCCCAATTCCCCTCCTAGGAGAGAGGGGTGTGACTATGATACATTTAAAAACAGAACCCTGAATCACAGACAGGGGGAAGCAAGGCAGAAGCATCAGCAGGAGTGCAACCAGGAAGGTGAGGGGAGGAGTCTTTCCCTTCAACCTCACAGCAATAAGGAGGTGGAAATGGCTGAGGACTTACCCAGTCTGAGACAAGTTGCTGAGAGCTTGGTAGGAGCAGAGGCTATGGATACTTTTGAATTACTTCTAGGTGCAAGCTTTGACCAGGAATTAATGGAGATTAGTTCCTGAACTAAAGGAATGAGTCGGTTTGCTTTGACTATAAGAATTTAGTTTTTTGGTGCTTGCTGGCTTTCTGCAGGCAGAGGTCAGGTGACCCTATTCAAACAGAGCAGAAAAAGTCTCTCCCTTTTGCTCCATGACTGTTCTGTTATTTGTATGATAAGAAGCTGTGAATTTAAACCTGTGATATTTCTTTGATAAAAGCCTCTACAGTTCTCCCTCCGGATTTGCGGTTTTCCTACTTGTGAATTTGATTATTCGCAATTTTTTTTCTTCTTTTTGCAGGCTGCCCAAACCTCCCGAAACCTTACCTGGTGCTAGATTCACTAAGCAAACTGATCGTGTACCGATCAGTTTGCGAGCCCTTTGCGACCCGATTTCCCTCCAACCTGATTCACTAAAGCCTATAATGATCCAATCCCGATCCTCCCATGCAAATTAGTAAAACTTCATGCAAAATAGCCAAGCGACTGATTCAATAACAATTGCTTGGCTATTTTGAATCAGGTTTTACTATTGGAAAACCCGACTGCTGCAGACCTGTCGGTAATTGAGTTACCGACAGGTTTGCAGATTTTTTAACAGGCCTGGCTGCCTTTTTAATTAATTTTTTTTCCATGGCACATATAGTTTGCGTGTGTTACACATGAAAAATATCTGACCCATAAAAAAAATGAAAAGACAGGCAGGCATGTCAAGAAACATCTGAGGGCCCCTCCCCCGATGACCCACTCCCTCCTGCAACCCCCTGACCCACTCCCTCCTACAACCACCTGATGCTACCCTCTCCACCCATGTGGAATTTTCACCAAATCAACCTTTTTTTACTTGGCCTTATTTTCTTGCTAATCATGTTAACCCAAGTCCTCAACCAAAATAACCTGAGCCCAAACTCATCCCTCAGTATACCAATCCATTGGGGCTTTCGTCCCCCTGCTAATAATAAAATACATGTACCACGTCACCCATCAGTTATACCAATTGCACTTAAACAATCCATGCTCACCAATAACAATAACTCTATTCCCATTATTTCTCCATTTGTCCGTTGTAATTCCACTACTCCAAGTCAAACGAACTTAAAAATAGGACTCATAAACATCAGATCCATCAAAGGTAAATATCATCTAATCAAGGAAAAGATCATTACAGAAGGTTTCCACCTTCTCTGTTTAGTAGAAACTTGGTTAACAGAAGGGGAAGAAGCCTATTTGTCCTATTGTTGCCCCACAAACTACTCATTTATATTTAATCACCGACAGAAACGAAAAGGAGGAGGACTAGCTATAATCCATTCAAAGGACATCATAAAAACCATTGATCACTCCACAGGAAATGCAGAAATCGAATTTCTTCAAGTTCAACTTAACACTAATCCAAAAACAGATATACTATTGCTCTATATTCCCCCACCAATTGTACAGAATAACCTATTTCTTCTACAAAATCTGATTTTTGACTTCAGCTCCTCTTCTGAATATCCGCTAATCCTGGGAGACTTTAACTTCCATTTTGATGAACCTACTAATTCTCTCACTAAAGAACTTCTATCTTACACTGATGCATTAAACTTACAACCCCACATTCAAGAATCTACACACTTGGCAGGACACATCTTGGACATGATTTTTATTTCAAATACGAACTATCTTTCCTACTCTAATATTCTAAATACACCGGTTCCTTGGTCTGATCACCACCTTATCTCATTTAACTTACTATTAAGAAAGAAAATTGCATTAACTTCCTCTCCAAAAAAAATTACCTATCGAGACTATTCAAAATTAGAACTCTCTTCAGTCTCCTCCTTTCTTCTTTCAAGACCCCCAATCTTAGAGACAGACCCACTTGAAGACCAACTTAACTCATGGAATGAAACAATCCAACTTCTATTAGACAAAGAAGTCCCTTTAATTAACAAAACAGTCTCTAACCAAAAAGTCCGAAACCCCTGGTATTCACCAGAACTCTTACTGATTAAAAGACAACTTAGGTCTATAGAAAGAAAATGGCGTAAAAACAAAACCATTGAAAATATGAAATCATTCAAAGAACAATCTCAATTTTACAAAAACAAAATTAATGAAGCTAAAAGAACTTATTACTCCAACAAAATTAAAATAGCCAAAAACTCATCTATTTTATTTTCTATTATAAAATCTTTTAACTCAAACTCACAACAAGAAATTAAAAGCTCAAGCCTTTCAGAGCAAAACCTGGCAGATGCCTTTTGTAACAAAATTATCAATATACGAAACAAATTCGCCTCTAACCCAATCATTACCCCGCCTGAAACATTTAATAACTACAAACTCCCCTGTGCCAAATGTTCCAACTTCAATATCCCAACATTAACAGAAATTAAACTAATTATCTAACAAATAAACTTAAAGAGTTCTCCATCTGAGATTATTCCCCCAGTAATATTAAAGAAATATCTTTCTTGTTTTGGACCATTTATACATTCTTTTATTAAAAAAAGTCTCAACTCCGGGTTTATACCCAAGACTTGGAAAACATCTACTATACTTCCCATAATAAAAGACCACAAAATCAGTCTTGACGACCCTACAAACTACCGTCCTATTGCAAACATTCCATTCTTAGCGAAAATCACAGAGAGAGTGATATTTAACCAGTTATCAGATTTTGTCAAATCTACAAACATATTGCACCCCAACCAAACTGGTTTTAGGAAACATCATAATACTGAATATTCGTTAATTGGTCTCACAACTAATATTATCTATAATCTTGATCATCACAATTCAGTTATTTTGTTTTCCCTCGACCTTTCGGCAGCATTCGACACTATCGATCACTCTCTCCTCCTAGACAGGCTTCAATCAATAGGCATCGATGACTTATCACTACAATGGTTCACTTCCTTTCTATCTGACCGTATTTCTACGGTACGCTTCAACAATTCTAACTCTAAACCATTTTCCTATAATTACGGAATTCCTCAGGGTTCAATCTTGTCTCCATTGTTATTTAACATCTTTTTATCTCCACTTCTTAACCTTACCCAATCTATAGGTTTCACCACTTATGCCTATGCAGACGACATCCAACTGATTCATCCGGTTAACCCAGAAAATTCCAACGAAATAATGCAAATCAATCAAAAATTAGAAAAAATTAAAAATTGGCTCACACAAAACAAACTCGCCTTAAATATATCAAAGACAAAGGCTTTACTCTTCCCATCAAAACAAGGATTAAAACTCTCTATCCCTTTCTCAATAGATAATACAACTATTGAATTAGTAACATCATTAAAGATACTAGGAGTAATAATTGATGACAAATTTTCTTATCAAGAGCATATTAGCAATATAGTTAAAAGCTGTTTTTATCGTCTACGTTTAATCCGCTCAATGTCTAAATATTTAGAACCACAATCCCTAAACATCTTAATACACTCTCTTATAATATCCAAATTAGATTATTGTAATTCACTTCTGTTAAATATCACCCAAAAAGAAAAAAGACGCCTACAAATAATACAAAATACCGCTATTAAAATAATTCACAAAGGGAAGAAATACGACCATGTAACTCCTTTTTTAATAAAATCACATTGGCTGCCCATCAATCAACGAATAACATATAAAATAGCATTACTAGTGTTTAAAACAATATCCACCAATGAACCACAATTCATAGATCGGCTTCTAATACCTCACACTTCAAATCGCTCCCTCCGATCTGATTCACAAGGGTTGCTTATGGTCCCTTCATTGAAAGTAATAGGAACTAGACGTCATGATATTTTTTCAGTCATGGCACCTCTTACCTGGAATACTCTTCCTTTATATATTAGAGAAATTAAGGATCTCAACCTATTTAAAACTAATTTAAAAACTTTTCTTTTCAAAACTACATTTAATCTCTAAAATTAACCATTTCTCTACGATCTAAAATCGTGGACTTCTTTATTAGCAATATCCCAATCCAAATGTTTTACCCTCCCTACTACAACCTCTCTTTCTCCCCTATGGGAAACAACAATTTGTAACTTTACCTCCTTTTGTTTTTTCCTAATGTATCTTAGTTTGTCTGTATTGTCAGTCTATCGCCGCCCCTTTTTTTTATGTAGTATTATATATTTTAATGTTATATGTTAAATCTTTTTTTATTATTGTAATTCGCTTAGATTATAATAAGCGAAACATCAAATTCAAATAAACTTGAAACTTGAAACTTGATGTGACTCATCCCTCCCAGCCCAACCTCCCCAGCCGGATTGGCCCACCCCTGTACCTAAACCGACCCAACATCTCCCCTGTACCTAAATGTTGGGAGCAGGAGAAGTACTCAGTTCCTGCTGCTCCTTAGGCCTCCCTCCAGCGCTGACTTCCAGAGCAGGAGGAACTGCAAAGTCCTCATGCTCCTTCGTCTCCTCCTCTCCTGAATGACGCACCCCGAATGTGGGCCTTAGGTCTCACCCCGGTGCATCATGTGATGCATGGGGAAGAGCCTAAGGCCCTGATTGGCTCAGGCACCTCAGACTCCTCCTCTCTTGGGAGGGGCCTGTGGCACCTGAGCCAATCAGGTACTTCCTTAGGGCTGAGCCTAAGGAAGTCCTGATTGGTCAAAGTAATAGCTCAGCCCTAAGGAATTCCCTGATTGATTCAGGCACCACAGGCTCCTCCCAAGGGAGGAGGAGTCTGAGGTGCCTGAGCCAATCAGGGCCTTAGGCTCCCCCCGTGCATCACATGATGCACCAGGACACACATTCACGGAGGAGGAGACGAAGGAGCAGGAGGACTTTGCGGTTCCTCCTGCTCCGGAAGACAGCGCTGGAGGGAGGCCTAAGGAGCATGAGGGACTGAGCACCCCCACTGCTCCCAACTTTTAGGTTCAGGGGAGGTGTCGGGCTGGATAGGGCCAGGCCCGACCAGGAGTGGGCCACTCCAGTAGGGGTGCAGTTGGCTGGTCGGGGGTGGCGCAGTGGGCCGGTCGGGGTGGTTGCAGTCATTTGCGTGGCAGGAGGGAGTTGGCATCCCTCCTGCCTTTTGTGGGGCATCAGCGCAGTGGGGGGCATTTTTTAGGGGTTTGGGGAGGGAGTAGGCACTTTGGGAGGGGGGCTTTTTTATTTTTAAACCGAGCAGTTATTTTGTGAGTGTAATACACGCAAACTATCTGCCCTATTAAAATAAAAAAAGATGGCAGAAGCCCCTGACAGCAGTGACAGGAAGCTCCTTCTCCTGTCACTACTGTCAGGGTCTGCGCATGCTCCAGGATCGCTCTGTAGTGATCCTGGCCGTGGGTAGGGGGGCGTGTTAACGATCGTCCCCATTTGCATGCAGACCTTATGTGAATTTGTTGGCCTGCATGCAATCGGGAACGGATCGGACACGGAATCGGGGGTTAGTGAATCTAGTCCCTGGTAGTCTAGCGGTAACGCGGGGCAGGGTCAACAATGGCTGCCATGAGTTCCCGTTGTAGTCTCGAGACAAGCCCAAAGTTAGGTGCAAAAGGCACACTAAGCTAGTATGCTGTAAAGGTCATTTTACGCAAAGTGTCCTTTACAGAATACTAGAGTAGCGCAGAACACCACAGCACCTATCTTTGGCCACCATTTACTGAATTCCCCCCCACCCCCATAGTGTATACCATTAATGACATTTGTTTCAAAGTGAAAAACACATTTTCTTGCTTCCATATCTTTTGAGTATTATGAATGCTCGACTTAGATAGCATAGATCATTATACCATTTGCAAAGGAATCATTATTCATGTAGAAAGATTTGTACACATCCCTGAGGTTAGGCAGTGAGGGGAATGGGAGATGGTCCATAGTGAAAGCACAGTTGATGACCCTGAGAATGATTAATGAAACTATAGTAAATTGTGACCCAAAGGCACGGACTTATCTTGTGAAAGGAAAGAAAAGAGATAAGCCACTATTTTCAGGTAATAACATTCAAGCACTCTTTAAAAAAACAAAGAACTCTAGAATAGCATAGAAAATTGACATAGCCCCCTTAAAAGAGTCCTATGTAGAGTACAGAAAGGTAAAATTTAAAATAAAAAGGATATGAGAGCAAAGCATTTAAGAAAATCTATTAGAGATTTTTTAAAACATTAAAAGGCACCTAAAGAAATTAAGTGATTGGGAACCTAGGTAAATCTCTAGCCTTACACCCCACCCTCCCCCTTCACCACCACTAATTAACTTTCTGGTCCCTAGCTTGCAGCCACTGTTCCCGCTAAGCTGGACAAAAATCCTCCAACTGCATTGCTGCCAGTGGGTGGCAGTGCTTCAATATTGTGTCTTCCATCACTAGGAACAGACATGTTCTTTGAAGTGGTAGTGAAATATCACCCTCTACTGGCAGAACTATACAGTAGGTTGAGGACTTTCACTCAGTTTGGGAAGAGTGCCTACAGCCCCTCCCCCCAAAAAAAAAATGTTAAACACAATAAACGCAAACCATTGGCTATTGCATTATAAAGGGAGCTTAATATATTCAATCACCATCATAATAATACACCCAATATTGTTTAGTAAATCAATTTAGAGTCTCATTAGATCCTCAGCAGGCTCTTCGTTCACTGTTCATGCATAAATTGCATGAGCCACTATTGTCATTAGATCCTGAATATACAGTATATGTATTTTTTTCTTTATAGTGAATTTTTCTTATATTAAAGTTAAATTAATAATTATTATAAAACTTACCTTGTTACTTTCACTGAGGGAATGCCTCTTCCATGTTTCACTTAATTTCTTCAGGGACGAGGCTCCCAACAAGATAAATGTGCCTTCATAAGAACATAAGAATAGCCTTACTGGGTCAGACCAATGGTCCATCAAGCCCAGTAGCCTGTTCTCACATTGGCCAATCCAGGTCACTAGTACCTGGCCAAAACCCAAGTTGTAGCAATATTCCATGCTACCAATCCAGGGCAAGCAGTGGCTTCCCCCATATCTTTCTCAATAACAGACTATGGACTTTTCCTCCAGGAACTTGTCCAAACCTTTCTTAAAACCAGCTATGCTATCCGCTCTTGCCACAATCTCTGGGAATGCATTCCAAAGCTTAACTATTCTCTGAGTGAAAAAAAAATTCCTCCTTTTGGTTTTAAAAGTATTTCCCTCTAACTTCACTGAGTGTCCCCTAGTCTTTGTAAATTTTGATGGAGTGAACAATCGATCCACTTGTACCCGTTCTACTCCACTCAGGATTTTGTAGACTTTAATCATATCTCCCCTCAGCTGTCTCTTTTCCAAGTTGGAAAGCCCTAATCTTTTTAGTCTTTCCTCATACGAGTGGAGTTCTATCCTCTTTATCATCTTGGTCACTTTTCTTTGAACCTTTTCTAGCACCATTATATCTTTCTTAAGATAAGCAGATCAGAATTTAACGCAGTACTCCAGATGAGGTCGCACCATGGAGCGATACAGTTGCATTATAACATTTTTAGTCTTGTTAACATCCCTTTTTTAATAATTCCTAGCTTCCTGTTTGCTTTTTTGGCTGCCACCGCACATTGGACGGAAGGTTTCATTGTATTGTCTACGTTGATACTCAGATCCTTTTCTTGGGTGCTAACTCTCAAGGTTGACCCTAGCATCCGATAAATGTGATTCAGGGATTAGATGAGTTCCATTCAACTTCATTTCACAACAATGGGAGTATTATTTTGATGGTGATTGAATTAAACACAATAGTCAAGATCTTCACACAAAAGTCCTATAAGAATGATGGTGGTTCTTAGAGTTTGTGTGGTTTTCAGAGCCTATTGTGCCTTGATAGCAGCTCCTCTTTTGCTGCCTCCAAGAAGCTGTTACCCTAGGGTTGAACCTCCAAGAAGCTAGGTTTGCTGTCTCCAAGAAGCTGTTACCCTAGGGTTGAACCAGCCCTTTGAAAAGCCAGCATGGCAGAGAGAGAATTCGGGTTAGATAAAGGAGTTCAACAGATGTATCTGTGAGAGTGGTGCATCTCGGTGAAATCAGTTTTGGCAAGGATGTACATAGGTAAAGGCAAGCTAAGTATGTTAGTAGGCCATCTATAGCCATCCTGAATCTTCCCTCCCAAGGGATGTGAATATCATTTTAGAGGTTATGGTGAATAATTTTATTCTGCCTGATATTTAGACTGTGGTAGATAGATGGCTGCCTCCAATGGTCCACATTGAACCTGGAAATTCAATGTTGGTGTCATATCTGGCAACCAGCATTGAATTTCCAGGTTGTTTTTTTTTTTGGGGGGGGAGGGCAGCTGAGACATAGGCAGAACATAACATAAGCAATGCCTCCGCTGTGTCAGATCTGAGGTCCATCGTGCCCAGCAGTCCGCTCACGCGGCGGCCCAACAGGTCCAGGACCTGTGCAGTAATCCTCTATCTATACCCCTCTATCCCCTTTTCCAGCAGGAAATTGTCCAATCCTTTCTTAAACCCCAGTACTGTACTCTGCTCTATTACATCCTCTGGAAGCGCATTCCAGGTGTCCACCACACGTTGGGTAAAGAAGAACTTCCTAGCATTCGTTTTGAATCTGTCCCCTTTCAACTTTTCTGAATGCCCTCTTGTTTTATTTTTTGAAAGTTTGAAGAATCTGTCCCTCTCTACTCTCTCTGTGCCCTTCATGATCTTGTAAGTCTCTATCATATCCCCTTTAAATCTCCTCTTCTCCAGGGAAAAGAGACCCAGTTTCTCCAATCTCTCAGCGTATGAAAGGTTTTCCATCCCTTTTTTCAGACGTGTCGCTCTCCTCTGAACCCTCTCGAGTAACGCAGTACTCCAGATGCGGACGCACCATCGCCCGATACAACGACAGGATAACTTCTTTTGTTCTGGTTGTAATACCCTTCTTGATTATACCTAGCATTCTATTCGCTTTCTTAGCGGCACTGTGCCGTTGGCTTCATTGTCATGTCCACCATTACCCCCAAGTCCCTTTCTTGGGTACTCTCATTCAATAATATCCCTTCCATCGTATAGTTGTACCTCGGGTTTTTGCTTCCCACATGTAATACTTTACATTTCTCAACGTTGAACTTCATCTGCCATCTCGTCGCCCATTCCCCTAGTTTGTTCAAGTCCCTTTGCAATTCTTCACAGTCCTCTTTAGTCCGAGCTCCACTAAATAGTTTGGTGTCGTCCGCAAATTTTATTATCTCACACTTCGTCCTTGTTTCTAGATCATTTATGAATATATTAAATAGCAGCGGCCCGAGCACCGAGCCTTGCGGGACCCCACTCGTGACCCTCCTCCAGTCCGAGTAGTGGCCCTTAACTCCTACCATCTGTTTCCTACCCGCCAACCAGTTTCTGATCCATCTATGTACGTCTCCTTTCACCCCATGGTTCTTCAGGTTCCGGAGTAAACGTTCATGAGGCACCTTGTCAAAGGCTTTTTGGAAATCTAGGTATATGATGGCTATAGGGTCTCCTCTGTCCATCCATTTGCTAATTCCTTCAAAGAAGTGCAATAAGTTAGTTAGGCACGATCTCCCCTTGCAGAAACCATGTTGGCTGGTTATCAGAAGTTCATTTCTTTCAAAATGTTCATCAATGTTTTCTTTTATCAGTGCTTCCGCCATTTTATCTTCCAATCCTCCGGGATCACGCCTGTTTTCAGAGATAGGTTGCAAATTTGCTGCAGTAGTTCCGCTATCTCCTCCTTTAATTCCTTCAGCAATGCCAATATTCATCAGCTGGCTCGCTAAGTCCTAGTGGTCAAAGATATATACCCATGTAAAAAGCAGGTCTATCTTTGACCACTAGGACTTAGCCAGCCAGCCAATGAATGTTGGCGATGACCAGCTATGTCATGCAACATAGCTATTTCCATTGGATATCATTGGATAGCCAGCTATTTAGCCAGCTGGGAGTCATTCCCAGCAAGCTAAATAGTGCTGAATATCTGGCCCATTGAGTGCAATCATTTTTTAAAATTTTTGTAATTGTTGAAAACTAACAAATCCCAAATACCTTCCACTGTTTCCTTCCCGCAAATAATGGAGAAAGGAGGAGTGGGGAAGGTTGATGAACATCCATAAGCCCCTTGCTCCTTCTCAAACAAACCTTAGCCTAGTGTAGAAGCAACTCATCATTTCATTTGAGAATTTCCAGTAATACTAGAATCTCCTATCTTAATCAGCCTTTTTTCTTCTAAATAGTAATTATCAATCAAGGACTTCCTCTTAGAAAGTACTTATCACCTCTGAAATGTCATGTTTTTAGACACCTGGGTTTTGTTTTTTAGTTTTTTTTGCAACGTTCTCCCTGGTCTAAGCAAAACATTTGCTAACCCTTTCTATACATGACATCTACATATCTTATAGTTAATTCTTCTAAGAATAATAACATGAGATCACTTAAGAGAGTTATTCTATAAAGGGGCATAAAGAATAAACCTATTTGAAGCCCATTGTATAATAAAAATTAGGTGCCTACTTTTCTTTATAGATTACTAGTAAAATAGATCGAAAAATGCAGTAGTACCACAAGATTGCTGCAAGAGGTCGTGCAAGGCATTTTCCAGATGTTGCAGCCCCCACTAGACCACCTGGATCTGAAGGTAGGCCCAAAGTGACCTACTCAGATGAGATGGACTGGGAGATCATTGGGGGGTGGGAGGGAGGTATTTAAGTTTGTGGGCCAGGGGTGAAGGGGGTAGGATAGAGGGGGGCCATTTTGGGAGGGGCAGGGGATTCAAAGGGTTGCTAATGGCCCTCTGGCCTTTCCTAACCATTTAAATCCCTTTGCATATCAACCATAATGTATGTGATCAACAGTTTTGCCAAGAAACCTAAAACATATTATTTCAGAAAGGAGTGAAAACATTGCATTTATTTATTTAATAAAAGATTTAATTCCCCTGTTTTGGCAGTGTTCAAAAGGTCATCATGTTCCCAAAGAGATCAGGCAATAAGGTGTTAATCCTTGAGATTGTATAGATTCTGAATGTCAGCAAAAGGCAAAGACACTGGCCTCAGTTCATGACTGACCCTCTACTAAGATCTAAGGCAAAAGTTCAAGAAGTGACCTGCCTGCACAAATCTCCTTGCACATCTTATCAGCAATTAACCTTTCTAGATAATTCTGTAATTCCAATAGAAGTCATTGAGGACACTTCCTTACATCCAGTTCTAAAGTGAAAAGGTCAAGCTGGATTCTGAGAGTTCCAAGCCATATTTTTTTTCTTTGTTTTGTCCTTGATTTTCAGAGTATAAAAGGTTTTACTCATTTCTGCTGGCTGCCTAAAAGACATTATAATGAGGTGAAGCAATGTCAGGGCAAGGCTACAAGAACATTGTGCATATTACCTCTGTGCTAAGGCAGTGATTTTCCAGCTCAGTTAACATGTTAGAAATTAGAGAATGATACGGGGGCAAATGTGTCCCCTTCCACGAAGGAAATCAATTTTCCCATCCCCCAAAAGTTTTGTCGCTATCCTTGAACCATTCCTGTAAGCTCTGCCTTAACTGCACAAGCCTCAAACATTTGTGATTTTTAAAGTGTTTGAGGCTTGTGCAGATGAGGACGGAGCTTAGGCATTGGTGGAATGAGGCATTATGACATCACAGTCTGAGCTCTAGAATGTTGCTACTTATGATTTTAAAGGGTTTGAGGCTTGTGCAGATGAGGACAGAGCTTGCAGGAATAGGGCAAGGACAGGAAAAGAACTCGCGGGGATGGGAAAATGAGTTCCCGCGGGGATGGAGAAAAATTGTCCCCATGTCATTCTCTATTAGAAATGTCAGTGGTCTCTTGCAGAGCATCATCCAGTTCTTGATGCTACATAACAGTGATGATGAAACCAATCCTGTAGTTCGCTCTCCATCATACATTTGGTTTTCAGGATAACCCTAATGAATGTGCAAGAGTAACATAGTAAATGATGGCAGATAAAGACCTCAATGGTTTATCCAGTCTGTCCTGTAATCACAATTTTATGATTAAGTTAAAATGTCTTTTTTTCTTTATTTCTGAGCCATAGACCTTAGAAGTCTATCCAGTACTGACCTTAGTTTCCAACTACTGGAGCTAAACTAAACTAAACTAAACCTTAAGTTTATATACCGCATCATCTCCACGGATGTTGTGGAGCTCGGCACGGTTTACAAGAACTTAAAATATAGGAAGAGAAGGAAAAAAAAGGTTTAAATGAACTTAAAATATAGGAAGAGAAGAGTAAGGGGGGATAGAATTACATTTTAGTGAAAAGCCAGGTTTTCAGTTGCTTGCGGAATAATTGGAGGGAGCCCAGGTTCCGCAGCTGCTGTTGAAGCTCACTCCAACCTATCTAAACCATCTCATTTGCGGGATTCAGACCATGAAAGTTTGCCCATTCATATTCTAATTACCGATCCTCTATGCTCATCCCATTCTTTTTTTAATTCCATCATAGTTTTCCTCCCCACCACCTACCTCAGGAGGGCATTCCAGGCATCCACCATCCTCTCCATGAAAAATAATTTCCTAACATTTCCGGTACTCCTAAGTCTATCACCCCTCACCCTCTATTTATGTCCTCTAGTTTTACTAATTTCCCTTCTCTGGAAAAGATTTGGTCTTATATTAGTACCTTTGAAATATTTAAATGTCTGTATCATATCACCTCTGCCCCTCCTCTCCACCAGAATATATAATGTTGAGGTCTTCTAGTTTCCTCTCGTACTTCTTTTGGTGCAAATCTACCATTTTTGTCGCTTTCCTCTTGACTGCTTCAAGTCTTTTTATATCCTTGACCAGATATAGACTCCAAAACTGAACATAATACTCCAAGTGGGGCATCAACACCTCCTTTCTTCTGCTGGTTAAGCCTCTCTCTATACATCCTTGCATCCTCCTGGCTACAGCCATTGACTTATCACACTGCTTTGCTGCCTTCAGATCCTCAGACACTATCACCCCAAGGTCCCTCTCCCCATATGTGTGTATCAGCCTCCCACCTCCTATCACATATATCTCCCTCGGATTTCTATTCTCCAAATGCATCACTCTGCACTTCTTTGCAATGAATTTTAATTGCCAGACTTTGGACCATTCTTCCACCTTTTGCAGATCTTTTTTCATGTTTTCCACTCCCTTACAAATTTTGGTATCATCTGCATAAAGGCAAACCTTTCCTTCTAACCCTTCAGCAATATATCTCTCTCAAACATATTGAACACAATCGGCCCCAGCAGGGATCCTTGAGGCACTCCACTACTCACCTTTCCTTCCTTCAAGCAAATTCCATTAACCACCACCTTCTGACATCTGTCTGTCAACCAGTTTCTAATCTAGTTCACCACTTTGGGTCCTGACTTCAGCCAGTCAAGTTTGTTCAAAATCCTCCTATGAGGAACCGTGTCAAAGGCTTTGCTAAAATCTAAGGGCAATATTCTCAAAACTTTAACGCCGTCGCTAAACTGTTTTCCGCGGTTTAGCCTGCAAGCATTTTGGCGATAGATTATCATAACAGATTATATCTGTCTTTAGCGAGGTTTCTAGCAGTCTCCGACAATGGATTGCAAATGTGCTCTTTAACATTGAAACGAGGCAGAGGCATTTTTGAAGAGTAGCGTTGGCTTTTGGCAACAAAAAGCAGCGACTGGTCAGGGGGTGCCGTTACAGTACCAGCACTTGTGTTTTGACTGGCTAATGGGAAAAAAAAAAGTGTATCTATATATTTTTGGTGGAGGGTAGTAAAATCACACTTCTTTTGAGTTTTTGGGAGAGACAGCCATGTTTCATGCATGCTTGTTAAAAGCCAACATTTCTTCTTGAGTGCGTGCATGATACCCTTATCTTGTGTTTTTCTGGCTGTGGGTCTCGATTAAATTTTACATTAAAAATAAATTATAAGATTTATCTGAATTATAGTAGTTTTTGGGAGAAAAAGGCATGTTTTATGAGCGATTGAAAAAAGTCAATGTTGCTTTTCCCCTCCTTTCCCTTCCATTCGTCCAATAGAGCAGCAGGAGAGTGTTGGTTTTTTTACGGCATTTTTCTGCGCATGTGCCGCAAATGTAGGAAATCATCACTGCTATCCGCCAATCTTATTTGCATGCACAATTTTTTAAGAATGCCTCGGGTTTTTAGATTCGGTATCAAAACGGCTGTGACCGTCGCTTTTTAATGCGGGTTTTTGAAAATCCTGGCCTAAGTAAATTATATTTAGCGCACTTCCTTGACCTAATTCTCTGGTCACCCAATCAAAGAATCCAATCAGATTCATTTGGTACGAGATACAGAAATGCCAAGTTGCCCAGTTCCAGGCTGAAAATTTTGGGACAGTTCTGGATTTCTGACAACCCCCATCCAGGCATTATGGGATTTGTAGCACTAATTTAAATGGACAGGATCAAGTCACACAATGCTTTGGGATATAAGTTTAAAACCAGGAGTGGCCAAAATATCTCTAGCATGGAACTGGGTAAACTGGCATCTCTGTAGATATACTTTCATACATTAAACAGGCAAATATATATAGGTATATTCTCCCTATTTCTACCCTAACTGAGATAATTTTCGAGCACCATTCTGACCTGCTGGGCAACTTTCTTTAAATTAGTCCCCTTTTTTTATTACTCCTATCATATATTTCTGTATTTCATCTTTGCTTATACTCTATGCTGTCCATTAAAATATTTTATCATGTATTGTAATATAGCATACTGGTAAGTGCCTCATAGAATGTCAGTGTCTGCACCCCCGGGGTGGCACACGTTCTACAGCCCCTGATTGGAGGTTGCGACTGCAAAAAGATGGCTAAACACTGGGTTAAGGGGAAGAATAGGGCTTTTCCAGTTTCTATCACTGTATTCCATTTATTTAAAAAGAATAAACGGCATTATGACATCACAATCTCAGAAGTGAGCGAAGTAAAGGGCAATCAAGCCATTGTGACATCACTGATGAGGTTGGATGGAATCTCAGCTCTGGTTACCAGAGTCTGAAGCGCTTCGCCAATACTTTGTATTGTAATTTGAATACTTTTATTGTTCAATTTTCTACACTGTTCTTCCAAGGGAGCTCAGAATGATTTACATGAATTTATTCAGGTACTCAAGCATTTTTCCCTGTCTGTCCTGGTGGGCTAACAATCTAGCTAACATAACTGGGGCAATGAGGGGATTAAGTGACTTGCTCAGGTTTACAAAGAGCAGCATGGGCTTGAACCCACAACCCCAGGGTGCTGAGGCAGTAGCTTTAACCACTGCACCACACACTCCCCACCGTGGCAAGTTTCAGCATATTGTCTAATACAGTGTTTTTCAACCGCTGTTCCGCGGCACACTAGTGTTGCCTGGTGTGCCGTACGGTCAGGGCCGCCATCAGGGCAGTACCACCAGTCTAGGGAGAGGGGAGGTCCGCCCCACGTGGACAGGAGAGAGCTGGACAGGGGACCCGCGGAGTTCAATACATCTCGAGCCGCGAGGCTCGTCTTCTGTTCCTGCCTGCCCTGCAGCTAACATATAGCCGATCGCAAGCGTTCCCCGATGTCAGCGCTGACGTCGGAGGGAGGGCTTAAGCAAAGCCTGCCCTCCGACGTCAGCGCTGACGTCGGAGAATACTTCCGTTCGGCTATTTGTGCGCGGCAGGGCAGGCAGGAAGCAGAAGACAAGCCTCGCGGCTTGAGCTTCGTTTTGCTGAGAAAGTTGCAAAGATGGGCTGGGAGGCAAACACGGAACACAAAAGGGGGAGGGAGTGCGTTTTGGACACAAGGCATGAACTTGGGAGAGAGGAAGGGAGGGAAAGAGATGCTGAGGTGGGGGAGGGAATGGGTTTTTGGACACAGAAGGCATGGACTTGGGAGAGAGGAAGGGAGGGACAGAGATGCTGAGGTGGGGGAGGGAATGGGTTTTTGGACACAGAAGGCATGGACTTGGGAGAGAGGAAGGGAGGGACAGAGATGCTGAGGTGGGGGAGGGAATGGGTTTTTGGACACAGAAGGCATGGACTTGGGAGAGAGGAAGGGAGGGAAAGAGATGCTGCGGTGGGGGAGGGAATGGGTTTTTGGACACAGAAGGCATGGACTTGAGAGAGAGGAAGGGAGGGAAAGAGATGGTTGTGTACACGGGGAATAGAAGAAAGGAGAATTTTTGGTCATAGGGAGGGAGTGAGGTACAGATAGTGGCATACCAGGGTGGGGGGAGGGCGGTCTGCCCCACCCCGGGTTTACGTCCCAAGGGGGTGCACAGCTGGCCACCTTCCAGTGTTGTCCCTAGGCCGGCAAACTGCGGCTCTTTAGCCACTTGAGTGCCTCCGCCGCCAACGGTGTTGTTGGCGGTGGCAGCATTATAAAATACTTTCTTTGTGTTTATTTGATTCCTATTCAAGAGAATTACTTTATATATAGTCAATATAGGCACAGAGTTAAATTTTTTAACATTTTCTAATGGTGGTGTGCCTCGTGATTTTTTTCATGAAACAAGTGTGCCTTTGCCCAAAAAAGGTTGAAAAACACTGGTCTAATACACCTAGATCTTGGGTGCTGATTCCTAAGGTAATTGTCTATTGCTTATATTTGACTTATTCTTGCTGTACACCTCCTTCAAAACAGGTGTGAAATAAATGCTAATAAATAAGAAAAATAAATAAATATATATATATATATATATATAGTGCTAAAAATTGTGTGCAAAAATTTGAGCACATACCAAAATTGAGCATTCAATTTAATTACATATGCTGACTTTTACAAGGCTGCAGTACAGGTTTCTACTCGGGCCAGTGAGATAAATGCTTTGCGACTTACAGAATTCCTATGAGCATCAGAGCATTTACCTTGCTGGCCCGCAGTAGAAACCTCTACTGTGGCTTTGTAAAAGGAGCCCTTAATGAGCAAATTAGCATTAATAATGGTTCACTAACAATCAATTATCGGTTCTAATTAACAGTGACCGAATTTACACACGCATCTTTATAGTCACTATTCTATAAAGATGTGCGTGTAAAGATTTCCATGTGGATCCAAACGGTGACATACTCATGGGAGTGGCATTGGTGGGCCAGGGGCATTTTTAGGATTTGCATGCAGTGTTCCATAATTCAGGGGATCCGCACCTAATTTAGGCACAGGAAATTATACCAGAGTTCAGTTGCTGTAAATCCTTATGCCTAAATTTGGGTGCAGATCCCAGCACTAAATCTTATTCTATAAATGACACCTGTCTTTGAGGCCCAAATTCTGTAACCTTCGCCTAATGTTAGGCACCTATTTTGAAGGCACCCAACTAGATAGGCGCCTATCTTAATTGAATAACAAGCTCAATTAATTTTTTTAATCAGCACTAATTGAAACTTAGGCGCCTATCAAGAAAGAGCGATTCTGTAACAAGGTGCCTCAAAAAATTTAGGCGGACTTCAAAAAAATAAGCGCTATGTATGTTAGGTGTGGGCGTGGCTACATGTTAGGTGCCTTGTTACAGAATCACTGCTCTTAAGCGTGCTTAAGCGCTCGCATGGGCGCCTAACTTTTAGTGGTGCCTAGATCTGGCCTATTTATTGGGCGCCTCAAAAATAGGTGCCGCTCAGCGTGATTCACTAAACAGCACCCAATTTTACTTGAATCGCGCTGAACGGTGCCTATTGCGGCGCCTAATTTTTGGGCGCTTCTTATAGAATTTGCCCTTGAGTGCCAGTTGTAAAATGGTGCTTAGAACACATTTTTTAGGGTGCCCAAATTTGGCTGTCATTTATAGAACTGAGTCCGTCATGCATATTCATTTGAAATATTCCGCAAGCATGTCAAAATGAAGTGGAGTATGTGTGTTGGGGTGGAGAGAAGAGAGAGACACTGGGAAGCTGATATCTCTCCTGCAACCCAGACCCAAGTCTCAGCCTGCCTGTCCGACATTGCTACCTGGATGTCTCACCGCTATCTAAAATTGAATATGGCTAAAACCGAGCTGCTCATCTTCCCGCCTAAACTCACCTCCCCACTTCCCCTGTTCTATATATCTGTGGACAAAACTCTCATCCTCTCTCTCTTGTCTGCTCACAGTCATGGGGTCATCTTTGACTCCTCTCTTTCCTTCTCCTCATAGAGACAACATATTGCTAAAACCTACCACTTCTTCCTCTATAATATCACTGAAATCTGACCTTTCCTCTCTGAGCACACTACCAAAACCCCTATCCATGCCATCATGCTTAGATTACTGCAATTCGCTACTCTCAGGTCTTCTGATCAGCCATCTTTTCCCCCTCCAATCCATCCAGAATTTGGCTGCACGACTCAAATTCTGTGAAACACTTCACTGGCTTCCCATCTGTTTCTGAATACAATTCAAACTCCTCTTACTGATGTATAAATGCATTTACTCGGCTGCTCTCCACTATCTCTCCTCACTTGTACCCCCTTATGCTCCCCCTCCCCCGAGAACTCTACTCAGCTGGTAAGTCCCTCTTATCTGTTCCATTCTCCTCCTCTGCCAATTCCAGACACTGTCCCTTCTAACTTGCTGTCCCGTATGCTTGGAATAAACTGCCCGAATCCCTATGGTGGGCTCTGTTTCTGGTAGTCTTCAAGTCAAAGTTAAAAGCCCACCTCTTCAAGATTGCTTTCAATTTATACTCCTCTCACCTTGGGTTCTATATCCCTAACCTTATATAGCATGTCTGTCTGTCCAAATTAGATTGTAAGCTCTTCAGAGCAGGGACAGTCTATTAAATGTCAATTGTACAGCAATGCATATGCCTTTCAGTGCTATAGAAGTGATAAATAGTAGTAGTAGTAACACTGCCAACGAAGGAAAACTCAGAGCTTCCAAGTAATCCAGTTCCAGAAGGAAGATTTTCAGCAAGTCTTGAATCTTTGTCAGTCTCTTTCTGATGCACTGTGTGACCTGCAGCACTGATTTCAATGGGTAAAATCAGAGACTATAACTACCACACTATTTAGGGATGTAAGTTTTAAGCAAGGACTGGCCAAAATTTGGAACTGGATAACATCTTGGCCAATTTCCTAAGCCTTGGTGAGTTTCCCAAGCCATAGTCAGCTGGGCTTCCAAACATTCACAATGAGATAAATTTGTAACCATTAGCTCCCTAAAGTGTCCAAATTTCTCTTGTGGCAGATATCCTTAAAATCCAACAATTCCGAGATCACCAGGACAAGTTAGGATGCTTATATGAATCTACTGAGTTCTTTGAGGTCATATTTTTAATAGTTTTCAGCTAAATTGCAGTAACAAATTCTCTTCAGGCTGCCTGGTAGCTTCTCCGTGGGCTTGCGGTGATTGTCTGACCTTCAGGATACAGCCACCTTAATGAGCATTATCATTTCTTAAACAAGCTTTTTAGAAACTGCTGTTGCCCAGGACAACTTTGCTAAATTAGCAGATCACTGAGCAATTGAAAAACCAATACTGGCAATTAGTACCCATTGCAACCCAGTCCTTCACTATAAGCTTGAAAGCAATTTATATGAACTCTCCTGCTTAATTCCTCTTCTAGCCCAGGATTCTATCTGCTCACAATTTTCGTTCTGTGAAAAGCCAGGAGCAGGGATTCTCAGCTCAATCATTCGGACACACAAAGTCAGTCTGGTTTTGAGCATGGCTGTAATGAATATTCATGAGATAAATTTACTTACAATTGAGGAGTATGTGCAGATATTTCATGCATATTCATTATGAGTATCCTGCAGACTAGACTGGCTTGATGTGTCCCAGGACTGTGTTGAGAACCACTGACTTGGAGGGCAGTTTAGTCCAGGGCTTCACAAACCTGCCCTGGGTACATCACATCCAGTCTGGTTCCAGGATATCCATAATTTGTATGCATGAGATACATTAGCACAGTGGTTCCCAACCCTGTCCTGGAGGAACACCAGGCCAATTGGGTTTGCAGGCTAGCCCTAATGAATATGCATGAAGCAAATTTACATGCCTATCACTTCCATCATATGCAAATCTCTCTCATGCATATTCATTAGGGCTAGCCTGAAAACCCGATTGGCCTGGTGTTCCTCCAGGACAGGGTTGGGAATCACTGCATTAGCATACACTGGAGGCTCATTGTGGATATCGTAATATCCTGACAGACTATTGGGTCCCCATGTCAAGGCTGCAAATTCCTGCTGTAGTGATTGGCTGATGATGGCAGATGCAGGAGCAGCAGTACAGTACAAGTCCAAAAATCTGGATTGCTCGTGGATTGGGTCAGGGGCTGATGTACAGAACTCTGCAAACCGGCGCAAAACACCAGGTTACAGAGTGTGTTTGTTTTACCAGGCGATGCTCAACACAAACGGCATGCAAATGATATGCACGCTGTTTGTGTTGAGGATCAGTGGTAAAAGGGGGAGGAGCATATGTAACACTTCCGTACATGAGCTGAGTGGTAGGCACAGGTCATGTGCACAGGCCTAGTAGCGTGCAGAGAGCCATGATTGCCGGAGCTCCGAACAAGCAGCAGCAAAGGCTAAATCAAAAACCTGCAACTGAAGTCTCTTTGCTATGGTGAGTTTGGGAGTCTTTTTTTTTGTGTGTGTGTTTGTGTGTTCCATGGCAATTTTGGATGCAGCTGCGAGGCATGGGACACACATGCATTTAAAATGCACACATGGCCACTTACGGACTTTAAAATTCAAGTACAGTGATACCTAGGTTTACGAGCATAATTCGTTCCAGAAACATGCACATAAACCAAAATACTCGTATATCAAAGCGAGTTTCCCCATAGGAACTAAGGGAAACTTGCTTGATATGTTCCCACCCACCCCCACCCCCCGAGGTCAGCGGCGCTGCTCTACCCCCCCCCCCCCCCCGAGAACTGGCATTGCTCCACCCAAAGGCCCCCCCCTGCGATCTGGCACCCTCGCGCTTGTGTTGTACCACCCCCCCCCCCCCCGCCGCGAACTGAAATCCCCCAGAACCACTCAAATATGCTGCTTACCCCCATCTGGCCACCGGCACCGACACCAGCATGTCCTGTGCATTGGTGCCGGTGCCCAAAGATCTGCATCCTCTTCTTTGCTGGGCCTTGAGCATCTGCGCATGCTCAAGGCCTGCGAGTTCACACTCTCTCCGAGTATTTAAAGAAGAACTAGAATTTTATTTTTAGAGAGCCAAGTTTATTTACAAGATTATATAGGCAATGCTGTAATTTTAGTTATAATTTAGGAATCTTTGAACATGGGAAATATGCCACAAGATAAAATATTGTTAAGCTGGATTAAAAGTACAGTAACTCTCTCTGATAAAGGACCAAAAAGTACTATTTTTTGTTATTGTTGCTTCTGGTTAGAATGATGAGGGAGGTCATCATGATGGCTGGAGAAGATGATGTCCTTGCTTGGAAGAAATGTTCTTCAGTTGCAGATTGGCTTGGAGTAGAATATGGACACTTAAAATATTTATTTATTTAAAAAATTATATACCGCATAAAACTATGCAGATAACATATTGGTTACACACATAATATTCTGATCGCCCTTTAGTCGCATGGATATGAACAAACAATGGAGAGACATCTTATCAATAAAACATTCAGCAATGAAACAGAAAAAGTTAAAATCCAGATATTCGTTGGCACTATATCTTACAGGAAGAACATAAGTAGCAACATTTTCATAGAAAAGCATTAACAAAGAGCTACGTTTTCAACATTTTCTTAAAACTGATCTTTCCAACACAAAATCACAGTATGTCTGGCAGAGCATTCCAAAGTTTGAAATAGAGGTCTGCACAGGAACGGGGATCGCGGGAATCCTGCGGGTCCTGCGGGGGTCCCGCGGGAATCCCCCCCAACCCATGGGACTCCCATGGGGACCCCCCTCTGGCCCACTGGACTCCCATGGGGACCCCCCTCTAGCCAATGGGACTCCCACGGGGATGGAAGGCTTTGGAAGCAGGGTTAGTCCATATAATATAATGGACATGTCAGCCTTAGTAAAAGAGGGGGTTTATAAGTTAATTACCTGAACAGAAAACAAAAAAAGGGATCCACCAAAGAGATTCCACAAGGAAAACAGCAGCACAAACACAAAAGAAACTGTGGAATTGATGATCCTGTCAGAAGTAATTGCTGCTTTTTATGGGGACGGGCGGGGATGGAGGTAATTCCTTGCGGGGATGGGTGGGGACGGAGAGGATCCTGGCGGGGATGGGTAGGATTTCTGTCCCCGTGTAACTCTCTAGTTTGATGCTCCAATTCTAACATGTATAATAGGCATCCTCCCCTCTAAACTCAATTTCATAGTGTAAAGATTCCAGCAAGGTGTTTTGCACATGTCCAGCAGTGATCCAAAGAGAAGGAGTTTTATGGACTATAGGAGCTGGAAGTCAGGTTCAATCACAAGTCAGGGTTAATGTCCAATCACTTCAGGAATAGTGTCCAATCACAACTCAGGAATTCAGCTGAAAATGGTTTCTGTTCGGGGTGGGTAATGTCATCTGGTTTAACTAGTCACATGCTTTCTAGATGGACAGAGCCATGATTGGATTTTAATAGGGTAATTGGGGAGTTTCAGGTAGATAGTATCCCTTTTGTCTCATCCCAGCTTTGAAAGGCTTAGGCTATTAACACTTTTGCTCCAAACCCTGTGTCTTTTTGTTCTACCTCAGCCTGTTTGCTGTTCATAGCTTGGAGAATAGAGTTATTTTTTGACACTGCTGCAACTTCTATTGTGCATATCTAGCAAAGTTGTATTTGACACTGATACCAAGCCCAGCTATTTTTTGTATTCACTGAAAGGAGTGCTTAACTTCTTTGTTCAAGCTTTCAGACAGATAGATGGCTAGAGTCTTTCAGAGGTCAGGTTAGGAAATACATTTTAGTTCAAGCAATATTTTTATAATTGTTAGATCCAGCAAAATTAATCATCTCATGCCACACCGCCTATGCAATAGCTGGCTCCAGAATATCTGGGCCTCAGTACAAGAAGTCACCAGAAGTTAAGTAAACTATGCAAGACATGCACAGCTTACAAAGGACCCACACTAAATGAAGGCTAATGTCTTGAATCTTGGAACTGAAACCAATGTCTTCTATACAATTTCCAAGAGTATAACTCTCTCTGTTTTCTCAATTACTCCTATTTCACTTCAGACCTTCATATATTCATAATGACTTTTCACGGACCTCAGAAACACCCTCCTCCAACCATTATTTATACATTTCTTTGAAACGGGGAGCTTCACAGGTGTATTTCTCCTCACTGGTCCCTGGACTGGTCACTGGACCAGTGAGGAGAAATACACCTGTGAAGCTCCCCGTTTCAAAGAAATGTATAAATAACGGTTGGAGGAGGGTGTTTCTGAGGTCCGTGAAAAGTCATTATGAATATATGAAGGTCTGAAGTGAAATAGGAGTAATTGAGAAAACAGAGAGAGTTATACTCTTGGAAATGGTATAGAAGACATCAGCTTACAAAGGAGGCATAGAAAAGAGAGATGTGCCTGCAGAAGTGATCAGGAGGCCCCCACAACACATGGAGCACTTGCCCAGATAGGTCAAACAAAGATATAATACACAATAAAAGAGATGTTTATGGGAAAATAAGCTGCTCCTTTCCAGAGGTTTTATTTTTTTTTTGGGGGGGAGGGGATTTTCCACTGATTTTCAGTCATTTTTTTCACTTTGTTTCACACATTTGTTTAATAAAACATTTTAAATGCATGCTAGAACTTTTTAGTATGTACTAAGAGAGTCAGGACCAGATTCTAAAAATGGTACCCTAAGTTAAGCGGCCCTTCCACCACCATCTCTAAAAATAATAGGCACTAGAAGAGCTACAATTTTTTATATCCTAGCACCCCAGCTTTGGAACAAGCTACCAATTTATCTACGTGCTGAAACCTGTTTAGAAAAATTTAAAAGCACACTAAAAAGACACCTATACAAAGATGCATATGAGTCATAGATTGGATAACTTTTTCTATCAACAATCTTAGGATCAAACACTTAAATTTAACCAGATCTGTATATAGGTCACAATTTCTCCTATTCACTTTAAGACCTAGTTTTTATTTAAAATATTTTTAATTACTCTCCTGATGTTGTTTCTCCTTAAATGTTTTCCTATTTTCTTAAACAATTGTAATTCACCCCCTCTTTCCTTATGTATCACTATTTAATTATGTATATTGACTGTATGTTTATTGGTATAAATTGTTTTATTTTGTCCCCCAAAATTATTATTGTTATACACATTGAAAATATTTGATATTGCGTTTACATCAAAATTTTAATAAACTTGAAACCTAACTTAATTGGTTTATTCAGCACACTAATTGACACACTAAAGTGTCTAAGGGCACCTCCAAAAAGAGCTCCATTATCATACCTACAAATCACCTTATGATGTGTATTGCATCATAAGGTGCCTCGTGGATATAATTCTTGTGAAAGGCAGGCACTAGAAATGTAGGCCTTGAAAACCCTGACCTATATTTCTGGCATCTACCTTTCACATTTCACATAGCCACATAAGAACATAAGCAGTGCCTCTGCTGGGTCAGACCAGAGGTAAATCATGCCCAGCAGTCCGCTCACGCAGCAACCCATCAGGTCCAGAACCTGCATATTAATCCTCTATCTATACCTTCAATCCCCTTTTCCTTCAGGAAAACATCTAATCCTTTCTTGAAACCCAATACCATACTCTGTCCTACCACGCCCTCTGGAAGCGCATTCCAGGTGTCCACCACCCTCTGGGTGAAGAAGAACTTCCTAGCATTGGTTCTGAATCTGTCTCCTCTTAATTTATCCGAATGCCCTCTCATTCTTGTAATCTTCAAAAGTTTGAAGAATCTGTCCCTCTCCACTTTCTCTTTGCCCTTCATGATCTTATAAGTCTCTATCATGTCCCCTCTAAGCCTCCGCTTTTCCAGGGAAAAGAGCCCCAGTTTCTCCAATCTTTCAGCATATGAAAGGTTTTCCATACCTTTTATCAATCTCGTCGCTCTTTCCTGAACCCTCTCGAGTATCGCCATATCCTTCTTAAAGTACGGCGACCAATATTGGACGCAGTACTCCAGATGCGGGTGCACCATCACCCGATACAACGGCAGGATAACTTCTTTTTGTTCTGGCTGTAATACCTTTCTTGATAATACCTAGCATTCTGTTCGCCTTCTTAGAGGCCGCTGCGCACTGTGCCGACGGTTTCATTGTCTTGTCTACCAGTACCCCCAAGTGACAGCCGTTTACAGAATAACTCCCACACATTCCTTCTGCTAGAATCTCTCCAACCATGAGATGTCCTCTCTGTCTGTCCAAATTAGATTGTTAGCTCTTCTGAGCAGGCACCGTCGATTGAATGTTAAATGTACAGCACTGCGTATACCTTTCAGTACTACAGAAATGATAAATAGTAGTAGTAGTGGTTACATGATTGACACTAGAGAATGATACAGGGACAAATTTGTCCCCGTCCCCACAGGAACTCAGTTTCCCCCTTCCATCCCGTCCCCATGAGTTTTGTCACTGTCACTGTCCCTGCCACATTCCTGTAAGCTCTGCCTTAACCACACAAGCCTTGAACACTTATGATTTTAAACTGTTTGAAGCTTGTGCAGATGAAGACAGAGCTTGCAGGAATGGGGTAGGGACAGGAAAAGAACTCGCAGGGATGGGACGGGAAAATGAGTTCCCGCAGGGATGGGCAAAATTTGTCCCTGTGCCATTCTCTAATTGATATGTGATTGGTGGCTGTTTACAGAATCCGGGCCCCAGTGCATGCACATTCTTCTAATAGTTTGAAAACTTGACTTGATGATGGGGCACAGGAACCAGAGATGTCTACTTCTGGAGCAGAGGGTATAAAATTCAGTGACTTGAAATTATCTATCACTTCCACAGGATACATACAATATACAGTATAATCCCGTCATAAAGGACTTCAAGGGACCTGGAAAAACAATCCGCTATATCCAGAGTCCGTTATATCCAGAGTTTCATTTTTAAAAAACGTTATTTAGGGCAACTTGAAACAACGTAAATCGATGAATAACAGTCACTGCATAAGCATATCAGCAACATCAATAACAAAACTCAGCAAAATATTGGTATGGCACAAGATGATTGCAAACCAGAATACTGTACTGGAAAGAAAAATGTCTTTTTTTTTCTGGGCTGCATTTTGATACTATATCACCAGCACGCCACATGCCTTGTAGGTGGAGCCTGTATGTCCGTTATAGCCGAATAAAATTACAGCTTAAAGCGGCTCTGGGGACAAAAATAGTTGTCCGGTATATCCGAAAGTCCGTTATATGTGAGTCCGCTATATCCAATGATTTTCTGTATGTTTATAATGGCACTAGGCCGGGACCAGAGGACCTCGTCCGCTATATTCGAGGTTCCGTTATAAGCGAGTCCGGTATAACGGGATTATACTATAGCAATAAATCTCAATTAATATTAATTATAGAATATATGTGTGCAATTTGTTTGTTTTTTTAATTTAATTTTTTATTTTCAAGTATTAAATTTATACAATCATATCACAATGTAATTCTTAGAAATACAGAAACATGGTAACAACAATTCAGCAATGTTCACTATCATCCGTATGAAGACTCTCAACAAAGTATTCAAAGGCAAGGAGGTGACACTCCAAACGAAGATCAGACTTGTCCACACACTCATTTTGTCAGTGGTCAGTTATGGATGCAAAAGCTGGACACTATGGAAACAACACAGAAAGAAGACTGACTCATTTGAGCTTTGGTGCTGGAGAAGTAGTTGTGCCGTGGACTGACAGAAGAACTAACAAATCAGTTCAGGAAGAGATCAAACCGGCTATGTCACTCAAAGCCCAAATGATGAAGCTACAACTGCCTTATTTTAGTCACACCATCAGAAGAGAGAGATATTGGAGAAGGACATCATGTTTGGGAAGATCAAAGGAACCAAACGAAGAAAGCGACCTGCAATCAGATGGCTGGACACATTGAAAACAACCATGGGGATGACCTTTCCGGATTAGCACAAAATCGATCTCTTTTTAGATCCACGATTCAACTCTCAACACCATCAGAAGAGAGAGATATTGGAGAAGAACATCATGTTTGGGAAGATCAAAGGAACCAAACGAAGAGAACGACCTGCAATCAGATGGCTGGACACATTGAAAACAACCATGGGGATGACCTTTCCGGATTAGCACAAAATCGATTTCTTTTTAGATCCACGATTCATCAAGCACTAGGAATTGAGCTAACAACAATCATCCACATATCAAAGGAAATTGAGACCAAAAAGAGGGAAAAAGGAAATTTAAAAGATTTTTTATTTTTTGTTCAAAGCAGAAAGCCTAATCAGGGAAAATGTCTCATCTGGCTCTTAAGTGTACAATTTGGAGTGGGTCTCTGGGAATTTTTACTTCTGGGGCAGGATCTCCCTTTATGCTTTTGGTTGCCAGCTGGTTTCAGTTTGTAGTCTTGCTTCCTTAATCATTGGTCTTCACATCCAGTCCTCAAGCACGGCCAAGGGTCAGGTTTTCAGATATCCCTGTGAATATGCATAAAGGAGATTTGCCTGTTTACTATCTCCATTGTATACAAATCTCTGACCTAAAAGCCTGAAAACCTGACTAGTTGGTGGCACGCAAGGACAGAGAACAAAGTCCAAGAGGTCGAGAATCAACGTAATTTATCCAGCCAGAAATAGATCCTGGCTCATTAAATCAGGTTAAATGGTCATTTTTCAATGGCACTTAACAAGTTAGTGATGCAGAAAATAACCAGTTACCCTCAAATTCTATAAAGTTCACCTAAAGTTAGATGCCTCCATTGGCGCACCTAGCTGCTACAGGTGCCTAACTTACCCCTCTTTTACTAAGTCACGGTAAAGGTTTGTAACGCAGCTCAGAATGCTAAATGCTCTGATGCCGTGAACATCGGTGCAACATCAGAACATTTAGCGCCCCGAGCTGCGGTAGAAACCTCTACCATGGCCTAGTAAAAGAGGAGGTTAATTAATAGGCTTAATTGGCACTTAACTCATAAATACTGTTAATTGATTTTTAGGCGCAAATCTATAAAAGTCAGGCCCCTTGTCCAAAGTGCCTATTTAAAAGTGGGTATGGTTAGGGCAGATTGTGGGTGGTTTTTATTTTTTTTTTACTTATTCATACAATTATAGAATGTGTGCCTAATTTAGGTATAGGCCTCTAGGCTGAGAAAATACTGTTATAAAATGTTGTGCCTAAAAGTTAGGATGTCTAGTGATGCCTAAGGCCGCTTAGGCGGTGCTAAGCAAGATTCTGTACAGTGCGTCTAACTTTTATAGAATTATGCTCAATGCCGCATTAATTGGTGATGATTTTTAGGTGACATATATAGAATCAGGGCCTTAGTTTCTAACTCAAAACTGGCGATTTTGGGGGTGTTCCAGGGGCAAAGTCAACACTTGGCTGATTAAGTGATGGCATTCAGCACTTAACTAGCCAAGGTCAACACATTAATAGAACTGTATAAACGTCAGTCATTTCTTTATATGGTTTCTCATAGCCTGTTAAGTGCTGAATATCACACTTAACTAGCTATGATGTATCCATAAGAACATAAGAAAAGCCATACTCGGTCAGACCAGAGGTGTAATAAGGGGGGTAGTCCTCCCTGGGTGCCATCTTCATGGGGGGAGCACCAGCGCCAGTGCCTCCTCTCCGCCTCTCCACATATGTCTTAAAATGTTTGCTGGCACAAGCAGCATCTTCCACTTGCTGCTTGCGCTGACCTCGGCTCCCTTCTGATGTCACTTCCTGGTTATGGGACCAGGATGTGATGTCAGAAGGGAGCTGAGGCTGGCATGAGCAGCAGGTGGAAGATTCTTCTCACTCCAGTGAATATTTCAAGAGGTACGTGGTGGGCGGGGGCGCTCATGAGTTAGGAAAGAGTGGTATGGTGGTGCTTTTGTGGTGGGGTGGCACTCAAGTGGAGGGGGAGCAGTGGGGGGTACCCAACATGGTGATGCCAGGCACCATCACCCCAGGCATCAACTTCCCTCATTACGCTACTGGGTCAGACCAATGGTCCATCTAGTCCAGTTTATTGTTTCTACTAGTGGCCAATCCAAGGGGTAAGTGCCTAACAGAAACTTAAATAGTAGCACATTCCATGCTACCAATCCCAGGACAAGCAGTGACTTCCCCATATCCATCTCAATAGCAGACTATGGACTTTTCCTACAAGAACTTGTCCAAACCTTTCTTAAACACAGCTTTGTTTAAACACTGTAACAATATCTTCTGTCAATGAATTCCAGAGCTTAACTATTCTTTGAGTGAAAAAAAAAATTACCCCTATTTGTTTTAAAAGTATTTCCATGTAATTTCAATAAGTATCTCCAGGATCACCCTTTCCAGCTTTGTAAACCTGGAAATTTATTGCCAGAGCTCGGATATGGTCCAGCATTGAATTTCCAGGTATAAAGCTAGTGGAGGTCAGCAAAATGCTGATCACTGATAGCTGAGTATCTACCAGAAAAGTCTTAGGGCAGGGGTGCCCAAAAGGTCAATCGCAATCAACCAGTAGATCGCGAAGGCAATGCCAGTCGATCGCGGAGCTCATACCGGGCTCCGTGATAGACTCGCATTTCCTTCACATTCTACCTGTTTCTCCATGGACATTTGCTTTCCCGACGCGGTAAACAGAAGCACCAGGCCGACCAGCTTCACCCCCCCCCCCACACACCAACGTCAATTCTGATATCGGCGAGGAAGTTCCGGTCCAGCCAATCGCCTGGCTGGTCCGGAACTTCCTCTCTGATGTCAGAATTGATGTCGGGTGGAAGACTGGTCAGCCTGGCGCTTCTCTTTACCGCGTTGGGAAGCATGGACAGCTCACAACTCGGCGGCGGGCAGCTTGGGGGCCTGTTCCCCGATGGCATCAGCAGTGGCTTGGGGGAAAGCAGGGAGAAAGAAAGACAAAGAAAGAAAGGGGGCAGACAGGGAGACAAAAAGAAGGGAAACAGAAAAAAAGAAAGAAAGAAAGAAAGGAGGACAGGGAGAAAGAAAGAAAGGGGAGACAGAAAGAAAGAAAGGGGGCATGGAGAGTGAAAGACAAACAGAAAAAAGGGGCAGGGAGACAGAAAGAAAGAAGGGAAACAAAGAAAGAAAGGGGGGACAGGGAGACAGAAAGAAAGAAAGAAAGGGGGACAGGGAGACAGAAAGAAGGGAAACATGAATAAAGAAAGAAAGGGAGCATGGAAGGAGAAAGACAGAAAGAAAGGGGGCAGGGAGACAGAAAGACAGACAGAAAGAAAGAAGGGGTAGTGAGAGAGGAAGAAGGGGGAGGGGGCAGGGAGAGAGGAAGAAAAAGTTGGGGGAGGAAATGAGGTCTGGAGGAAAGGAAGCATACAAGAGGCTGAAAGAAGGGAAGAAATATTGGATGCACAGTCAGAAGAAGAAAGTGCAACCAGAGACTCATGAAATCACCAGACAACAAAGGTAGGAAAAATGATTTTATTTTCAATTTAGTGATCAAAATGTGTCCGTTTTGAGAATTTATATCTGCTGTCTATATTTTGCACTATGGCCCCATTTTACTAAACCGCAATAGTGGTTTTTAGCGCAGGGAACCTATAAGCGTCGAGAGCAGTGCAGGGCATTCAGTTCAGCTCCGTGCACTAAAAACCGCTATCGTGGTTTAGTAAAAAGGGAGGGGGTATATTTGTCTATTTTTGTATAGTTGTTACTAAGGTGACATTGCATAAAGTCATCTGCCTTGACCTCTTTGAAAAAACCCCGGAATATAAATGATAAATAACATTTTCTCTGCATACAATGTGCTTTGTGTTTTTTAAAATTTTATTGTTGGTAGATAATTTTGACTTAGTCATTTTAAAAGTAGTTTGCAAGCCCAAAAAGTGTGGGCACCCCTGTCTTAGGGAATATAATTGGAAACTATGAATTACAAGTCCCTGCATTCAATGGTGTAAACTCAGGACTGGATCAACATTGCTGAGCAAGTTTACTTAGAACATAGAAACATGATGGCAGATAAAGGCCAAATGGCCCATCCAATATGCTCATCCACAGCAACCACTATCTCTTCCTTTCTCCAAGAGATCCCACGTGCCTATTCTAGGCTTTCTTGAAATCAAATCTCTGTCTCCATCACCTCTACCGGGAGACTGATCCATGCATCTACCATCCTTAGATTACTCCGGAGCCTGTCACCTCTTAACTTCAACCTATGCCCTCTCATTCCAGAGCTTCCTTTCAAAAGAAAGAGACTCGACTCATGTGCATTTACATCATGTAGGTATTTAAACGCCTCTATCATATCTCCCCTCTCCCGCCTTTTCTCCAAAGTATACAGATTGAGATCTTTAAATCTGTCCCCATATGCCTTATGACAAAGACCATGCACCATTTTAGTAGCCTTCCTCTGGACCAACTCCATCCTTTTTATACCTTTTTGAAGGTGCGGTCTCCAGAATTGTATACAATATTCTAAATGAGGTCTCACCAGTCTTATACAGGAGCATCAATACCTCCTTTTTCCTACTGGCCATACCTCTCCCTATGCTTTTGCCGTCACTTTTTCAACCTGTTTGGCCACCCTAAGATCATCACATACAATCACACCTAAGTTCCAATTCCCATTCTGTTGTGCACATAAGTTCTTCACCCCCTAAACTGTACTGTTCCCTCGGGTTTTTACAGCCCAAATTCATGACCTTGCATTTTGTAGCATTAAATTTTAGCTGCCAAATTTCAGACCATTCTTCAATCTTCGTCAGGTCTTCATGTTATTTGGAGTTAGACTGTAGTTGGAAGGAAAAGGAGGGAGGGAATGCATAGAGCAAAGTGAAGTGAAGCAGGGATCAGGGCTTCCAGCCACCCTTAGGTCAGCCCTATTTGCTTTGATTAGGACAGAGTAATAACAGAGTGCTGCTTCAAAAGTGTGGTATATATATAAAAAAAATACCAATGAAAATTCAACTGCAAAGTTGTCTACCCGAGTGGACTACATACATGGCTGAGAAGCACTATATATTGCATAAATTACATTTATACTCTAGTAGGGTGAATGGCATCATAGAAACCCATATTTTGAATTGAAATTCATCCCCTTTCTCTCCTTTGCCAGTTAAGAAAGGGATTGCACTGTGACCCTGTATAATATACGCAGACTTAATTACTTGTCTTTTCCAAATTTAGCTTAGTTACAATTCAGCTACTGTACTAATTTTTCTGCTCAAGAGAACTTACGTGCTAAGCTGTACCCAAGGCAATGGAAGGTGAAGTGACCTATCCAAGGTTAGAAGCAGCATCAGTGGAGAAGTGGGATTTGAAATCTGGTTTCCCTGATTCTCAACACACTGCTTTGACTGCTGAAGATCTCCCATTTCTTTAACAAATTACATAAGATCCCACGGCAAAAACACATTTGCTTATTTAAAATTTTCCCAACCTCTACATTCCTCCCCCCCACAACAAACAAGAAAACATAAAAAAGCTTTAGGAGTATGAAAGACTTATCATGCAATTTTTTAATTACCCACATGATGGCACTGTGGTGTAAGTAAAGTACCAGCTGGCTCTTCATCACAAACCAAAGATGATCCCAGGTTAACCTTATATCACCATTCACCAACTCTAACTTTTCCCTAATTAGAGAATCCAGACCCTCTGGTCTTCTAGTGCAGAGATAATAACTGTAGTTCCAGTTTCCTATGAGCGTTTTGCCCCACTTGCACACACTCGATTTTCATAAAATAACATAAAAGAACTCTCAATAACTTGTTTCAGCATTTCACTGGCAGAAACTTAACAACAGATGCTCCAGATACCTCACCCCCGATGTTCACTATCTTTTAGAAGCACAAGGACCAGCTAGTTACACTACAGACCATTTTGGTTTGTCAAAACATAAATCCACTGACTAATCCAGCTAGAAATTGAGGAAAAACAATCCACAGCTGGAGAATGAGAATGTAGAATGCAGCTGAAAAACCTTGATTAACATGGGAGGACAGGGTTTAATATATGAGTTTCACCTACTGTAGCAGCTGCCCTTTCCCTCCCAGGAGACTCAGATACTGAAGGTGAACAGAAACATGATATAGGAAAACATTCTAATTGATTTTTTAATATTCAAACATTACAATTGGGTGCCACCCATATATCATTGTTTAATTGTAAATTATACTAATAGGGTATCATTATTTCATTACAAAGACTCACTGTTTTGCTGTAAGTACTCTGACCTGTTATTTTATTTAGCTGATTTCAGGTTATAACACATTCGAGCAATTTGTTTATCCAATATATTTCTCTATTTGTCACTAGCATTTTCTGTAGAATCTGCAGTTTTTCAAGGAAGAAATCTTGACCCACCCTTTTCCCTTGCATAATCCTATTCAGGGCTAAACTAAGAGCCTCTTCTATTAAACTGTGCTAGCAGTTTCTAGCATGGGGAGCCGCACTGAATAGCCTGCACTTCTCCCGATGCTCATAGAAGAGGGGGTTAATCCTGCTCATGTACTTTTCTAGCCTATCTGGGTGCAAACAAGACAGTTGCCCTGGACCCCTATAAAACATGCCTTTTCTTAGATGTGTGAGGTCCTCAGTGTGTCTATCTTCCTGAACCATTTTAGGGAAAAAAAAAAAATCCAAATGAAAAATGTACAAAAACCAATCATTGGGACATAGGACAGGCCAGCATTCTTTGCCATATAGACATCCCAGAAGAGCAGTGGAGTACCCTAGGGGGCAATGCGGTGAACTTCCCCTAAAAATGCCCAGGCATACATCTCATCAAAATCTCCTTACATTGTATGCTGAGCCCTTCAAAACTCATCCCAAACCTACTGTGCCCAACTGTATACTACTCCAATAGCCCTTATGCCTGCAGGTGACACATATATGGTGATACAGTAGGTTTTGGGTGGGCTTTGGAGGGCTCACAGAGTGGGATATGAGCCTGGGTGCCCTTCCATGCAGTCCACTGCATCGACCACTAGGCTATTCCAGAGACCTGCTTGCTGCTGTAATAGGTCTAGCTATAACATTTGAAGGCGATGGCATAGTAAGGTTGGGGAGGGTCAGGGGGCAGACCTCTCCAGGTGCCGTCTTTACAGGGGGATGCCGGTGCTGGTGCCTCACCTACTCTCCACCCCCGTATACTTCTTTAAAAGTTCACCGGCGTGAGCGATATCTTCCACTTGTCATGTCCTCGTGGGACCAGGACATGATGTCAGAAGGGTGCTGAGGCCAGCATGAGCAGCAGGTGGAAGAACGGCTTGTACCGGGGAACATGTTAGGAGGTATGAGGAGGACAGGGTTGCTCAAATGGCAGGGAAGAGTGGGAGGCACAGCGGGGAAGAGTAGGGGGACACACATGGTGTGGTAATGCCAGATGCCACCACCTCAGGTGCCAACTTCCCTCGCTACACCACTGCATATAGGCTGGTATGCACAGTTTCATGCACATTATTAAGGAGTGGGAAGAGGCCAGTGACCACTGGGAGAGTGAGGGGAGCTCTGCCTTCATGCCTCTAGTGGTCATCTGATCAGTTTGGTCACCTTTCTGGCATTTATCTGTTATGTAAACAGGTCTAGCTTCAAACATCCAAGTTTTGCCATGGACATTTTCTGTGATGTTCCATAATTGCAGAAAAAATGTCCAAATCATAAGCCCACCCCAATCCTGCCCAAAACATGCCCCCTTGGGATTTAGATGCATTGCAGACAAACAGCATAGAAAACTATCTAAAAAATATGTTTCAAAAATGGCAATTTGGGCATTTTAGCAAGCAAAATATCCAAATGCCACCTTACAACACTTTGGGGATGTTTTTCTCTTTTGAAAATGAGCCCCATTGTGGAATTAGAAAAATGACAGAGATGGGCAACAAAAGTGATAAAGGGGAGGGAATAGTTCATCTCTGAATAAAATGAGGGCTCTTCAGCTTGGAGAAGCGATGACTGAGAGAGGAACATATAAAATAATGAATGGGATACGATATGTAAGTAGAGAGCAGTTATTTAACCTTTCACTCAATCCACAGCTAAGCTGTGAATATTGATGCTGGAAGATGTGGTCAAAGCAGTTAGCATACCTGAGATTCAAAAGGATTTAGACAGATTCCTAGAGGAAAAGTCCATATCAAAGCAAACCCCATAGAAATGGACAATAAAACCAAGAAAGTAGGGACAAGGAAAAACAACAAACATAAGAATAGCCTTACTGGGTCAGACCAATGGTCTATCTAGCCCAGTAGCCTGTTCTCACAGTGGCTAATCCAGGTCACTAGTACCTGGCCAAAACACAAGGTGTAGCAATAGTTCATGCTACCTGATACAGGATTAGCAGTGGCTTCCCCCGTGTCTTTCTCAATAACAAACTATGGAGTTTTCCTCCATGAACTTGTCCAAACCGTTCTTAAAACCAGCTACGTTATTCGCTCTTACCACATCCTCTGGCAACGCGTTTAACTATTCTCTGAGTGAAAAAAAAATGTCCTCCTATTGGTTTTAAAAGTATTTCCCTGTAACTTCATCGAGTGTCCCCTAGTCTTTGTAATTTTTGATGGAGTGAAAAATTGATCCCCTTGTACCCGTTCTACTCCACTCAGGATTTTGTAAAATTCAATCATATCTCCCCTCAGCTGTCTCTTTTCCAAGCTGAAGAGCTCTTACCATTTTAATCTTTCCTCACACAAGAGGAGTTTCATCCCCTTTATCGTCTTGGTTGCTCTTCTTCAAACCTTTTCTAGTGCAAATTTAGACAATGATAAATGAAATCTTCAAGGAAGTCTTTAATGACTTAAAGAATGCAGCACTGTCCATATTTCAGCCCATGCAGGGGCCTGACTCAGGGGCCACAGCAACAACAAATCATGAACAATGACTCTACTACTGCTGAATAGAAATGATTATTTTTATACTGTTACTCACTGACTGTGTTCAGTAGTGTAGCGAGGGTAGGAGGTGCCTGGGGCATTGTCACCCCTCTTCACCCTCCTCTCAACCCACCCCCACTCCTTCCCCGCCCCCCATGCCACACTCGTGCCCTCTATTCCCCTCCTCCCATAAATCTTTGCCAGCATGAGCAGTTTCTCCGGCCTGAACCCGCGTTGGCTTTCCCTCTGATGTCACTTCCTGGCCTTGTAACCCAGAAGTGATTTCAGAGGAGAGCCAGGCCAGCGCGAGCAACAGGTCAGAGAAGTTGCTTGCGCTGGTGAAGATTTAAAGAGGTATGAGGGGGTGGGGAAGGAAGGGCATAAGCTTGGCATGAGGGGGGCGGGTCAAGAAAGGTGTTGCTTTTTATGAGATTTTGTTGCTGTGACCCCTGAAGCAGGCACATCATGGGCTGAAACTCAGACTCTGTTGGGTTCTTTATTTTAAGCCATTAAAGACTTCCTTGAAGACTTCATTTATTAATATCTAATTTATGCATCCTGGGTTGATTTTTTTTTGGGGGGGGACTTGTCCCCACTTTCTTGCTTATGTTGGAAAAGCCAGATTGAGGAAAGCTACTGCTTTTCCTGGCAGCAAGGAACAAGGAATGGATCTTGCTGAGTATATATGAGCTGCATTAGCAACTATGGGATGCTGGCATGGATGGACCTTTGTTCTCTAGAGAATGACATGGGGACAGAATTTGTCCCTGTCCCCGTGGATAGCCACGGGAAACCATCCCATGTCGTTCTCTAGTTCTGACCTACTTTGACACATCTTATGTGCTTTTGTGACAGGCTCTTTATTTAAGAGTTTTCCATTGTCTGCAGGTGATTGCTCCATGTCTCTTCCTTTTTGTACGGATACGCCATGTGATTTGGAAATGGTTGAGATCTGTAAATCAGACACCACTGCTTAAAATCAGTTTCCTATCATGACCTTCTTATCCCTTACTGAGCAGAATGTTTATTATTAATTTTTTTCCTGGTTGCTTGCAAAGATGAACATTTTGTTATTTTTTTTTTTCCCCCGAGTGTCTGCAATTCACTTTCCTTTTGTGCCCTTCCCTGCTGTGGAGACAAATGTTTTAATAAAGATAATAATTATAAAGTTTCTCTTTGCCGGTCTTCCTATGCATGTGTCCTAATCTCTCTTTTTCAGTGTCTTTCGGTGTCTCTACATGAGTCCGGTCTTAGCACTGGCTTTATCTGTATTCAAGCGCCCAAACCATTTTTATAAGGGGGTGAAATAAATGCAGAAAATTATTTGATGAGCCAAGCAAACCTGTGCCCTCTGGGAAGGGGGATGGGAGGAGGTGCTGCAGAAGCTCTAATTCCACTACCTATGTCATTGTTTCTTTTTGCTTATGTATGTGATTGTCTCTCTTTCGCCTAACATTAAGCCTTTGTTTCTGTCTCTTTCTCTGTTCTAATATACCCCCTTCTCTCAAGGTCTGCCCCAATCTCTCTTTGTCCGTTCATATCTCCTGTCTCTTTCTGATTTGTCTTCTATCTGTCTGACCTGTTTCTTATTAGCTTTGGGTTTTTCTTTGTCTCCACTGAAATTCCCCCCTCAGGGAAAGAGTAATATCCATTCCTTGCTCACCTCCAACTTAGTTATATTGTTCTTTATCCCAAGTGTGTTAGACATGTCCAGTACGTGAAACCTGTTTCAGAAGATGTTTTTATTTTGAAAATCTCTTCATTGGTGAATAGAATGCAATACAATAAAATATATGTCCCTAACATGGTGTTCTTTATAAGGCAATTTTTTGGCAGGTTGTCTTGAGAGGTAGGTCTATATTTGGGATTGACATATGGTTCTCTGGTTTACAAAGATGAAGGGAAGTTGCCCATTGCTCCACAGACCCCACATTGTAACACTGGTTCATAGGAATACTGAACCAGCTGCCCAGTTATTTAGTATACAGTATGCTCAGATTGAGTATTGTTTCTAGGCTGGGGCTCTTCTCTCTGGAAAAAAGGAGGCTCAGGGGAGATATGATAAAGACCTTCAAGATCATGAGGGGCATAGAGAGGGTGGATAGGGACAGATTCTTCAGACTAAAGGGGACAACAAGTACGAGGGGGCATTCGGAGAAACTGAAGGGAGATAGGTTCAAAACAAATGCAAGGAAGTTTTTTTTCACCCAAAGGGTCGTGGACACTTGGAATGCGCTACCGGAGGAAGTGATCAGGCAGAGTACGGTACAGGGATTCAAACAGGGATTGGACGGATTCCTGAGGGATAAAGGGATCGTGGGATACTGAGGGAGGAGCTGGGATGTAACACAAGTATAGAAAGCTAACCAGGTAATAAGTATAGAAACCCAACAGGTCGTGCATGTGCAAGACCGGAGGGTTAGGACTACGATGGGAAGATAGGACTTCAATGAGAAACCAAGGTGGCAAGGGAGCCCCTTCTGGTGATTCAGACAGGTCGTGACCTGTTTGGGCCGCCGCGGGAGCGGACTGCCGGGCAGGATGGACCTATGGTCTGACCCGGCGGAGGCACTGCTTATGTTCTTATGTTCTTTAAAATGACATGGAACATTGTCCATTCTTTTGTCTGTGTTATCAATAGAGCATGTCATTGCACAATTGTGTACACTGAGAAGGGTATTGTATAGTGGTTAGAGCTACAGCCTTGGCACCCTGAGGTTGTGGGTTCAAACCCTGTGCTTTTCCTTGTGACCCTGGGCAAGTCACTTAATCCTCCACTGCTCCGGGCACATTAGATAGATTGTGAGCCCGCCGGGACAGATAGGGAAAATGCTTGAGTACTTGAATGTAAAAAACCACTTAGGCTATAAGTGGTATATAAATAAATAAATAATAAATAGATACAGAGAAACATGAAGGCAGATAAAGGCTACATGGCCCATCCAGTCTGTCCATCTGCAGTAACCATTATCTCTTCCTCTCTCTAAGAGATTCCACATGCATGTGTGGCCCTGTGTGAAAGTCTACATGGTGTCCATGTGTGGGTCAAAGTATCTGATATCTATGCTGGAGTCCTCCCAGCATGTTGTACTGGAAAATTAGCCAACCTGCAGACCTGCTGATAATACATTGACTTCCAGTTCCACCTTCAAGCAAAGAGGAGGGAGAGATTTACTGAGCTGTGGCCTGGTAATTTCAGACCTGCTACTACAGATGGGAAATGAGAGATCACAGCTTTCCTAGAACAATTTATACTTTATGATTGTTAAAAGTAGCAGGATCAATGACTTTCTATCACATCCAAGAATAATAAAGTATAAATTCTTTGGGAGAGTTAAAGCACCTGATCTTTTCTTGCTGAAGTGTGGTAACACTTATGAAATTACTGTAGTAATAACTTTACATGGATTCATTGCCTGACCCCCAATATCACCGTTGAAATACAGTACAGCACACTCACACTTTAACTACCTGTCCCTACTAAAGCCTGCCCAGGGCAGATTTCACAACAGACTAGCTGTATATCAGGAAAGCTGATTTCCTCTGATCTCCAATGACACCAGAGATTATAGCATGGCCTAAGTTTAACCCCCAAAGCTCCAGGGGTCTTCTAGAATTAAGGAGATCCTGGATCCTCTACAAGGAGAACTGTTTCAGAAGTTGGTAATGGAACCCACACAGGATGGGGTCATACTGGACTTAATGCTTACAAACAGAGAAAGTGTTTCTGATGTTATAGAGAGTGATCATCTGGCATCCAATGATTACTGCATGGTACAGTTTAATATTAAGATGGGTATATAGAGGGCTCATTCAAAAGTAAAAGTTCTAGCTTAAAAAAAACTAACTTTGTTGTCTGTAAGGGAACATCTGGAAGGAGTAGCAATGCAGTGGGCAAAACTGAAAGGAGTTATTGTAAGGGAGGCAAACCTTTTTGTGAGGCAAGTAAGTAAAAGTATGAGGAAAAGAAAACCGCTTTGGTTCTCAAAAGTAGTAACTGAGAAGATAAGGAATAAGAAGTTATCTTTCATAAACTACAAAAGATCGCAGAAAGAGGAAGACAGGCAAAAATATCTGGAAAAGATGCAAGAGGCTGGTTGAGTAGTCAGGAAAGCAAAGATACAAATGGAAGAAAAAAATAGCTGACGTGGTAAAACAGGGAGACAAGACTTTTTTTTTAGATATATCAATGATAGGAAGAAGTGCAAAAGTGGCATTGTGAAACTCAAAAATGAAGGGAAGAAATATTAGAAGCTGATAAAAGAAAAGACTGAATTGCATGACTGAATTACATGGCTGAAGCACCAGAACTGGGACTGCAGAAGGCAAACAAGTTTCAAGTTTCAATTTATTTAATATACCACAAATACAACCACAGTTAGTCTATGCAGTTTATAAAACGCGAATAGGGATAAAGCAGTGGTAGACCCTGACCAATTTTCAGAGGGTTGTATTCACGAAGAGCTAGCTAAATTAAAGATAGGCAAAGCGATGGGGCCAGATGGGGCCAGCATCTGAGGATGCTGAAGGAACTTAGGGAAGTTCTGGTGGTTCCACTGACTGATACTTTCAATGCTTCTCTAGACTCAGGAATGGTACCGGAGGCCTGGAGAAGGACAGATATGGTCCCTCTACACAAAAGTGAAAGTAAGGAAGAAGTAGGGAATCTAACCCTAAGTCGCTAGTCATCCAAAGGTGGCAGTGTATAAAGTCCATTCTCAAAAAATACATCCAATATATATATATATTTGAGAATTATCTACTTCTACATCCAGCCGTTTGCTCGTCCAAACTGTTAAGTCGTCTATCTTTATACCCCATTCTCATCCAAAAAATCTTCCAAGCCTAATACACCTAGAAAAAGACTTTTTGGACGTGGGAGGGACTGGACACCTAGACATGACAACACAGTAGTGGGGCACTGCTGTGAACTTCACAAAAAAAGTGCCACATAAACATCTCACCACAACTCCCTTATAGGTCATGGTGAGTTCCCCAAAACACCTCCAAAACCTACTATTCCTACCTGTCTACCACCCTAATAGCTTTTATGGATGCAGGTGCCACCTATGTGGCAGTACAGTAAGGTTTGTTTGTTTTTTGGTGGGTTCACATTTTTCACCATGAATACAGTGGCTAGAGTGGCTTATGGGCCTGCATCCTCCTCTCTATGGTTCACTAGCCCAACTCCCAGACTACATAAAACAACTTTGTGCAGCTCTACTAGGCTTTCCTATGCCAGGTGCTGATGTTCTGGAGGCAGGTATGTACTTTTTTATTCTGATTTTTATGACAGGGGGCAGTTATCACTGGGGGAGTGTGTGTGGGTCTGTACTTTCTGTCTACAGTGGTTATTGGGTCACTATGGATACCTTCTGGGCACTTAGACCTACTTTTAAATCGCCTAACTCACAGTGTATAAGTTCATTTAGGAAGTCTTGTTGAACTTTCAATTTTCGCTGCAGGACGACTAAGTCTAGGTCGGCCCACATCCCACCTACCTCCTGCCCTAACCACTCCTTCAAAAACACCCCTTTTCGCTCTGGGTGTACAGTAGAACTGAAAAGGCCAAAGCTGTTTTTAGATATATCTAAAACCCATTTCAATTATTAGCACTTAGGCAACTTGTCTTTTAGGTTGTCCAAGTACCGATTTAGGGGGTTTTTTAGACGTATTTCCGTTTCGATTATGAACGCCTATGCAAATATAGGTCCACAAACTAAAAATCCTAATATACCCAAAGCCCTAAGATGCCAGACTCTGCATCTAGTACTCCAGAGAAATAGAAACAAATGAATTTATTCCTGGTTCAAATCCAGATGTTGTAAAAATTAAATTAAGGTTAAGGGGCTCGTAATCAAAACAAAAAAACGTCTAAAAAGTGTCCTAAATTGGTACTTGGATGATCAAAAAGCCAGATCGTCCAAGTACCGATAATCAAAGCTGGTTTTAAATGTATCTAAAACCAGCTTAGGCCTTTCCCCTGACTCTAAATGCAGAGAGCAAAAAGAGGTGTTTTTAGAGGAGGAGAAAGGGTGGGAGGTGGGCTGACCTAGACATAGTCGTACAGCAGGTATAACCAAAAGTTTGAACAGGTTGCCTAGCTGGCACTTATATGTTTTGACTTAGACCAAGTCAAAACAGGTATAAGTGCAGAAAAAGGGGCCCTTGAGCTGATCGCGGCTGCCGCAAAAAGCTCAGCACCCCCGGCAACCTGCCCACCCCCCCACTGCAATGATTGCAGTAGGAGAGATGGCTCATCTCCCCTGCTGTGATGGTGATCCCCCGCCACTCTGAACCACGGCACTACGGTTTACACGAATGCATTCAGATACTTATGCATTTTTCCCTGTCTGTCCCAGTGGGCTCACCATCTATCTAATGTACCTGGGGCAATGGGGAGATTAAATGACTTGCCCAGGGTCACAAGGAGTAGTGTGGATTTGAACCCACAACCTCAGGGTGCTGAGGCTGTAGCTCTAACTACTGTGCCACACTCTTGAATCTTCCCCTATCCCCTCTCCTTTGCTGATCCCTGGAAAAATATCTTGCGTGAAACTGGTCCTTGATGCAAAAAAAGACGGGGACTACTGCTATAAACTACATGAGGAAACAGATCTTGTCTGTTATTGGTCCTACTGAATGGAACAGACTTCCACCGAACATAAGGAAGCTGGACAATTTAAAATTGTTTAAAGCTCAATTGTGTCTACATATTTTGCACATGGCATTTGGCCAGTCCTGAATTCTTTATTTGTGATTTGTTCTGCTGGATTACTTATAGCTGTATGTGTGTCTATATTTTATTTCTTGTTTTTATTATGCATGTTTTACTGTAACCTGCCTTTGATAAAGGCAGGCTATAAATGTTTTAATAAATAGATATAAATAAGTAAGTGTAAGTGCCAGCACTAGATTTGATGATGATGCTGGCTAAACATGTATCCCTGTATGTTTAATATAGAGTGGGAGCCTAAAAGCTATTCCTCAAGGAGACAGGAACCTTGAAAGGATGTTTACGGACCATTTGTGAGGATAGAGATTCCTCTCCAAAGAGTTCATAGACAACCCCGCGAAAGACAAAGGCGCGCGCCGACAACTGAGCGCAAGACAGAGGCGCGCGCCGAAGAAAATTACAGTTTTTAGGGGCTCCGACGGGGGGGTTTGTTGGGGAGCCCCCCCCAGTTTACTTAATAGAGATTGCGCCGGCGTTATGGGGGGTTTGGGGGGTTGTAACCCTCCACATTTTACTGTAAACTTAACTTTTTCCCTAAAAACAGGGAAAAAGTTAAGTTTTCAGTAAAATGTGGGGGGTTACAACCCCCCAAACCCCCCACAATGCCCCCACAACGCGGCGCGATCTCTGTTAAGTAAAGTGGGGGGTTCCCCCCCACGCCCCCCCCGTCGGAGCCCTAAAAACAGTAATTTTCTGCGGTGCGCGCCTCCGCGCTGCGCTCAATTGTCTGCACGCGCCTTTGTCCTGGCGCGCTTTTGACCTGACACCCTCCAAAGACAGGGTGCGTGTACTCATAAGCGCCCATCCTGTTCACATGAGTGCCTACAAATTTCAAATGCAAGCAAATCAGTTGTGCTTGTGTATATCTACAAATTAACATATACAGTATGCAATTGATTTGTGCATGTAAAACATTTTGGGTATACAATCCCCTGAATTCTATAAATGACGCTTTAGTTATGAACGCAAATTGAATAACGAGCCAATTAGTGCTGATAATTGGCTTCTTATCAGGCAATTATTATCTTTAATTAGTTTTAATTTAAATTGATGCATGTACATTTAGGTGCATGATCCACATCTAAAATTTACATTCAGCGTCAAAAAGGGGTGCAGAAATGGGAGGGTCATGGACGGATCATGGGTGTTCCTCAAAGTTCATAATTATAGAATAAGGGACATCCCCAGCTAAATATATGCATAAGGTTTTGCACCATGTTAGATGCAGCTCCCAGGCATAAGTGCTACTCTATAGTGGCGCCTGACTTTAGGTGCCGTATATAGAACAGCAGTTAGGCAGATTTTTTTCACAATGCCAATTTTATTAGGCAGAAAATATAAAATTCAGTCCAATGTGCACAATAATCATAAATGTGTTTAAAAAAACAAGAACATTTCCCCCCCTTCTCCCCAACTTCAAAATCTTCATTTAAAATGAAAATGAATTGAACTTTTCTCTGGCCATGTACAGTACATCTTTAACAAAGAGTGTGCATTATTTGAAATCATTACCATTAAAGGAGTTAAACTCTAAGTTAACTTATTATGCTTGTTAGAATGCCAACATCTGCAGAAGAATGTATTTTCTGGAGTCCAGAGGTGAGCGACTGGCCTAACCTTCAAGGGACCTGATGGGGGATGCATGAAGCTCCAGTAACCCATCAAAGAAAGCTGGGTTGGAAGTGATTTTCTTATGCAGGGCTATGCACAATAGCATGCAAATCACATGCAAGCTAATTATGCAGAGCAGCCCAGTAAAAAAGGGGAAGAACTGTGCCTGGTGCCTGCTCTGAAGAGCAAAGTGGTAGGCATAGCTCCTCCCCCTGTATGATCAGGAGCCTCAATCATATGAGTCAGAAGGGGAGAGCAGGGCTGTCGGCTCAACTGTGGCTAGTCTTTTCTTTTTTTTTTTTTTAGCTGCTGTTGTGCATGTGTTGTGTGCACTGGACATATAAGGCATGATTTTTCTTGGTCTGCAAAAGGCTGGCAATACTCAAAATCTTCCCCGTCACGACTCAGTTCTTTGAAAGCTTGAGCCATGTGGTGCCAGAAGTTCAGGTTAGTCTCGTTGTTTCAGGTCTCGAAAGACTTGACACGGTGAGACTAACCCGAACTTCCGGCAATGCATGATTCAAGTTTTCAAGAGGCTAAGTTGATGTGTAAGAAGAAGGAATCCTAGTTCTTCTTTTGTTAAAGCCAGGTGAGGAGAAAAATTGGATTGGGGAGGTGTAATATAAGATAGAGAAAGATAGTGTGTGTGTGGGAGGGGGGGGGTGTACATGAGAAAGAGTGAGTGTATACATGCAAGTGTTCAGCCCTTCACATGTTATGAAATATAAAATGTGGCCTCGGATAAAAAAAAGAAAGGTTGAACAAGCCTAATTTATACCAACTGAAACCACGTGTAAACCCTCGCTCCTGATCTGCTCCTGGCCATGCCCCGTTTTTAGAGCCATGTATAAAATTTAAATGCTTACATTTCAGTTGAGGCCAATTGGCACCGATAATTGATTGTTTGGGCCCAATTAATGAAACTAATTGGATCTTTATTCAATTAAGTTGTGCACATGCCATATGAGGACGCACAATTCATAGCACCATATACAGGGCAGGATTAATTTGTCGAGGGCCCCTAGGCACACAAGTACACTGGGCCCCATGCCCAGCCCCACCCCACCATGCGTCCAGGCGGAAACAGGAAGCTGCATCAGAGGGAAGCTTTGGGCAAGCAGCACCGCTTGCACAATTACAGTTCCCGTTGCCTTTCTTACCCACGTTGCTTGCTCGTCTTACTTTCCGTTGATGGGGTGGGGCCACGTTGCCGATCGGGGTGGGGCCCGTGTTGCCGATCGGGGAGGGGAGGGTTCCGTATTGCCAATCAATGCTGGAGGGGCCCATCGCCATTTGGAAAAAGCAATGTTGATGTCCTCCTTCATTGGGCCCCCCTGACCATTTCGGGCCCTAGGCACGTGCCTACTTGGCCTATTGGTTAATCCTGCCCTGACCATATATAGTTTAGAATTCAGGGGTTAATCTCCCAGAGTTTATCAAAACAGTCAATGTTATAACAGGTGATGTGTGGTATTTATCTTTGCAGTAACTGTCTCATATACAGTCCATTTCCTTAGCCAGTCACCATAGAACTAAGATCTTCTTTCTCCGTTTACAAATATGTTTTATAGTGTTTTATATTTATAATGGATGGATATATAAGCAGTAGTCAAAAGCCTAGTCCAGTTGCTGTTTGAGCTAGATTGTATTTTTTATTTATTTATTTTTTTTTACATTATTCTATGATATCTCTATCAGTCTGGGACCCACATAGGATCATTGTGTATTTTGGCATGTACCTCCCTACATATGAGCTTGCAAAGCTTTTGTATTCAGTTTAACTTCCTCTTTAATTGTTTTTGCTGGGTTTTTTTTTTTTTTCTGAGGTTTAATGCTTGTCTTGGTTTCAGGTTATAAAGTAACTTCACCCTTATACAACTTCACTTCCTGGACACACAGGCAAATAATACATGCCACATGCTTCTCTCTTCTCAGAAGATGGCTGGGTCAGATGCTTTATTCTTTCTCCTGTCGTCAATGACAGTTCTCTCCTGGTCTTTACTGGTCACTGGTAATCAAAGATGGTGCTCTGAGGTATGTGAAGTCTGAAAATAAATTATTTACATGTTCTGTGACATTCAAATCTAAGCTTCCCGTGAGAATGGGGCTATGAAAGGAACGACAGGAGTTTCTTTCACAGACAGAGAGAGCTGAAGACTTTTGCATAAAGATAGTGGGTATTGAAACGTCTCTCACACAGATGCTGAAGATTTACCCACAGTCATTGAATGTTGAGGGGTCTCACACAGACATGAGTTTTGAAGGATCTCTCACAAAAAATATGAATGCTGATGGGTCTCAAACAGTGAATGGGTGTTGAGAGGTCTGTCACACAGTGACTGCTGAGGAGTTTCTTACACAGATAGTGGTCTCTTGCTGAGATGGTAGGTACTGAGAGGTCAAACAGATAGCTTGTGTTGAGAGGTCTCTCTCTTGGGCAGAGTGAGGAGATATCTTGTAAACAGACAGAAAAGTTTGGCAAGTCTTACTCATAGAAAGCAAAAACTGATAGAGTGCTCCTGGATTTGAGAGAGAAAGCAAGAACTGGGTATCTCACACTCAGTGTAGGCTGAACAGTCTCGCATGCAATGAAAACAGAGAGGTCTAATATACTATTAGAAAGACGTCAAACATTTTGTCACTACTGACCGGTGGGTTTCTGTACATTTCACACAGAGCTAGCACATATCCAAGGGTCTGACAATGAGTGAGATGTGGTGGTTAAGTTACTGAATGTAAGCACAGGCACTTCTTTTTATCAAGCTCACTAGAAACACTAAGTTTTGTAGCCTTTTCATCGAAGGCTTCCTGGAATCTAATAATATATTAGAATTAGGAAATCTGTGTACGAAGCAGTAGTCAGGGTTGGTCAGAAGTAATTTACTGATAGAAACTCAAAACCTTTTCCTTCGCTGCTTTGCCTTAAAACAGAGCTGCCAAGCTTTCAGGATATTCAAAATGAATATGCAAGACAGAAATTTGCTTACATGAGAAATAGCCCCCTTTCCGTATCTGCAAATTTGCATCATAGGTATTTGGTATGACTATCCTGGTTTAGCAATTTCCAGAGCTAATTTGAGATGCCTTTTTTGAAAAATAAATGTACAAAACTTTCAAACTAATGGTTTTATTTCCATAATCAGTTTTATTTTCCTGGTCTCTTATAGAGACTCTCTAGAGGCAGGTACAACCAGACAGTTGCTGTAACAGCTGCCAAGCAGTAAAATATCATATTAAGTGACACATGTTGGGTTGGGGGAAGATTGGATTAGGATTGGAGTGGTATCTGGGCATCCAAGTGGTAGATGAAATTTAATGTGGACAAATGCAAAGTGATGTGCATTGGGAAGAATAACCTGTATCACAGTTATCGGATGCTAGTGTCCACCTTGGGGATTAGCTCCCAAGAAAAGGATCTAGGTATCATCGTAGACAATAAAATGAAACCTTCTGCCCAATGTGCGGCGGTGGCCAAAAAAGCAAACAGGATGCTAGGAATTATTTTAAAAAAGGGATGGTTAATAAGACTAAGAATGTTATAATGCCTCTGTATCGCTCCACGGTGCAACCTCATCTGGAGTATTGCATTCAATTATGGTCTCCTTATCTCAAGAAAGATATAGTGGCACTAGAAAAGGTTCAAAGAAGAGCAACCAAGATAATAAATGGGATGGAACTCATCTCATATGAGGAAAGAGTAAAACAGTTAGGGCTCTTCAGCTTGGAAAAGAGACTGTTGAGGGGAGATATGATTGAAGTCTACAAAATCCTGAGTGGATTAGAATGGGTACAAGTGGATCAATTTTTCACTCCGTCAAAAATTACAAACACTAGGGGACACTCGATGAAGTTATAGGGAAATACTTTTAAAACCAATAGGAGGAAATTTTTTTTTCACTCAGAGAATAGTTAAGCTCTGAAATGCATTGCCAGTGCTTGTGGTAAGAGCGGATAGCATAGCTGGTTTTAAGAAAGGTTTGGACAATTTCCTGGAGGTAAAGTCCATAGTCTGTTATTTAGACAGATATGGAGGAAGCCACTGCTTGCCCTGGATCTGTAGCATTCAATATTGCTACTCCTTGGGTTTTGGCCAGGTACTAGTGACTTGGATTGGCCACCGTGAGAATGGGCTACCGGGCTTGATGGACCATTGGTCTGACCCAGTAAGGCTATTCTTATGTTCTTATGTGGTAGTCAGTGATAGCAATCATGGTTTATTTAAAACACTTATATACCTTGTGATGCTGTCCTAATTCCCGATAGCATCGCTGCACTTATCACCACATCAAAAGGTTGCATTAGATGCTGCCAAGCTACCAATAGCAGCCAAGATCTTCCTGATGTGAACCTCTCCCCTCTCCCTGTCAGTATGCCCACAGAATCAGGTCACCCAAGATAAACCCCCAAATTCAGTCTTTCGTATGATAAGCCCCCTATCCAGACACTCCATGATAAAATCCTCAAATCCAGGCACCAACCTAGACCCCCCCCCAAAGGCAAGTTTTCTCAATATAAGCCCTCCCAAACCCTACTCTGACCCTCTCCTCATTCCTGGCTCCCTGGTACTCACCCCTGCTAGTCTAATTTTACTAGGGCAGGAAGGTTATCCAGAACTGCTGGTAGCCTTGTGGTAGCACCAGTGGCGTACCTAGGGTATGTGGCACCCGGGGCCCATCATTTTTTGACACCCCCCCCCCCATGTAAAAAATTTTTTATTTTTTTTTTGCAATAACCATGAAATGGAATAAATGGTCAGAATAGAAACAGGCAGTGAAAATTTTCTTTTATTGAACCTCATATATGTAACCATTATTCCAAACATAACATAACATAAATTATGTCTAAATTGTCATGACATTAGAAGTACATATGGAGTAGTTGCAGGTGATGCTTGGGACAGTTCTGATTGTGTTAGTTCGGTTTTATGTGTTTTTTGAATAGAAGGGTTTTTATTTCTTTTTGAAGGTTTTGCAGTCTGTGGTTGATATCAATTGGTTGTAGAGTTGGGGGTCGAGTGTTGCAGCTCGAATGGCTAGGAGGTTGTCGAACAGTTTTTTTCTTTTGACGTTTTTGGTTGGAGGGTGTGTGAATGGTGCACAAGTTCTCCTATGTCTGTTTGAAGTGGATTGAATTATTTAGCTGAAGAAATTAGTTACCCCCCCATTCCACACACATTAATTCTCTTCCATTTTTGTTCCCATTATAAAAAACACTGATAAGTTCCCAGAAAAAAAATACATTAAAATAAGAAGTGAAAACAAAGGCCCCTACAGATGAGAACATAACATAAGAATAGCCTAACTGGGTCAGACCAATGGTCCATCATGCCCAGTAGCCCATTCTCATGGTAGCCAATCCAGGACACTAATACCTGGTCAAAACCCAAAGAGTAGCAACATTCCATGCTACCGATCCAGGGCAAGCAGACACTTCCCCCATGTCTTAATAACAGATTATGGACTTTTCCTCCAGGAATTTGTCCAAATCTTTCTTAAAACCAGCTACACTATCTGCTTTTACCATAACTTCTGGCCACTTCATTTTTAAGTTTAGATCTTTCCTTTCAAACAGAGACCTTGCTAAATGTCAAATACAGCACAAGGTAACTTCACATGGACTTAGCTGTGCAGGAAATGTGAATCTCCTCATACACCCACCATATAGTGCAAAAATGTGCAAAGGTCTGTTTTTTTCTTTCAATCACTACATAGCCTAATGCCACACAAGCAGCGCTGTTACAAACATATTCTGTAGGTCAATGCTAAGGATAACAAAGTTTCCTTCCTTGGACCAGAAGGAGATAAACCACTGGAAGAGATCCCAAAACAACACCCAAAGACCCACTCAGTGTGTGAATCAGTTGAGTGGAGTGGACTAACTGGGGGGTGGAAATGGGCCCGTAGTTTGCTCAGCAGAATTTCCCAGACCACCTCTTCCTCTCAACACATTGACACGCTGCCACCATCACCACTAGGAACACCTCACTGGGTAGGCCAGCTATGCTATAAACTTTATAAAACACTTTATTATATTTTCTTATAAAGCACATATTTTAACTGACCTCTCTGACATCCTCAGCCTTTCCATTCACAAAAATAGAAGGAAGAAAAGTTCCCATTTCCTGCTGTCTCATGTCCCCGGCCTATACAATATTTTTTTTCTGCAGACCCTTCAAAAGTCTGACCAAATCCTCGTTTCACTTGCATTATAAAGTACTGAGGATGCCATCTCTCCCCAATCCCAGGTCCTAAAGTCTAAGACAGTAGCGCAAACTAATGCTGCCAGATACAGGAAAAAAAAATTTTGATTCGATTCAGCCCTATTGAATTGGTTTTTCAATTCGATTTTCCTGCCCAGTTGGGTGATTTTTTTCAAAACTCCTGGTGGGTTTTATAGCTTTTTCACCCCCTTTGGCTTCTCCTAACCACACTGGCGCTGTGGTGTAAATAAAATAAAGAAACAAAAAGGACTTTTCCTCTTTCTGTTAAATCCTAGCTCACGTTTGCAGTCCAACACCAGCTCTGGCAGGATACACATTTCAAATCTGACATGTTATAATCACAAAACAGAAAATAAAATTAATTTTTCTACCTTTTGTTGTCTGGTTATATTTCAAATCTTGTTGGTCCAAGGCTCTGGTTTTCTTCTGATAACTTGCTTGCCAGGGTCTCCTTCTTTCTGCATGCTAACCATCCATCTGCCAACTCTGTCCTCCCTTTCCATTTCCCTTCCCTTCCCAGGAAGTCTGGTATCTTTCCTTTTTTTCATCTCCCTCCACAGATCCACCTTTTCTTAAATACCCTTTCATCCGGCATCTCTCCCTCCTTCCCCACCATCCCAGAGTCCACCATCTCTCCCTTTCTTTTCCTAATTACCCTCCTATCTAGTATCTCTATCCCTCCTCCACACCATCCCTTGTGTCCAATTTCTCTCCCTTTCTATTCCTTCCCTCCCTAAATCCCATGGTCCATCATCTCTCTCCCTCTCCTCTATTTTCAGACCCATTATTTCTTCCCCCCCCAAAGTTTGGCATATGCATGTCTCTTTGAACACCCCCTTCCCTCCGTGTACTTCTAAATCATGGTCCCCCCCCAAAGGCCTGTCCCCCCTTAAAGGTCTGCCTGTCCCACCTTGAAGGCCTGCACCCCCCTTGAAGGCCTGCACCCCCCTTGAAGGCCTGCACCCCCCCTTGAAGGCCTGTCCCCCCCTTGTAGGCCTGTCCCCCCCCTTGAAGGCCTGTCTCCCCCTTGAAGGCCTGCACCCCTGTCTGTCCCAGTGGGCTCACTATCTATCTAATGTACCTGGGGCAATGGGGAGATTAAATGACTTGCCCAGGGTCACAAGGAGTAGTGTGGATTTGAACCCACAACCTCAGGGTGCTGAGGCTGTAGCTCTAACTACTGTGCCACACTCTTGAATCTTCCCCTATCCCCTCTCCTTTGCTGATCCCTGGAAAAATATCTTGCGTGAAACTGGTCCTTGATGCAAAAAAAGACGGGGACTACTGCTATAAACTACATGAGGAAACAGATCTTGTCTGTTATTGGTCCTACTGAATGGAACAGACTTCCACCGAACATAAGGAAGCTGGACAATTTAAAATTGTTTAAAGCTCAATTGTGTCTACATATTTTGCACATGGCATTTGGCCAGTCCTGAATTCTTTATTTGTGATTTGTTCTGCTGGATTACTTATAGCTGTATGTGTGTCTATATTTTATTTCTTGTTTTTATTATGCATGTTTTACTGTAACCTGCCTTTGATAAAGGCAGGCTATAAATGTTTTAATAAATAGATATAAATAAGTAAGTGTAAGTGCCAGCACTAGATTTGATGATGATGCTGGCTAAACATGTATCCCTGTATGTTTAATATAGAGTGGGAGCCTAAAAGCTATTCCTCAAGGAGACAGGAACCTTGAAAGGATGTTTACGGACCATTTGTGAGGATAGAGATTCCTCTCCAAAGAGTTCATAGACAACCCCGCGAAAGACAAAGGCGCGCGCCGACAACTGAGCGCAAGACAGAGGCGCGCGCCGAAGAAAATTACAGTTTTTAGGGGCTCCGACGGGGGGGTTTGTTGGTGAGGCCCCCCCCAGTTTACTTAATAGAGATCGCGCCGGCGTTATGGGGGGTTTGGGGGGTTGTAACCCTCCACATTTTACTGTAAACTTAACTTTTTCCCTAAAAACAGGGAAAAAGTTAAGTTTTCAGTAAAATGTGGGGGGTTACAACCCCCCAAACCCCCCACAATGCCCCCACAACGCGGCGCGATCTCTGTTAAGTAAAGTGGGGGGTTCCCCCCCACGCCCCCCCCCCGTCGGAGCCCTAAAAACAGTAATTTTCTGCGGCGCGCGCCTCCGCGCTGCGCTCAATTGTCTGCACGCGCCTTTGTCCTGGCGCGCTTTTGACCTGACACCCTCCAAAGACAGGGTGCGTGTACTCATAAGCGCCCATCCTGTTCACATGAGTGCCTACAAATTTCAAATGCAAGCAAATCAGTTGTGCTTGTGTATACCTACAAATTAACATATACAGTATGCAATTGATTTGTGCATGTAAAACATTTTGGGTATACAATCCCCTGAATTCTATAAATGACGCTTTGAGTTATGAACGCAAATTGAATAACGAGCCAATTAGTGCTGATAATTGGCTTCTTATCAGGCAATTATTATCTTTAATTAGTTTTAATTTAAATTGATGCATGTACATTTAGATGCATGATCTACATCTAAAATTTACATTCAGCGTCAAAAAGGGGTGCAGAAATGGGAGGGTCATGGACGGATCATGGGTGTTCCTCAAAGTTCATAATTATAGAATAAGGGACATCCCCAGCTAAATATATGCATAAGGTTTTGCACCATGTTAGATGCAGCTCCCAGGCATAAGTGCTACTCTATAGTGGCGCCTGACTTTAGGTGCCGTATATAGAACAGCAGTTAGGCAGATTTTTTTCACAATGCCAATTTTATTAGGCAGAAAATATAAAATTCAGTCCAATGTGCACAATAATCATAAATGTGTTTAAAAAAACAAGAACATTTCCCCCCCTTCTCCCCAACTTCAAAATCTTCATTTAAAATGAAAATGAATTGAACTTTTCTCTGGCCATGTACAGTACATCTTTAACAAAGAGTGTGCATTATTTGAAATCATTACCATTAAAGGAGTTAAACTCTAAGTTAACTTATTATGCTTGTTAGAATGCCAACATCTGCAGAAGAATGTATTTCTCTGGAGTCCAGAGGTGAGCGACTGGCCTAACCTTCAAGAGACCTGATGGGGGATGCATGAAGCTCCAGTAACCCATCAAAGAAAGCTGGGTTGGAAGTGATTTTCTTATGCAGGGCTAAGCACAATAGCATGCAAATCACATGCAAGCTAATTATGCAGAGCAGCCCAGTAAAAAAGGGGAAGAACTGTGCCTGGTGCCTGCTCTGAAGAGCAAAGTGGTAGGCATAGCTCCTCCCCCTGTATGATCAGGAGCCTCAATCATATGAGTCAGAAGGGGAGAGCAGGGCTGTCGGCTCAACTGTGGCTAGTCTTTTCTTTTTTTTTTTTTTTAGCTGCTGTTGTGCATGTGTTGTGTGCACTGGACATATAAGGCATGATTTTTCTTGGTCTGCAAAAGGCTGGCAATACTCAAAATCTTCCCCGTCACGACTCAGTTCTTTGAAAGCTTGAGCCATGTGGTGCCAGAAGTTCAGGTTAGTCTCGTTGTTTCAGGTCTCGAAAGACTTGACACGGTGAGACTAACCCGAACTTCCGGCAATGCATGATTCAAGTTTTCAAGAGGCTAAGTTGATGTGTAAGAAGAAGGAATCCTAGTTCTTCTTTTGTTAAAGCCAGGTGAGGAGAAAAATTGGATTGGGGAGGTGTAATATAAGATAGAGAAAGATAGTGTGTGTGTGGGAGGGGGGGGTGTACATGAGAAAGAGTGAGTGTATACATGCAAGTGTTCAGCCCTTCACATGTTATGAAATATAAAATGTGGCCTCGGATAAAAAAAAGAAAGGTTGAACAAGCCTAATTTATACCAACTGAAACCACGTGTAAACCCTCGCTCCTGATCTGCCCCTGGCCATGCCCCGTTTTTAGAGCCATGTATAAAATTTAAATGCTTACATTTCAGTTGAGGCCAATTGGCACCGATAATTGATTGTTTGGGCCCAATTAATGAAACTAATTGGATCTTTATTCAATTAAGTTGTGCACATGCCCATATGAGGACGCACAATTCATAGCACCATATACAGGGCAGGATTAATTTGTCGAGGGCCCCTAGGCACACAAGTACACTGGGCCCCATGCCCAGCCCCACCCCACCATGCGTCCAGGCGGAAACAGGAAGCTGCATCAGAGGGAAGCTTTGGGCAAGCAGCACCGCTTGCACAATTACAGTTCCCGTTGCCTTTCTTACCCACGTTGCTTGCTCTTACTTTCCGTTGATGGGGTGGGGCCACGTTGCCGATCGGGGTGGGGCCCGTGTTGCCGATCGGGGAGGGGAGGGTTCCGTATTGCCAATCAATGCTGGAGGGGCCCATCGCCATTTGGAAAAAGCAATGTTGATGTCCTCCTTCATTGGGCCCCCCTGACCATTTCGGGCCCTAGGCACGTGCCTACTTGGCCTATTGGTTAATCCTGCCCTGACCATATATAGTTTAGAATTCAGGGGTTAATCTCCCAGAGTTTATCAAAACAGTCAATGTTATAACAGGTGATGTGTGGTATTTATCTTTGCAGTAACTGTCTCATATACAGTCCATTTCCTTAGCCAGTCACCATAGAACTAAGATCTTCTTTCTCCATTTACAAATATGTTTTATAGTGTTTTATATTTATAATGGATGGATATATAAGCAGTAGTCAAAAGCCTAGTCCAGTTGCTGTTTGAGCTAGATTGTATTTTTTATTTATTTATTTTTTTTTACATTATTCTATGATATCTCTATCAGTCTGGGACCCACATAGGATCATTGTGTATTTTGGCATGTACCTCCCTACATATGAGCTTGCAAAGCTTTTGTATTCAATTTAACTTCCTCTTTAATTGTTTTTGCTGGGTTTTTTTTTTTTTTTTTTCTGAGGTTTAATGCTTGTCTTGGTTTCAGGTTATAAAGTAACTTCACCCTTATACAACTTCACTTCCTGGACACACAGGCAAATAATACATGCCACATGCTTCTCTCTTCTCAGAAGATGGCTGGGTCAGATGCTTTATTCTTTCTCCTGTCGTCAATGACAGTTCTCTCCTGGTCTTTACTGGTCACTGGTAATCAAAGATGGTGCTCTGAGGTATGTGAAGTCTGAAAATAAATTATTTACATGTTCTGTGACATTCAAATCTAAGCTTCCCGTGAGAATGGGGCTATGAAAGGAACGACAGGAGTTTCTTTCACAGACAGAGAGAGCTGAAGACTTTTGCATAAAGATAGTGGGTATTGAAACGTCTCTCACACAGATGCTGAAGATTTACCCACAGTCATTGAATGTTGAGGGGTCTCACACAGACATGAGTTTTGAAGGATCTCTCACAAAAAATATGAATGCTGATGGGTCTCAAACAGTGAATGGGTGTTGAGAGGTCTGTCACACAGTGACTGCTGAGGAGTTTCTTACACAGATAGTGGTCTCTTGCTGAGATGGTAGGTACTGAGAGGTCAAACAGATAGCTTGTGTTGAGAGGTCTCTCTCTTGGGCAGAGTGAGGAGATATCTTGTAAACAGACAGAAAAGTTTGGCAAGTCTTACTCATAGAAAGCAAAAACTGATAGAGTGCTCCTGGATTTGAGAGAGAAAGCAAGAACTGGGTATCTCACACTCAGTGTAGGCTGAACAGTCTCGCATGCAATGAAAACAGAGAGGTCTAATATACTATTAGAAAGACGTCAAACATTTTGTCACTACTGACCGGTGGGTTTCTGTACATTTCACACAGAGCTAGCACATATCCAAGGGTCTGACAATGAGTGAGATGTGGTGGTTAAGTTACTGAATGTAAGCACAGGCACTTCTTTTTATCAAGCTCACTAGAAACACTAAGTTTTGTAGCCTTTTCATCGAAGGCTTCCTGGAATCTAATAATATATTAGAATTAGGAAATCTGTGTACGAAGCAGTAGTCAGGGTTGGTCAGAAGTAATTTACTGATAGAAACTCAAAACCTTTTCCTTCGCTGCTTTGCCTTAAAACAGAGCTGCCAAGCTTTCAGGATATTCAAAATGAATATGCAAGACAGAAATTTGCTTACGTGGGAAATAGCCCCCTTTCCGTATCTGCAAATTTGCATCATAGGTATTTGGTATGACTATCCTGGTTTAGCAATTTCCAGAGCTAATTTGAGATGCCTTTTTTGAAAAATAAATGTACAAAACTTTCAAACTAGTGGTTTTATTTCCATAATCAGTTTTATTTTCCTGGTCTCTTATAGAGACTCTCTAGAGGCAGGTACAACCAGACAGTTGCTGTAACAGCTGCCAAGCAGTAAAATATCATATTAAGTGACACATGTTGGGTTGGGGGAAGATTGGATTAGGATTGGAGTGGTGTCTGGGCATCCAAGTGGTAGATGAAATTTAATGTGGACAAATGCAAAGTGATGTGCATTGGGAAGAATAACCTGTATCACAGTTATCGGATGCTAGTGTCCACCTTGGGGATTAGCTCCCAAGAAAAGGATCTAGGTATCATCGTAGACAATAAAATGAAACCTTCTGCCCAATGTGCGGCGGTGGCCAAAAAAGCAAACAGGATGCTAGGAATTATTTTAAAAAAGGGATGGTTAACAAGACTAAGAATGTTATAATGCCTCTGTATCGCTCCACGGTGCAACCTCATCTGGAGTATTGCATTCAATTATGGTCTCCTTATCTCAAGAAAGATATAGTGGCACTAGAAAAGGTTCAAAGAAGAGCAACCAAGATAATAAAGGGGATGGAACTCCTCTCATATGAGGAAAGAGTAAAACAGTTAGGGCTCTTCAGCTTGGAAAAGAGACTGTTGAGGGGAGATATGATTGAAGTCTACAAAATCCTGAGTGGATTAGAATGGGTACAAGTGGATCAATTTTTCACTCCGTCAAAAATTACAAAGACTAGGGGACACTCGATGAAGTTATAGGGAAATACTTTTAAAACCAATAGGAGGAAATTTTTTTTTCACTCAGAGAATAGTTAAGCTCTGAAATGCATTGCCAGTGCTTGTGGTAAGAGCGGATAGCATAGCTGTTTTTAAGAAAGGTTTGGACAATTTCCTGGAGGTAAAGTCCATAGTCTGTTATTTAGACAGATATGGGGGAAGCCACTGCTTGCCCTGGATCTGTAGCATTCAATATTGCTACTCCTTGGGTTTTGGCCAGGTGCTAGTGACTTGGATTGGCCACTGTGAGAACGGGCTACCGGGCTTGATGGACCATTGGTCTGACCCAGTAAGGCTATTCTTATGTTCTTATGTGGCAGTCAGTGATAGCAATCATGGTTTATTTAAAACACTTATATACCTTGTGATGCTGTCCTAATTCCCGATAGCATCGCTGCACTTATCACCACATCAAAAGGTTGCATTAGATGCTGCCAAGCTACCAATAGCAGCCAAGATCTTCCTGATGTGAACCTCTCCCCTCTCCCTGTCAGTATGTCACCCAAGATAAACCCCCAAATTCAGTCTTTCGTATGATAAGCCCCCTATCCAGACACTCCATGATAAAATCCTCAAATCCAGGCACCAACCTAGACCCCCCCAAAGGCAAGTTTTCTCAATATAAGCCCTCCCAAACCCTACTCTGATCCTCTCCTCATTCCTGGCTCCCTGGTACTCACCCCTGCTAGTCTAATTTTACTAGGGCAGGAAGGGTATCCAGAACTGCTGGTAGCCTTGTGGTAGCACCACTGGCTATGAAAGGAGCGATTGTCTTTATATGGAATTGGCAACCTCTAGCAGTAGTTTCTCATTGTTACCAACAGGGGTCACCCTTCATTGTAAAAGTAATGGCAGAATGATCCTCGCAGTATCGTAAGGCTAATGCTAGAAGTCATAGCTGCTACTTTGGACCCAAGTGTCTCTGGGAAGTAGTGGAGGGGAACCACTCCTGCCCTAGTCCACTAGACTACCAAGGAGACACATGGGTGATCCCCAGGTGATCATGGGTAAGGAGAGGTTATTTATGTTATGCTTTGCTTAGAAGGGAGTGAGTTTAGTGATAGTGAATTTTTATTTAGTTTCCTTGGTATTAAAGTTTAGTTCTTGATAAATGTCTTTTCTTGATTGGACTTTTGGGTAATATGAATGGAAGTTACTGTATTTCTGCTCTTTTTGTTTTATTGTTTGATTTCTTGATGCATGATATATATATATATATACATTTTTTAAAGTGAATAGGTGATACTGAAAGTTTCTGGGAAATCCTTTCTGAAGACCCCACCTCCCCAAGCATATTCCTTCCTTCCCAAGACCTCGTAGTCTCCCGGGTCCATTTAAAGGATGCTGCTGTCTACACTGTTCTGGGTTCAAAATGACAACTGCCACTTTTAGAGGTCACTGACCCCACTACTGAAAAAAGCTGATCTAGAACATTCCTCCCCTTCCAGCTATCATCCTATAGCAAATATTCCTCTCCTGACCAAAATGCTCGAGGCTATTATATCCACTCAGCTCTCATCTTAAATTGAGAGATTCTCCATTCTATTACCTTGCCAATATGGCTTCAGACCCAATTTCAGCACTGAATCCCTGCTGGCATCTTTAATCTCAAAGATTCAACAACTTCAATCTCGTAATAAGTTTGCTATCCTACTACAATTCGATCTATCTGTGGCCTTTGATGTTGTCCACCACGATATTCTAATTTACCAACTTTCTGAGATAGGCATTGATTCCACAGTCTTAGACTGGTTCTCAAAATTTTTATGATCCCGCTCTTACACTGTTAACATGAATGGAACCATGTCTTCTCCTTGGAGACTGCTATGTGGTGTTCCCCAGGGATCACCCCTATCCCCTATTCTTTTCAACATTTATATGTCTTCTTTAAAATTCTTCCATCTATCTCCCTTTGAAACTCTATTTACATATGCAGATGACATCCTTGTCCTTCTCGAGATAGATTCAAACCTCACTAATCTCACCAAAAATATAACAGCTTGCATAACGAAACTCCAATCCTGGGCCCTCTCTGTACATATGAAGCTGAATGAGTCCAAAACAAAACAACTCTGGCTTGGCCCAAAATTAGATCAGTTACCCACGCTCATTCCATTACCTTCTGGTCCCTCACTATAGATCAAATTCTCAAGCAAAGTTTTGGGCATCATTATTGACTCTACACTTTCCTTTAATGATCATCTCAACTCTCTGGTAAAAAAATGTTTTTTAGTCTTCACATGCTGAGGAAAGTGAGATCCTGCTTCCACCAACAACATTTTGCTGTCCTTGTATAATCAATCATTCTTTCCAGACTGGACTATTGTAATTCCATCTATCTAAGTCTAACCAAGAAAAATATTCAAAGACTTCAGCGGATCCAGAACACTGCGGTTAGGTTGATCTTCGCAAAAAGCAAATTTGATCATGTTTCCCTGCTTCTGTCAAAACTTCACTGGCTTCCGGTGATTTCTAGGATTCACTTTAAATGTACCTGCCTAATTTTCAAGATCCTATATGGCATTCTTCCTCCCCTAATCCCACTATCCTGGAATTCTTCGAGACCTGACACTACCTGATCCGCCCACAAACTCAAACTATCTTTCCTCTCGTTAAAAGGTGTCATGTATGCAGGTAAATTAGGGAAATCCCTTTTCTTCAAATTCACTGAGCTTTGGAATAACCTCCCTGCCCCACTGCGGAACCTAGGCTCATTCCAATTATTCCAAAAATATCTGAAAACCTGGCTTTTCTCCAAAACATAAAGCTATCTATTTAAAATGTAAAGCTAGCTATCCTCTTCATAACCTCTAATTTCTTATTACGTCCTTCCCTCATTTATTGAATTACCTGTAAACCGTGCCAAGCTCTATCTTTATGGAGATGATGCAGTATACAAACTTAAGGTTTAGTTTAGTTTAGGTCACAGTTGCCATTATGAATATAGAGCTGGCATGGGCAGCAATGACTGGGGCTCATAGAACACCAGGGCATCTTTCAAGTGGACCTGGAGTAGCCTATGAAGAGGTAGAGATCCTCAGGATGGATGGATGATCTTTGTTAGTGGGGTAGGGGGCTTTGTTCCAGTGGTGGGGGCTTTCAGGAGGGATGGATGTACTTGGGGAGGTGTAGGGAGAAGACTAAGTGATAAGCCCTCACCTCTGCTACTGCTGGCAGTATTCGCACTATAAGGAGACAAGGTGGTAGAATACTTACTGATCCCCACAAGTGAATAAAGAGCAGAGAGAACCTACCACCTTAGCAGTAGCTGTCAAAGTAACATAGGAGTGAAGGGAATGGATGGGCATAGGTATAGCACCCCTGCCTCCATTGTGCCCTTTGCAGTTGCACTGACCATACATACTTCACTAAGTACAACCTGCCTCCACCACCTATTTAGAGCCATTTGGGGAGACATTAAAATTCTGACATTCCGTACAAATGTAAGTGAGATTTCCTCTCAACTGGCTAGGAAAGATTTGTTTTCTCAGCAGACTCTGTATTATGGAAACTCGAATAAAATGGGAAGATTATTGGCTAATTATCTCAAAGCCAAAAAAAGAAAAGATTACTGCTATAAAAGATGAGAAGGGTGAAACTCATTCTCAAATTGGAAATATTTTAAAACAATTTTTGAAATATTATAAAGCTTTATATTCTTCTGAGCTTTATTCAAATAAAGAACTTGTAGGTTTAGAGTTTTTAAAGTTAATAAAGGGGTCAAAAATCCCTGAGCATATAAAGAGAGATCTTAAGGCACCTATATCATTGAAAGAACTTCAGATAACATTGATGTCCATTAGAGTTGGATCCGCTCCAGGTGGTGATGGGTTCACTGTAGAGTTTTACAAATCATTCCAAATTATATTATTACCTCATCTTTTAAATTTATATCAGGCTCAACTAACTACAGGTTGTATTTCGAGTATTATGGCAGAATCTTTAACTATTGTTTTACCGAACCCAAATAAAGATCCCATGTTGGTTTCAAATTACAGGCCTATTTCTTTGATTAATGTAGATGGAAAACTTCTGGCTAAGTTATTGGCTTTATGCTTGGCCAAGGCGCTCCCTTATATTATTATTATGCACCAAATGGGTTTTGTTGCTCAGACATTCATCAAACAACACCAGACTGGCTTTTCATATGTTAAATTTAACAAAAGCTATGGAAGATCCGGCCTTCTGTGTATCTTTGGATGCAGAGAATGCCTTTGATTGTGTGTACTGGACCTTTATGTATCAAGCAATGGATTGGTTTGGTACAGATTCAGGATTTATACAAATGATTCAAACCTTGTATAGTTCCCCTTCTGCCAGATTATATATTAATAATACTTTTTCAGAACGTTTTCGACTGGAGAGGGGAATTAGATAAGGATGTCCATTATCTCCTTTGCTTTTTGATATTGTTTTGGAACCCTTGTTATTGGCTATTCAACAGGCAAGGGAGATTCAGGGTATTTATGCAGGTCGGGAATATAAGGTCTTTGCTTATGCAGATGACATTTTGCTTTATTTGAGGAATCCTGGATCTACTATCCCACATTTACTGGATTTGATTGACTAATTTGGTAAATTTTCTGGATATAAAATAAATTGGAGTAAATCAGAGGTTCTTCCGCTAAATCAGTGGTCTCAAACTCAAACGCTTTGCAGGGCCACATTTTGGATTTGTAGGTACTTGGAGGGCCTCAGAAAAAAATAGTTAATGTCTTATTAAAGAAATGACAATTTTGCAAGAGTTAAAACTCTTTATAAATCTTTCCTTTTGGCTAATTTTTAATAATAATATTGTAATTTATAGCTAAAGAGACATATGATCAAGAAACTGTTTTATTTTATTTTTGTGATTATGATAAACATACCGAGGGCCGCTTGTGGCCCTTGGGCCGTGAGTTTGAGACCACTGCGCTAAATGTACACTGTCCAAAAGAATTATTTGACTCATTTCCCTTTTCTTTGGAAGGATGAGGGTATAAAATATTTAGGCATTTGGATTCAAAAAACGCTGGAAGAGACAATGAAAGTAAATGAAAAATCTTTATTGCTGAAGGTTTCAGAGATGTGTGATCAATGGAATCCCTTACATCTGTCTTGGTGGGGGAGAGTTCAAACGGTTAAAATGATGATTTTGCCTGTGGTTTGCTACCAAATGGGTATGTTGCCAGTTTATTTTCAGGGGTCCTTTTATAAGAAATTGAATAGTATTCTCACTAAATTTATTTGGGTGGGTAAAACTGCTCGAGTTGCTTTAGTATCTTTACAAAAACCAATTGCGGTGGGTGGGGTAAATTTTCCAAACTTTTATAAGTACCATCAGGCCTATATACTGCATCAGGTTATGTATTGGATCCTTCCTGAGCTCATGGAGCATCTTCCGGACTGGCTTTACTTGGAATGGCAACTCCTGTCTCCATTGTGTTTATGTCATGTTTTAAGTATCAAGTTACCTAGGCTTTATAAGGACAATAGAATTTTAGTTTCCACATGGCAAACATTAAGGGCTCCTTTTATCAAGGTTTGGTAGGGGTTTAATACGGGGAATTCCGTGTGTTAAACTGACTGCCGCACTAGTTGCTAACGCCTCCATTGACAAGGCATTAGTTTTTTGGCTTGCTGCAAGGTTTAGCGCGTGATGAAATGTCCAATGCGCTAACCCCCGTAGCGCACCTTGATAAAAGGAGCCCTAAAATTAATTAATAACCTAACACCTATTCCGATTCATCAATCCACGTGTCAATCCTTATGGTTGAACTCCAAGATTCCAATTGGCAGGTTTAAGATCATCTGGAAGCATTGGATGCAGGCAGGTATACGTACATTGGATGATGTGTTATCAAACGGGAGCCTGCTTGAATTTTTACAACTGCAACTATCATTTGGCATTGCAAAGCCTCAAAAATATAAGTGGTTGCAGTTGAAGCAGACCATTTAGAAGGGGTTCCCTGATTGGCGAAACTTGAAACCTGAGGAGTAGTGGCTCGTGGCCAGTAGGGGGTGATGTTTATGGGACGGTAATGGAATGGATATCGGAACATGATAGTGCAGTATTATTGTGGAGTTTTTCTACAAAAGTGCCTGTTTTTTGTATGATTCTGGGTAATTCTAGTTAGATACAAGCATATGTGTTAGTTAAGGCCACGCTCAATAGAAGCGTACGAAAAAAGATGAATAAAAATCTAAATATAAATGTAGCTAAAGCCAGAAAAACACACTACAGATTAATATAAGGGAAAGCATAATAATATCTGTTTATGTACTTTGCTGTTGGGCCAGATCATGGAGGAAATCATAAAGGATACATGGACTTCATTTTGGTTCTTCGTTTTGCTATATCTGCTATGTTTTTGGAATCCATTTTGGGTTCTCTGTCTTTTCTATATCTTCTCAGTCTTTGGAATCCATTTTTTTTCCAAGTCTTTGTTCTCAGCATCGTGGTGTTAATTAATACCACATGTGCTTGCTTTAGACTGGTTAGGAAGATAACATGTCCCAAACTAAGATATAACAGGAATTAAATATAGTTATGAATGAAAATTATGTATGGAAGGCTTGGCCAAGCAAGTATGAATCAAGCAAATATGACTGAAGTATGTGAGTGTATGGCTGTGTATTGAACAAAAGAATTGGTAGAAGAACATAATATATATATATTTGCAACCTAAAGAAATTCAAAGGGCACATCTGGACATAATTAACAGTCTCTAGCATAGAGAGGGGAAACCAGCCCCTCCTCCTCCAGGCTAAGGTTTCTGTGTGCAGATCCATAAGCTGTCAGCTTAGGGAGAGTTTTTTCCTCTAAGGCTGACAACTTTTCAGAATGGAAGGGCTGAGAACTTTTCAGCACCCTGGTAATAATTGTAAATTCTCTGAAATAAGTTTTAAGAATAATAAAGGAATATTGGAAATGTTATGAATATAAGCAAACAAATGTAATTTTTACTTTGTCTAACTTTTAAGACCACCCATGTTATTTTATTGGTTGTCAACCTGATGATGTCACAATGAGACAAAAGTATATAATAGAGGGTCATGAGATCCTGAGGTGAGCTCGTTATCAGAAGGCCAGCATTTGGTAACTATAACGATCTCCCATTAGCGCAACTGTTAATGCAAGCAATTATGCTTTATTCTTTTGATCTCATAATGGAAAAATAGAAACAATAATTCAATAAATCTTAATTATAATTTTTAAAACCTTGCGCTGGTGTCATTTTGCATGTTTTATTATTTTTCAAACCTTGAGCTTTCAAGAGGCATCGATGTCCCTTGCTCAAACCTCAGTATAGCTTGCTGGGTCTCTGCTTCCAGACAGATTTCCTAGGGCATCAGGCCGCCAAGTGGTACAAATTAATATCAGAATATTTGAATAAGAATCCAAAAACAGGCTTAAAAGATATTTGGAGCATTGAGATTAAGCAGCAGATTTCTGCGTTTCAATGGCCACAAATTTGGACTTGGAGGATGAGATGTACAGCATCTATGAGACAAAAATGTATTTTTTTTGTTGCATAGAAGTTTTTGGAGCCCTGTTAGATTACAAAAATTAGATAGTTCTAAGTCAAATAGATGCTGGCATTGTCATCTCGATATAGGGACACTGGTTCATCTGCTTTTCTTTTGTCCCTTGATACTTAAATTTTGGCAATCCATTTTGAGTCAAATCAATAGAATACTAGAAAATCCAGTGGCATTGACATATGATACAGTGCTGTTTGGCATGTTAATGAGGACCAAGAGTCCAATAACTTCCCATAACAACAAATTACTTTTCATCACGATAGGAGTTGCTATACAGCTTATTCTGAAAAACTGGAAAAATTGGGATAGATTAAACTATAGCTTTTGGTGGGAATCCTTGTGCGAGACTTATAAATTTGAACATATGAGAGCAATACAATTGGGACATTATAAAAAATTTAAGGATGTTTGGGGCCTATTGAAAAAATTTTGTAAAGATTGATTATTGGATTTAGCCCTTTGATATATGCATCCAGGATAGGTGGGTGGGAGGGGTGGTATGTAATTAATTCATTATTGGATTGCAAGGTTGTTTATCTTGTTCATTTACATTATATTAAATATTTTTACACTTTTAAGAAGGATGGGTGCGGATGGGGAGGGGGTTATGGATTTATTGTATCATTAGAAGGAATTGAGTGTTGTCTATTGAGTTAATTGATTGATAATATGTTGCACTTTAAGCTAGTTTTAAAATGAATAAAGATTTTTAAAAAAGTTTTTAGAACAAGCAAAGGAAGGAAGAGTTCTTGCCTCAATAATTGTCGAACAAAACAAAAAAGGTAAGTGAGATGTCTAAAACTTCAACCATCGGGACTGTTATTAAAAGTCTCAATCTCAGTCACAAAACTGAAGAGTGAGGACCTCACTCTTCAGTTTTGTGATTGTGAGATTGAGACTTTGAATAGTGAACAGTCCCATTAGTTGAAGTTGTGGACATCTCGCTTGCCTATCTGATAGTTTTTGCTAGTTATGGCATTTGATAAAATTTTGGTTTTCCCTTTGATCGACACTAAATTCTCAGGAGATGACAGCAAAGGATGTGAGAATTCTAACAGATGGATTTTATTTTCAAACGGCATGTGCCATGAATATGCACACTCAGTTGTTGCTCCATAATAAGTGTTCACGCTTTGCATCTGATGTACACCAAATTTTCAGGACATATCTTTAGTTTCTTCTGGAGCAGTGTCTCAGTCATCTTGTGCCTACTATGACTTAATGAACTTCATTCTTAGGTCAGCATACATATGTGATTTCAATCTGCCCATACTTGCATCATGCCAAAGAGAGCTTCCCTCTGGAGTTCATAAGATGTAACATGTATAGTCAACTTATCAAATTGTACTTGAAAATTCATTTTCATCAAGTCTCTGGCATTCAAAATTATGGGAAATATTTCTGTATCTTTCTGCCACATTTTCTTGGTCTCACATTCCATTTCTTGGTAGTTGAGAATCTTCTCTCTCTCCACACAATTCACAGAATAATTACTTGCCACTGACATCTCTTTTATAAATATAGTTGTGTTTTTTTTCCTTCACCACTATGTCTGGTTTTGATGCATGCAGTGTTTTATTGATTAGATTGGGAAAGCCCCAAATGTTCCCAGACATGCCAAGCTACACACATTCGGCAAGTCTCTTTTATTAATATAGTTGTTGGTTTTTTTCCTTCACCACTATGTGTGGTTTTGATGATTCTAGTGTTTTATTGGTTAGAATGGGAAAGCCCCAAATATTCCCAGACATGCCAAACTACACACATTTGGCGTGGGAGACATACATTTGGGAGACATACATACTTTCTCCAGCTCAAACGTTTAAGGGGAACAACCTCATATTTTGGATCCCTTCTCAATGGTGACCTGGATCTCTTTATTTTCCTTCCTCTACTTGCGCAGCTCATCATCTTTCATGTTCTCTATTTGTCTGCTCCACCCCCCCCCCCCCTGGGGTCCTCCAACCTTGTTTGCAGTATGGTGCTGCAAAGAAGCTGTTTCCAGATGGCATGGTACATTAGACAGAATAAGAATAGGGTCACTAAGATGGGAGAGGCTCAACATGGCGGGAAGATAGAAAGGTAGAAAAAAAGAATTGTATTTCCTATTCATTGATTAGAATATGTCAGTTTTTGGAATGTGCATCTGCCAGAACTCATTTTAGACATAAGAACATAAGAATAGCCTTACTGGGTCAGACCAATGGTCCATCAAGCCCAGATATGACTGGGGACCACCAGAAAAATCTAAATCACTGGTCTTTAATCTCTGGCATAGCAGTAGTAAATCTCCTGCTTTGGGATGGACTACCCTAGCAGTCTCTATGTTCACGCCATAACCTCTTCATTCTCTAGAAATCTCTTCAGGCTGTGATCCCAGTGCTTTTCTAGTACAGCAGTGTTGCAATATTTCTAGTTTCCAGTGCATGAAACATGCCACTTTATTCTGCCTTCCTGAGTCGTCAGTTCTATGTGGAGCTTTGAGTTATGAGAGGAAAGCATAGAACTACTATTTAAAGAAACAAGTAGACATGAATATTTCACAACCTAGCAAGTGGAAAAAGAAAGACATTGATGTTCCTAATCAAGCTCACAAAAAAAGGGAAGAGCAGCTAATGAGGAAACAAAGACTGAGAAAGCAATTTTTCACTACCATCCTTAGTAACAGCACAAAATGCTTTACTTAACTGTTGCAGAATATAGACATACACACTGTACCGTATTTAGGAAACAGACAGAGAAATCAGTGAAGTAAGGCAAAAACCATCTCTTAGAGCAGTGGTCCAAAACCTTGTCCTGGAGGCCCTGCCAGACCAATCGAGTTTTCATGATAGCCCTAATGAATATGCATGGAGCAGATTTGCATGCCAGTCACTTCCATTATATGCAAATCTCTCTCATGCATATTCATTAGGGCTAGCCTGAAAACTCGATTGGCCTGGTGGGCCTCTAGGACAGGGCTGGGGACCACTGTCTTAGAGCAAGCAGTCAGTGAGAATGTTCTGCTTCTGAGCTTTGCTTTATTCCTACAGAAGGGTGAGAAGAGCAGGAAACCTTCCCCTCTGGCACCTTGTCAATTCTAGTACGGCTCAACCATTAGGCAAAACTAGAAGGTGCCTAGAACAACAGCTTCATGGGGACAGCAAAAAGAAGCAACACAAATTCAAAGAACCATCAACACACTTAAATCACTCTGAATATCGGTCCCATTATATTTAAAGGGGTAGAGCTCTAAAATCTTGGATTGAATTTTGGGTTACAGAATGTAATATATAGCATTCTTTCTGGCCATTTTTTAAGGGGATGTCTTCAAACCCAATATATATGTAAAGCCTGCAGGTCCTTTTTAACAGGGGTTAACCCAGTCATCAGAACACACCAAGTCTGGCTGGTTTTCAAGATATTCACAATTAATATTTATTTGGGATAAATCTGCATGCATTGCCTCCATGTCATGCATGTTCATTTTGAGTATCCTGAAAACCTGATTGACTCGGTTTGTCCCAAGGACTGAATTGAGAATCCTTATCTTAAAATATTGACTCGTGAACGTATGCACACATATTTCAAACTCCAAAAATGTGCATGAAAATGCAGTCTTCTATCCCCCTCCAAAGAATTCTCTATGATATGTACATGTGTGTTGCTTATATGTGCATACATATATGCAAATGTACTGTATATTAGCCAAATATCAGAAACCACATTTATGTGCATAAACCCCTGTTTTATGGATGAAAATATTTATCTAATCTAATATGCAATTTATTGATCATAGCAATACCATAAAATAGTTCAAGGCAATTTATAGAAAAGAAATACATAAATAAGGAGAATTTACAAAGAGAAATATCAATAATAACCACTGTAAACAAAAATAAACTAAAATTTCATATCAAAATGATAAAGCAATATACTAATTTTTACTATATACAAAAGTTTTCAGGGTTTTTTTTTGAAAAACCCATATAGCTAGAGGCTCATAATCAAAACAGAAATACATCAAAAACCGGCATAAATTGGCACTTGGACGATCTGTAAGACAAGTCATCCAAGTGCCGATAATCGAACCAGGTTTTAGACGTATCTCAAAATGACTTAGGCCCTTTCAATGCTGCTGTATGCCCAGAACTAAAAGAGGCGTTTTAGGAGGAGTGGTAAGGGCGGGATCTGGATAGAATGTGGTCCGGCCTAGACTTAGTCATACTGCAAGTATAACCAAAAGTATAACAAGATTACTAGATGGAAATTGTGCGTTGTGACTTAGGCCATGTAAAACCAGGTCTAAGTGCCCAGGTCTCCAAAGTGAGCAGATAACCACTGTAGACACAAAGTACAGACCCCCACATACTCCCTCACTGATCACTGTCCCCCCTCCATAAAAAACGGAATAAAAAATTCACAAATCTGCCTCCAGAACATCAGCAGCTGGCATAGGAAAGACTAGTAGAGCAGCACAGAGGTGGTTTAAGTAGTCTGGGGGGTGGGCTAGTGACCCATAGAGAGGAGGACACAGGCCCATAATCTACTCTAACCACTGCATTAATGGTGAAACACCCCTCAAAAAACTCCAAACCCTGCTGTACTGCCATATAGATGTCACCTGCAGCCATAAAGGCTATTGGGGTTGTAGACTGGTGGATCTAGTAGGTTTTGGGGGGTTCACTATGACCTATAAGGGAGTTGTGGTGAGTTTATATGGCACACTTTTTGTGAAGTTTGCAGCAGTGCCATGTAAGGTGTCCCACTACTGTGTTGCCATGTCTGGGTATCCAGTTCATCACTTTGCTATCCCCTCCCACGTCCAAAAGGTCTTGTTCTAGGTGTTTTTGACTTGGACGAATTTTTGGATGAGAATGGGGAATAAAGATAGACGACTTAGCGGTCTGGGCGATCAAATGGCTGGACGTATAATTGGATGATTTTTGGAAAAAAAAATATTTTGGACGTATTTTTAGAGAATAGACTTTAGACTCTGTCAACTTTGGGTGACTAGCGACTTAGGTCCAAAATGGATTTAGACATATCTTTTGATTATGCCCCTCCAAGGCTCTACCTTAACTTGCCAAGGTAAGCTATTCCAGGTGGAAATAGCAGCTTAAATAAACAAGATACTAAAGTGTTGTTTAAACCGTATACCCTTTGAAGAAGGAAACTTCAATGAAAAAGTGTCACTTATCCTAGAGGAAAAGAAAAGTCATTGAGAAAATGACTGAATTAGATATTCAGAAGAATCAACTTGACATTTGTGACAGACCATACAGTCAACTTTAAAATCAACTTGTTTTCTTACTGGCAAACAATGAAGTCTAACCAAAGCATCAGGATACCATTATATCTTCTTAAACAAAAAATCAATCTTAGTTCTATATTTTGAATCAATTAAAGCTTATTTAACATTCAAACACTCAAGCTCACATGTAGAGAATCACAGCAATCTATCTCAGTGGCGTACCTAGCATATTTGACACCCGGGGCCCATCATTTTTTGACACTCGCCCCCCCATCTGTATGAAAAACATGATTTTTAGTAACAATCCACACGTCACACAAGAGTGTACCTAGGAAAAGGCAGCATCTTACATACTGCAGTGAGCAGTACGTCAATAAACCCCTTGTAAAATTAAACAAGCCAGACTAGTACAGATCAATCCTACACAGTCAATCCTAACAGAAAACCATGTCTTTCATACACACAGAACATAGACACACCCTCAACCAGTATAGAATAAGTAATCACAAACTAAACATAGAAATATGTAAATAAAGTTTAAACGGAACCACCAAGAAGCCAAATCAGTGAAAAACCACATAAACAATGACACATAACCCTCTAATACTCTGTAAAATATAAATATAATAGATGTACATTTGAAGAAACTGGCAAACAATCACCACTTTACAAATTAAAAAGAAATAAAACTTTCAGAGGCCATAGCCTCCTTCATCAGGTAAATATAGTATACTGCTGCTACATTATATACTATCCCGACCTATGAAAGGGGTTTTTGGTCTCTAAAAGTTAGTAAAAAATGTATTAAAATTAGTCTCATAAAAAGATTACCTTATTTTCTATTTATAAAAGTTTTATCAATACAACTACAATACTATTTTATTCTAAAGCAACAAAAAATATTTTTCTACCTTTTTTTTGTTTCTGCTTTAATCATCTTGTCTTCACTCTCTTCTTTTTAGCCAGCATCTGTCCTCTCTCTTTCTTCCATGCAGCATCAGCCCCTTATATCCACTGCCCGCCCTCTCCCCATTCCATATGGCAAATTCCCTCTTTCTATGCTCCTTCCATAAACTGTCTATCCTGTGCCCCTTCTCTCCTTTGTACATGATTCATTTCAGCTCTGCAACCTCTTCATTTTTCTCTCTCTGTCGCCACCCCCTCCCCTATGCTCTGGCATCTCTCTCTTTCCTTCCCACCCATGGTCTGGCATCTCTGTCTCCTTCTCTGATTCCCTGGCATCTCTCTCCTTTCCTTTTCTTCCATCTCTCCCTTCCCCTCCATGCTCTGACATCTCCTCCTTCCTTTCCCCCTTCCTTTTCCCTTGGTCTGGCATACCTTCCTCCTTCCCTCCATGCCCTGGCATCTCTTTCTTCCTCCCTCTCTTCCCTCCATGCCCTGTCATCTCCTTTCATTCCTTCCTTTCCCTCCATGCCCTGGCATCTTCTTTCATTCCTTTCCCTTTCATTCTTCCTTCCTCTCCCTCCTTTCCTCATCTTCCCTCTCCCTCTCTTTCTCCCTCCAGTTGGGTGCAACAATTCTCTCCCCCTCTGCTCTCTTTCCTCCTTCTGTCACCCTGCCCCCGGTCAGCAGTGAAGCCCCTAAGCGAGTGCTCCAAGGCCTGGCATCATGAACTTCTTCGGGCAGCAGCATTCACAATTCGCAGCTGTTGCCAGCTTTGGTTTTTTTTCTCTGGCGGGTCCTGCCTTTATGGAATCAGGAAGTAGGCATTACCCAGCCGAGAGGAAGGCCTGAAGCCGGCAACAGCAGCAAATTGTAAATGCTGTTGTTGCCCGAAGAAGTTCATGATGCCAGGCCTTGGAGCACCCAGGGCAGACCGCTTCTCCCCCGCCCCTCCCTGGTAGCAAAAACATAAGAACATAAAAATAGCCTTACTGGGTCAGACAAATGGTCCATCAAGCCCAGTAGCTTGTTCTCATGGTGGCCAACCCTGGTCCCTAGTACCTGGCCAAAACCCAAGGAGTAGCAATATTCCATGCTACCGATCCAGGGTAAGCAGTGGCTTCCCCCATGTCTTTCTCAATAACAGACTATGGACTTTTCCTCTAGGAACTTGTCCAAACCTTTCTTAAAACCAGCTATGCTATCCGCTCCTACCACAACCTCTGGCAATGCGTTCCAGAGCCCAACTATTCTCTTCCCATCTCACCACCCTACAAAAACATTTGTCCTGGACGACTATGGTTGAACATTAAAGTGATGTATCCAGACAGCTGAATGTTAACATTCTTTATGCCTTGCCCTTATGGACACAGTTCTCTATGCCAGGAGTGGTCATAGATGCAAAAGAAAACTAACCATAGTGCCATAGTGTAGCTTCAACTGACACTCAGATTTGGCTCTTTAAAATGCATTATGCAAGTCCAGACATTCAAAGGTGCAAACCTAGGGCTGAGACAATCTGCCAAGGTTAAGTGAAATTAGATGACTGCTAGGAAAATCTTGAGAAAACAAACTGAATAAAAGGCCTGGAAAGTAGGGGTACTGCGGATCAAACCATAGTACTTCCATGATCACTCAGGGAAAGAGATGCTGCTCGGTCTCCACTGGCAAACACTACAGGAAGCCCATCAATCTTACCAAATTCACTAAAGTGCTTAGTTTAGTCAATTTGATTTGAGATTAGCAGGAATCAGTCTGGGGTGGCTGAGGCAGACAAAGGACTTTTTGGTACATGGTAACCCAACCCTTCTGCCACAACAGGCCTAATTACACAAAGCTCTATAAAAGGAAGAGGCGAGACACTGGAGGAGTGGGGTAGCAAAGGGGAGATGCTGGGGAGCAGGAGGATGCTGGGTATTGGGAGTGGCCGGTACCTTCACGCGCTCCAGCTGCCTGACGACATACTCCTTCCTTAACGTGACTATTTATTTTTTTCATCAATACGGGACATCTATTAATTTTCAGTCCCGCCCCCCAATTTCTTCCATTCATTTTTTCATGTACACACAATATCTTATTAATTCATAATGGTAACCATAAATTTTTTTTTAACACAAAGCACACTGTACACAGAGAAAAAGTAAATTATCATTTACGAGTTTTGGGTTTGTTTTTTTCAAAGATATTAAGGCAGATGACTTTAAAATATGCAATGTCATCTTAGTAACTATAGAAAAATAGACAAATATAGTGCAAAATATAGACAGCAGATATAAATTTTCTAAACTGACACATTTTGATCACTAAATTGAAAATAAAATCATTTTTTTTACCTTTGCTGTCTGGTGATTTCATGAGTCTCTGGTTGCACTTCCTTCTGACTGTGCATCCAATATTTCTTTCTTTCTTTTGCATCCAACATTTCTTTCACAATTCAGCCCCTTCCCCTTTGGGTCCAGGTCTCTCTCCTTCTTTCTCCAGCCCCATCCTCTGTGGGTCCAGGTCTATCTCTTTCTTTCTCCAGCCCCATCCCCTTTGGGTCCAGGTCTCTATCTTTCTTTCTCCAGCCACATCCCCCTTTGGGTCCAGGTCTCTCTCTCTTTTCTCTCTGTTATCCTCCCCAGATCCAGTGTCAGTTCTCCTTTGTACCTTTGTTCCAGGTCTCCCTCTCTCTCCCTCCTCTGTTATGATCTTGATCTCTCTGTTCTTCCTCAGGGTCTTTCCCCCTCTATCTGAACCTCACATAGTCCTGCATCTGCCTTTCTTTTCTAGTCTTTCTTCTGCTTACAACCCCCCTTTCTCTGCCTCTTTCTCTCCTTCCTTCCTCCCTCCCTCCTTCCTATGTCCCCCTCACTGCCTTCCAGCCTTTATCCCACCCCCTCCCCCCAAACCAGCCAGCCTCCCTCCCTGCCACGCTGAAGCCAGCCAGCCTGCCTGTGTGTCTGCCTCCCTCTCTCCGAAGCCTGCCTCCCTCCCTCCCTCCGAAGCTGATTCTTCTGCTCCCCCCACCTGGTCCGCCACCGCCGCCCATTGCTGCTTCCTGCCCGCAGCAACAACTGCAGGAAAGGCATGTCCAGGTGCTGGCCCAGAAGCCTTCTTCCAGATGTCAATTCTGACATCGGAGAGGAAGTTCTAGGCCAGCCAGAACTGACATCAGGGAGAAGGCTTCTGGGCTGGCACCTGGACATGCCTTTCCAGCTGTTGTTGAGGCGGCGGGCAGGGAAGCAGGGAGAGATCCCATTCTTCTCCCTCCTCGAGCTTGCCGCCAGCGTAAAGCAGATCCATGGCATCGGAGGACAAAAGAGGAAGGAGGAAGGGACACGGTGCCCCTGCTGAGAGAGAGAGGGAATTTTAAGTGGAAATGTTTTCTGGTGGAGTAGGATGGTCAATTCCTTTTACTTTCATTTGTAAAAAGTCCCAATCCAATCCAATCCTTAGGTCCATCCAATCCAATCTAATCCCAATCCAATCCAATACGGGACATCTCCAATACCAGGTGCCCAACTCGGTTTACTTGATGAATTTTATATGAGGTAAAGGGCTTCCTCCAGTACACGGTCATTAATACAGCTTTCTCTAACCCGGGCTTTGAGATGGCGGGAAATGTGTGTCTATGAAGGGGAATGGTTGGGAACATCTCAAGCTCGTTCAGAGTCGGTTAGGGATGGTTTAAAGAAAAGGAGAAGTAAGAGGTGGAGGCAGAGGTGGGGAGACTATGGGGGGGAGCAACTAAGCCAGGAACGGCTGCAGCATCCCCTTACACAAAAGCTGCATGCTGCAAATATCACCCTAGCGATGGCGGGACGCACGCTGAGTACGGAGTCGGCACCTCGTAGCCCCAGGTGCCGGGTATGCGGCCAGCCCACACCAACACGAACAGGTGAGAGACAGGAAGGGGGGCCGTGAGAAAGCACATCAGTCCGACGTTATCCCGATCCCAGTGCAGCTCACACCCCAAGACGAGGGACTTGTTGGGTGAGTGACATCACATCCTGCCCCTTGCTGTGTGTGTGAGTGTGTAAAGCCCAGCTGTCGCATGCGCACTGTCCCTTGGTGGCTGGCGGTGAGATCAATGTTGTTCTCGGTGATCGCCAGCCCCGTTGTCCCCGCACACAGCTTCGGGACGCCGCCTCTGAAAACGGGACATTTCAGAATCCTGAAGCTGTGTGTGGGGACAACGGGACAGAGGATCTGAAAAATGGATGTATGGTCACATTATCCTTCCTTCGCCATTTCTTCAGGCTTCCACTGCCATGCTCCGATTTTGAGCGTGCGAATCAGGAGGATTTTTCCCGCCGATCTTCACTTCCGGAGTTGCCGAGCCTCCCCGAAGCCCACCAATTGGCCTGGATGCTGCTCACGCCTACCTCTCCTCCTGATTCGCACACTCATCCGCTCCCCGCTGTGGATTGGCCGCAGCCCTGCTGTCTCCACTGCCCCATAGCTTTCCCTCTGCTGCGATCTGCCATGGCAGAAATGGGAAGATTCGGTCCTGGTTTTCAGCAGCGTGGGAGGTTTCGGACCAGGCCGGCTGTGCACCCCCTTGAAGCGTGCACCCGGGGCGGACCCCCCCGCCCCCCCTTGGTACGCCACTGATCTATCTGTGTCAGAACAAACATTGAACTGAGCTGCCTTAAAGTATAAAAAGTTTTCCCCTACAAATTTGCAACTTGAAATTTGTAAGTGAGTAAGGAATCCAATATAATTCCAAAACCCTTATTGATTTCTTGACTTTTAAAGAAATTCCTGAAGGTAGTTTTAACGTAGATGGAACGGAATAGGGGGACCTGCAAAAGAAGTGGAAGTAGTAGGACCACTAGGAAACAACGATCACAACATGATCCAGTACAAATTAGGAGTAAGTACAGCAAAAGGGAAGAGAACAACAGTGACAACGTTCAACTTCAAGAAAGGGAACTATGATGCTATGAGAGCAATGGTAAGAAAAAAACTTAGAAACAGCTCAAGGAAAACAGAAACTGTAGAGCAAGCCTGGTCTCTATTCAAGGGCACAGTGCAAGAAGCACAACATATGTACATCCCCAGATTTAGAAAAGGGTGCAAAAAAAAACGAACAAAAGACCCCGCATGGATAAACAATGAGGTGAAGAAAGCGATAGGAGACAAGAAAAAATCATTCCGGAAATGGAAAAAGGACCAAACTGGGGAAAACTGGAATAAACACAGGAAACGCCAAAGAGAATGTCATCAAGTGGTTAGGAGAGCGAAAAGAGAATACGAAGAGAGACTGGCCAGGGAGGCAAAAAACTTCAAATCATTCTTCAGATATGTTAAGGGGAAGAAACCAGCGAGGGAGGAAGTAGGACCGTTGGATGATGGAGACAAAAAGGGAGTGATAAAGGAGCAAAAAGAGGTAGTCGACAGGTTAAACAAATTCTTCTCATCAGTCTTCACAAGCGAGGACACATCCAGTGTACCGGGACCTGACGTGATCTTCCATGGTGACCAAGAAGAAAAACTGTCAGCAATAGAGGTGAGCCATGAGGAGGTCCTCCAACAGATAGATAGATTGAAAAGCGACAAATCCCCAGGCCCGGACGGAATCCACCCTAGGGTACTAAAAGAATTAAGAAATGAGATAGCGGGAATACTCCAACGAGTTTGCAACCTATCCTTGAAAACTGGAGAGATTCCGGAGGACTGGAAGATAGCAAATGTTACACCTATCTTTAAAAAGGGGTCAAGAGGAGACCCGGGAAACTATAGGCCGGTAAGTTTGACATCGGTTCCAGGCAAGATGGTAGAAGCACTGATAAAGGACAGCATCTGTGAGCACATCAAAAAAAATGGGCTGATGAAAGCGATCCAACATGGCTTCTGCAAGGGAAGATCGTGCCAAACAAACTTACTGCACTTCTTTGAGGGGGTAAACAGCCAGTTGGACAAAGGGGAACCTGTAGACATCATTTACCTTGACTTCCAAAAGGCCTTTGACAAGGTACCCCATGAGCGGCTACTTAGGAAGCTGTGGAACCACGGGGTGGAAGGGGACGTACACAGATGGATCAAACACTGGTTGGCAGGCAGGAGACAGAGGGTTGGAGTGAAGGGTCACTACTCGGGCTGGAGGAAAGTCACGAGCGGAGTTCCGCAGGGGTCTGTACTTGGACCGCTGCTGTTCTATATATTTATAAATGACCTGGAAACGGGGACGAATTGTGAAGTTATAAAATTTGCGGACGACACTAAACTCTGTAGAAGGGTTAGAACTACGGAAGAGTGTGAGGACCTACAAAGGGACCTAAACAAACTGGAGGAGTGGGCGAATAAATGGCAGATGAAATTCAATGTAGGGAAATGCAAAGTCATGCATATAGGGAGAAAAAACCCGATGTTCAGCTACCAAATGGGGGGATTAGTATTAGAGGAAAGTAACCTTGAAAGAGACTTGGGTGTACTGGTGGATACAACAATGAAGTCAACGGCGCAATGCGCAGCAGCCGCGAAGAAGGCAAACAGAATGTTGGGTATTATTAAAAATGGTATTACGACCAGAACAAAAGAAGTCATCCTGCCGTTGTATCGGGCAATGGTGCGCCCACACCTGGAGTACTGTGTTCAGTATTGGTCACCGTACCTTAAGAAGGATATGGCAATACTTGAGAGGGTCCAGAGGAGAGCGACACGAATGATTAAGGGCATGGAAAACCTTTCATACACTGAAAGATTGGAGAGGCTGGAGCTCTTCTCCCTGGAAAAGCGGAGACTCAGAGGAGACATGATAGAAACCTACAAAATCATGAAGGGCATAGAGAAAGTAGAGAGAGATAGATTCTTCAAATTTTCAAAACATAAAAGAACAAGAGGGCATTCGGAAAAATTGGAAGGGGATAGATTCAAAACAAATGCTAGGAAGTTTTTCTTTACTCAGCGGGTGGTGGATACCTGGAATGCGCTTCCAGAAGACGTAATAGGGCAGAGTACGGTACTGGGGTTTAAGAAAGGATTGGACAATTTCCTGTTGGAAAAGGGGATAGAGGGGTATAGATAGAGGATTACTGCACAGGTCCTGGACCTGTTGGGCCGCCGCGTGAGCGGACTGCTGGGCGCGATGGACCTCGGATCTGACCCGGCAGAGGCATTGCTTATGTTCTTATGTTCTTATGAGTAATCATAGTAACATAGTAAATGATGGCAGATAAAGACCTGAGTGGTCCATCCAGTCTGCCCATTAGTTATATCCACTTTTGTTTTGTTGGTATTTAACTTCAACTTTTGAGAAGTAGCCCAGTTAACAATTTTGTTAATACGTATAGAAATTCTATTACAAGTATTAAACATATTAGAACCCATGGGAACTAATATAAAAATGTAATCTGCATAAGAAAGCAAACATTCCTGCTCTTCTAATCTTACAGTTTTCAAAGAGCTCATAAATATATTAAAGAGCATAGGTGATATGGGAGACCCTTGAAGTAAACAAGACAAAACTGCAGATCTGTACAAGACGTAGGCAAGATTTATTTGTGACAAAAAAATATATATGCAAACCCTTTTACCAATCAGGGGACCCGACACGGTCCGTGTTTTGGACAAACCTTCGTCAGGGGTCCTAATAGGTACAAATATGACATAAAGTTTATTATTATTAAAAAAATGACAATTAAACACATAATAAATTAAAATAGTAATTAAAAAACCATCATAACAAGAAAATGGTGTATCAACCAAACTTATACCAAAGTTTGTGAGGAGTACGACACATGTACGCATATACGTGAAGATAAAAATAAAGATAAAAATAAAAAGAACAGACGTGGAATGAAATACATGCAAAATAGGATAAGTGACATTAAATAAACTATAAAAAATATATATAAGAAATATATATAAAAGTGTATAAAGGCAAAAATAGACACACAGAGAACGTGACCCATAGAAAGGAAATAAAACACAATAAAGAAAAAAAGAAAAAAGGAAGAAAAAGAATAAATGTAATGTAATGTAATGTAATGTAATTTATTTCTTATATACCGCTACATCCATTAGGTTCTAAGCGGTTTACAGAAAATATACATTAAGATTAGAAATAAGAAAGGTACTTGAAAAATTCCCTTACTGTCCCGAAGGCTCACAATCTAACTAAATTACCTGGAGGGTAATAGAGAAGTGAATAGAGGATTATTACGCAGGTTCTGGACCTGTTGGGCCGCCGCGTGAGCGGACTGCTGGGCACGATGGACCTCAGGTCTGACCCGGCAGAGGCATTGCTTATGTGCTTATGTGCTTATGTGCTTATGAAAAGTAGAGTTAGAGGAAAAATAAAATAAACATTTTAACAAGAAAGCATTGATCTAAATACTTTGGAAGGTAGAAGAGAGGAGAGAAAGGAATAGAAGCAGAAGGGGGAGCCGTTGAACAGTAGAATTCTGGAGAAATTTAAATGATAGAAATAGAACAAAACAAAGACAAAAGGCAAAACAATAGATAAGATTAAAGATAAATCATAAGCTGGAAAGAAAAATAAAATAAAACTTTGTCTTCAATCCACGGTTTCAGCGTCAGTGATGAAGTGGAGCAAGTAAGTTTAGGAGGAGCGATTGACGTTTCCAGAAAGGGCTTCTTCAGGGAAGAGACTTGGCAGACAGTCCCAGGATGCCTATGTCTCCTCCCCTGCGATGTTCTCCCATCCATGCATTCCCTCCCAGACACACTGCCCGTGCCCCAGCCGCTCCAAGGAGCCTGCCCCAGATGAGGCCCACGGTGAATGCAGGATTCTCTCCTCTGCGGGAAAGCAGCCCAGAGCCGACAGTCGATCTTCTTAGCGGATTGCATGGGGGGAAGAGTTCACACGCTTGGTAGATACTATAAAAGTAAACAAGAAGTAAAATACATACCATGGTAAAAGTAGGGGAAAAAAAACCCAAAAGTCACAAAAATACTGTATAGTGGCAGCTATAAAATAAAATAAAAGAGCAAAAAAAGTCATAAAAGTATAAAATAGTATACAAGCAACAAACCATGTATTATAAATTGTAAAACATCTCTAAAAACCTTAAAAAAACAATTACAGGAAGATTGTATTTTAACATACATCATGTGGTAAGGATAAAAGACCACAACCATACTATAAAACAATTTAAAACAAATGAAACGTATGAATAAACCTTACATACAGAGGTTATAACACAAATAAATAAAAATTAATAAAAATTGGCTACAAATAGTGTTTGTCAATGAGTATATCATTACATCATACAACTATAAATTCAAAAAGGCAGGAATGAGAAGAATAGTAATAATGAACACATTATAAAGCTTATTTAAGGAATGGACAAAATAAATAGTAATTATAAGTGGATATATTAATACAACACACAGCCATAAATACAAATAAAAGCAGCCACATTTTTCAACTTTTTGTGAATGCAGGGAATAGAATACACAGGACTATATAGATTTTATAAGGAACTATCATACTAGTGGGAGAGATATGCAAGGAAAATTAAGGACAGTTCGGTTGAGTAAATCTATTAAAATATGCCTAAAAAATGAGTATAATAATGAAAACAAAAATATATCTAATGTAAGGGAGGACGATAAAAAGTGTCTTAAACTTTTTTTAAAAATTTTTGAATAAAGACAGTACCAAAAAAAAGGAAAAAACTATATGAATAACCATTAGTGTTGAATAGAGGGGGAAAGTGAGCTGACTTACATTAGGAATTACATACAAGGCTCCACAGGCTGATGGCACTAAAGCCTATACAGGATTAGTGTGTATGTTTGATGACCTGCCAGATCCTATTTCACAAAACTGCGGCCACAGTCCACAGCACAGACCGACGCGCCGACCACCACACACCACCCCTAGTGTCAGTGAGACTGCCGGAGTAGTGCGGGACGCCCAACGCCCAAACCCGCGCTAAGAGCACACTGTCACGACTCCGCAAAAGGGGAGAGGAGGGGCGCACAAGAATACAGCTAAAATAACAAAATCACAAGGGTATGTAAAAACCTCCTATATAGGAGCTACTAGGAACCATAAAAATAAAAATAAATATAAAAAGGGTCTAGAGAATGAGCCGTCAGAGAGTAGAAAATATATAATAAGAACATACCAAAATATAAGCGACGTCAAGACTCGTCACTGTAGATAGCCGTCAAGAAAAATAAGCAGTACTGTAGGAAAACTTAAATAGGTGAATGAAAACGTAAAAGATGTCGTAAAACCCCAAAAAACTAATGTCGGAAGGCAAAATGATAGAAAGGGAGACCAACCAATCAGCTTTCAGAATGGGCGTGTTTATGTTATATTTAAGGGAAATTAATGTGGAGTTGAAAATGTGGATGATGGTATAATATAATGGAAAGAAGAACTTTTATATGTAAACCTAAGTATTACAGATGATAGCATGATAGAAAAGAAAAAAATTTTTTTGATAATGAATTAAAAGGCATGTGGCTGTAGAAATTAGTGATGATAATGAAAAATAATATTAAAACAATTTTATATGTATAAATAAATATAATAATAAAAAGAATTAAAAAAACATAATAATAAAAAAACAGATATCTAGTAATGTGCATATACAAATAACACGCAATAAAAAACAAAAGAATAATATAAAATCATAAAAAAGGAAGAAAATCTATATCTAAATTTAAGCCTGCTGGTGTAATAGTATTCAATTCAAATATAATTCTCTGTTCAGCCCTCAACAATACATTATCAATGTCACCACCCCTCCAATTGTTTTTAAAAGTTTTAAAAACGAAGAAACGCAAATCATCAATCGTATGGGCTAAATCCTTCCAATGTTGGACCAAGGGTGCTGTGCAAACTTCTCTTAAAATGCAACTCCTGTGTTCAATAATTCTTGTTTTGATCTTCCTCTTGGTTTTGCCAACATAGATAAGATTGCAAGGGCAAATAATGATATAAACAACATGCTCAGTATTGCAATTGCTGCTGAAATTTAAATTATATGTCTTTCTTGTACGTGGGTGCATAAAAGTTGTGATGCTCAGAGAGTGCTTGCAGACTGAACATGACGTGCAAGGTTGATGTCCACTGTGGTGATGCTGGGCATTTGGAGCTGGCGAGAGTGCAGAGGGCACTAATTTATCTCTAAGATTTGTGTTGCGTGCTAAGGCAATCATGGGTGTCTTGCCTCTAAAGCACGGATGTAATTCCAATATACGCCAATGGTCTTTAATGATGCGTGATACTTTTCCAGAGAGATGTGAATGTTTCAGGATGCAGGTAAAATCTGGTGGCTTCCGTATTTTTTATTTTTTATTTTCTTTAAACAGGCGTATACTCACAATTTTCCGGTCCCGTTTTGTCTCTAATGTACACCATTTTCTGCGCAGCCAGTCAACCTGTCATCTAATGATAACGTGACTAATACTTTAGTTTCACAACCATGCAAAATCTCTAGAGTTCCTAGAGTTTCTATGAATAACCTATAAGCTTTTTCAAGGCGTCAAATTAGATCCGAGTCACGGCACCAATTGAGCAAGGGTCATTGACGCCATTTGTGAAAGCTTCAGGTTTGAAAATAATTATACATGCAAAATGACACCAGCGCAAGGTTTTAAAAATTATAACCAAGATTTATTGAATTATTGTTTCTATTTTTCCATTATTAGATCAAAAGCATCAGCATAATTGCTTACATTGCGCTAATAGGAGATCATCATCGTGGCCAAAAGCTGGCCTTCTCACAATGGTCTCGTTTTCATATCTCATTTCATTCTATTATATAACTTTTGGCTCAGTGACATCATCAAGTTTGACATCCAATAACAATTCATCAAAGAGGTGGTCCTAAAAGTTTAGACAAAGGAAAATAAATCTCTCCATGTTTCCATGTTTAAAAGTTTAGAACAGTACATTTGATTTCTGAATTAACATTATAACGTATTCAAGAGAATCTGCTGAGAAATTCTCAGCCCTAAAGGAAAAACTCTCTTCCTAAGCTGACAGATTCAAATTGCATGGCCTTACACAGAAACCTTAGTCTGGAGGAGGAGGGGGGTAGGTCCCCCTCCCTCTCCCTGAATGGACAGCTTCATGTTACACTGACACAGTGCTAGGCGTGGGCTTCCAATGCCCTCCTTCCTATGCTGGAGACTGTTACAGCATCTCAGATTCTAACTTAACTACTTCCAGATGTTACCTTAAGATTTTCCTTAGTATTTCTTCAGGTTTAAAATATATAAAATATTAGAAATTAAGTACACACCATTCTTTCATATATCTCTCATATATCAATCATTCCTTCGTTCATTCGGGGCCCCTTGCACACATTCATACTTAATGCATTTTATCTCTTAGTTTAGGACACGTGATCTTCCTAGCCAGTCTACAGTACATGTGGTATTACTTAACACCACGCTGCTGGGAGCGGGAAAAACTCAGAGAGGACAAAGAAGACAGAAACTAGTCACTGGTAAACACAAAGAACCCAAAATGGATTCCATGTAATCCTGATTTCCACCATGATTTGGCTCAACAGCAAAGTACATACACAGATATTATTATGCTTTCCCTTATATTAATCCTTAGTGTGTTTTTCTCTGGCCTTAGCTACATTATATTTAAATTTTTATTCACCTGTTTTTCCGTACGCTTCTATTTGGGCGTGGTCCTTAACTGACACAGAATTGTCTCTAACTAGAATTACCCAGAATCATATGAAAAACTGGCGCTTTTGTAGAAAAACTTCACAAAAATACTGCTCTATCATGCTCCGACATCCATTCCATTATCGTCCCATAAACAGCACCCCCTGCTGGCCACGAGCCACTACTCAAGGGACGATGTGGGAAATTACAGACCTGTAAGCCTCACTTCAGTGCCAGGAAAAATGGTAGAAACAATTATAAAAAATAAAATTGTGAAACACGTAGACAAACATGATTTAATGAGACGGAGTCAGCATGGGTTCAGCCAAAGAAGATCTTGCCTCACAAATTTGCTTGACTTCTTTGAAAGTGTGAATGAACATGTAGATAAAGGTGAGCCAGTTGATATATCTAGATTTTCAGATATCTTTCGATAAAGTTCCTCATGAGAGGCTCCTGAGAAAATTAAAGTGTCATGTGATAGGTGGCAAAGTTTAGTTGTGGATTAGGAATTGGTTATCGGATACAAAACAGAGGGTAGGGTTAAATGGTCATTTTTATCAATGGAGGAGAGTAAACAATGGAGTGCCACAGGGGTCTGTACTAGGTCCGGAGCTATTTAACTTATTTATAAATGATCTGGAAATTGGAACGAGTGAGGTGATTAAATTTGCAGATGACACTAAACTGTTCAAAATTGTTAAAATGCATGTGGATTGTAAAAAATTGCAGGCAGACCTTAGGAAATTGAAAGACTGGGCATCCAAAGAGCAGATGAAATTTAATGTGGACAAATGCAAAGTGATACACATTGGGAAGAATAACCTGAATCACAGCTAGGGTGCACCTTGGAGATTAGTGCCCAAGAAATGGATCTGGGTATCATCGTAGACAAGGAAAAACAAAGAAGAACTGCAGACAAGATGCAGGCTATGTACAAGATGCAGGCTATGTTTATTATATCAATTAATGATTGCGGTTAATGTTACCACCTTTATACAAACCTAGGGACCCGACACGGTCCATGTTTCGGTTAACACGCCTTCATCAGAGGTCCTAGGTTGGCACGATATCTAATCAAGTTTCAAGTTTTATTAAGGTTTGTTATATACGCAATATCATATACTTCAATGCGTATAACATTTTTAAAAATAGGGGACAAAACAAAACATTTTTTAAACAATTGAATACAAATTATATACGTTCTAATACATAACTGATACAAAAGGCAAGGGTGAAGAACTACAATCTTTAAAGAAAGAGAAGAAACATTTAGGGAAGAACACATATGGTGGGAACACAAAAGAGAGAGAGAAAAAAAAGGATATAAAGGCAGAAATGATCATAGAAAAAAGAAGATAAATTTATGACCTACTCATAGGTGTAATTAAGATCTACAAAATTTAGTAATTGGTAAGTTAAACTAAGCTATCTATGTTTCAAATGCATCCTTATACAGGAAGCTTTATAAGGAACGCTTGAATTTATCTATAGAAGGTTCATTGCATAAGTATATTGGTAAATTGTTCCAAAGCTGGGGTACTATAACCGAGAAAATGGTAGATCTCCTGGTTCCTATTACTTTTAAATAAGGGATAGTCAGTAAATGTGTTGATCTAAGTGCCCTGAATGGAGAATACAGTATCAAGAGACGATCCAAAAATATTGGAGCGTGTGATTGTTGAATTTAAAAGTTAACAGTATAATTTTAAAAGTTATTCTATGTGTGATTGGTAACCATTGTGCTGCTTGTAGAAATGGTGTAACGTGATCATATTTTTTTGAATTAGTAATAATTTTTATTGTTGTATTTTGTATTATCTGCAATCTTCTTATTTCTTTTTGGGTTATGCCATAATATAAGGTGTTGCAATAGTCAAGCCTAGAAATAATTAATGAGTGTATTAGAATGTTAAGAGCTTCAGGTTTTAAAACTTTTGATAAGGATCTAATGAGACGTAACTTATAAAAGCAATTTTTAACCACTGAACTAATCTGGTCATGATAAGAAAGTTCCTGATCTAATATTACTCCCAATATTTTTGTTGTAGTTACTATTTGGAGAGGGCTATTGTCTAGGAGTATCTGCAATTAAAATTTAAGGTTATTTTTCCATGGGAAAAACATTGCAGAAGATTTTGTTGCGTTCAGGGGCAACATATTATGCTTAAGCCATTGGCTTATTTGTTTTAACTTGTTATTTATTGTTGTTATCTCATTGGAATCTACTGTATTTAAAGGGTACAGGAGTTGGATGTCATCTGCATATGCAAAAGAAGAGAATCCAATAGACTGACTGAGGGTTAAGAGAGGTGATAAAAAGATATTAAATAAAACCGCAAACAGAAAAAGAACAATAGCCTGTATGGATCGAAGGTGAACACTGATCCAAAATCTCTCTGTGAGCTGGCTACGAAGTGAAAAAAACGCCGTGAGGAAGCAATGATTGAATTGGAGAAACAAGAGGAGAGTTTGAAGGAAGTAAAGTCTGTCCATATGGAAATGGTTAAGGAAAGATCATTTATTTCTCGCAAGTTGGAAAATTTTGAAAACTTACTTAGGAAAAATAATTTGAGACTTTTGAACTTTCCTAAATGTCCCGTCATCTCTCCCATGGAGATGGCGAGAAAGTACTTTCGAGAAGTCCTAGCCATTCCAATGGAAAATCTACTTCCAATTGTTAGGGCTTATTACTTGGATATTAGGAGACCTCAAGGGGAGTCTACCCCTCAAGGAAAATCTGAAGATAATGTTGATTTGTTTTTATTTCTAGAAAGTTCCCTTGAGGTAGTTACAGATAGGACCACTCTTCTTCTGACTCTAGCATTGGAAAGTGATAGAGAATATGTTTTACGTCTGTATTTCCGTCACTTAAATGACAAATTTTTGGGCTCAAATGTTAGAATTTTTCTCAATCTGGCTTTGAAAACCCAGAGGCATAGAAAGGAATTCTTGGCCTTGCGGCCAAGAGTCCTGGCCTTTGGGGCTACTTTTTTGCTTAAATTTCCAGCAAAATGTTTTATTTCCTATCAAAGTAAAAATTTCCTTTTATGAGCCTAAACAAGTATTAGTTTTTTTAGGGCCAAAAGAAAGGTTGGTTTCCTAGTCCTTGATGAATGATCTGTCTACTGGCTATAGGAGGGATAACCATTCCGTCACTCTATTTTTGAATAACTATTCTGTTAATTGTTAAATTTATTTATTTTCTTGGTTCTAAATTTGTGGACTGAATAATTGATTATATCTGCAGTATACATTTTAGTGTACATATAGGATAATTTTCCTTTCTGTATTTTCTGATCTCTTTCAAGACAGTAAATGCTTGATAAATTGAAAAAGGACATAAATTAAAAAAAAAACCCAAAAACAGTCCATGGATAATTCTCCCTGGACTTGAGCTTGTTGTTTTTTCCGCGGCACAAAGTAAACTTGGAAGAATGGAGGCACAGCTTCCTTTCAAACTCCCAGAACTTCCATCAGGTATGTCTTAAGCAGTTCAATGGGAGCTATATTTTTGGATTGAGGAAAGTTGACAAAGTGTAGATTTAACCTTCTGCTATAATTCTCCATTTTCTCCACTTTACTACTCAATCCCACTAACCCCTGACTATAAGCTAGTGCGTTAGATTTACTTTCCTTCAGATCTTTTTGAGCTCCCTCCATTTTTCTCTCCAACTCAAAGTTTCTAGCTTCCTGAGTGATAATTCTGGTCTTAACATCTTACAATGAATTATCCACCAAAGTTTTGTTACAAACCACAATCTTCTCCAAGCGTGCAACAGCATCCCAGATGGAATCTAAAGTGACATGTGAAGTATTCTGTTGTTGACCAAATTCCACAGCCCTGGAACTTCCTTGGGGCCATGAACTTCCCACAGCTCCTTCAGACTCCAAGGGGAGCTCAGACTCAGCTCCCATACTGATCTCCTGCATACCAGCGTCTCTTCATATGCTCTGGAGCCTCCCTCCCAGTGATGAGTTTTCCACAGCGCTTCTCTTTCCCTGCGGGCTCATCAACTGCTCGGCGTTTGTCTCCATGCCTGGATCCATGGGCAGAAGTCTTTCTCCCAGGCTTAGTGTGATGTCCAGATCAGGTAGGGCCGCCTCCTCACCAGCACCCGTTCTGGGGAACGACGCCATGGGGATCAGAAATCATTCAATGGAAGAAAGGGGATTCAGAGAAGACTCAGAAGGGTAAGTCCTATCTTTCCCCTTCCTCTCACCCATCATGACCACAATTTCAATAGCGATTCCGCTTTAGGAAAAGTTTCCAAACTTGGAGCCCCACAATGTCTGATCAGTTAAGACACCATCTTGGATTTTTCTCCCCCTCTTATGTTCTTAACATGCCAAACATGTAAAAAAAATGGCAGAATATAAAATCATTAAAAAATACAATATTCATCCAGCATACAGTGAAAAAATAGCAGCATAAAATAATGTTAATGATCTTTTTGCTGTTCTTGCACTACTGGATGTATGTAGAGTTGTACAGTGATGATAAGTATTCAGGTATAATATATCCCTGCTCCAAAGATTTACAATCTAAGTGTACCCCGGGCAATGAGAGATAAAGTAACTTGCCCAGGATCACAAAGAGTGCATGTGGCAGAAACAGGAAGTGAAGTCTGTCTTCCCGGTTTCTCAGCACATTTCTGTAACCACTAGAACACTTCCTCTCTCATAATCACATTAAAAACAGCACTATATCTTAACTTTCACATAAACCTCTTTCCAGTAAAAACCCAAAAGGAGGATCCTGGGAATGAGGAATAAGAAACAGAGGAGAGGTTGCTGAGGGAAGGAGGTAGGGGACGGGTGTTGGGGGAAAGGTAAGAGGCAGGGGCAGATCTGGGGAAGGGAAGGAAGAAGACAATGGAAAGCATAATGCAGTTGTTCACCTGCAAAAGTTAAGTCATCCTGGCAAAGTAATGTTTAGGCAGAACATTTGTTAACTGTTATCACTATATAGTCTAGTTCCTGTCCAGGAACATTCGTTTTGAATTTGAAATGTACTAGATCCAAGCCCAGATCTGTTCTATCTGATTAAAAAGATCAATTGTGCCCCTGTCTACTGACTTAATATGAGATTCCTATCTTTTTTGATTTGTTTGATAAAAAAATAAACATCTCTTTCTCATTATGAGAGGTGCTGAAAAGTTCTCAGCCCAACCAAGCAGAAAATGATGTGGATCATTGAAATGGAAAGTGTCAAGAAAAGTAGAATAACTTGTAAGTTTCATGGATCCACATCATTCTTTTGATTGGGCAATGAACATTCAGCGAATCCTCATACTTAATCCAGCCTTAAATAAATGCAAATAAATAATATAAAGATAAACAGGTGCTAAATGAGAGGCAATAGAAAGCTGAATTTGATTTACAGCCTACAAAAGTGAAACACAGGAGATTGTCTCTCGTCTTGAAGGAGTCCAACTCTGTGGTTGCCGAGGGTGGGGGTAGGTTAGAGTGAAAGAGGATTTCTTGGGAGATATGGATTACTGGTTTAATGACTGTAGTGTTTTAGTTTCAGATAGAGGTTTTCTATTGTTTTGCCTTTTGGAAACATCTACAGCCCCCTGTTGAAACAAGGCTTTTATCTTTTTCAACATTTTTAGATACTATAAATGTCCAAGTATTGCAGCAAGGATGTATCACATTTTTTATTTTCCTTAGGAATGCCTCCTTTTCACTCTTAACATGTTAGTCTTTCTCCTCTATTTGTCTCTGTATCTACTGTTAGGGAAGGGCTAAGTTTTGCAAAAGCTTTGTAGATTTTGTCAGAGGCCTCCTCTTAGAATTCCAATGTGGAGACTGTGTTCTCTGTAAACTAATAGATTTAAGGGAAGATAGGTAAGAACAATTAGAGTCCTGGATCCACTCCCCAGTTCTGTCCTTGACATGGCTTCTAAAAGAATAGAATACATTTTATTCCTGCCTCCTATCTAGGAGCAGGCAAAGTGCCAAAGTCCTCTTTCAGATTAGATACACAAGAGAAATAAATGTTATCTTATTCAAGCATTCTATACTTTGGAAGGGATTTGATCAAGGATTTTTCATGAATAAACCTGCCCACAGGTTACGTATATGCATAAAAGTATACACAGTGGCAAGAAGGTTCATACTTTTCTGTGATTCATACGTAGTTGTATTTGGGGGAGGAGACTGGACAGAAGTGGTGTTATTAAATATGTACTTTTATAAAACATGTCTTTAAACGTTTACTTTAGTCATGTACATTTACACTTATTCTCGAGCAGACGTACATGTACTGTATGTTGCTGAGTTTTAGCTGAAATTGTCCAAGTTTTGTAAAGTCATTTTATAAGAACACATACCACTACCAAAGTACTAATCAGATCTATGCTATCTAGTTAAAATATTTAACATTAATCCTCTTCTTTATTTTTTCACTTCTTTATCAACTTTCAGGTGCTTTAGTTAGATTGTGAGCCTTCGGGACAGTAAGGGAATTTTTATTAAGCACCTTTCTTACTTCTCACTTTCAATTTAAATGTATATTTTCTTAAAACCGCTTAGAACCTAACGGATGTAGCGGTATAAAAGAAATAAATTACATTACATTACATAGGTGCCTATATCTTAATAAAATATCCCCCAAATAGGTGCCTACTTGGTCTATCCACTACTGCTGCCCAATTCATGGAAAATTTTTTTTATTCGATTTGACCTATTGAATCGATTTGCTTTTCCTGCCCAATCAAATGTTTTTTTTGGGTTTGGTTTTTTTTTTTCAAATCTCCTGGTAGGTTTATTTTGTTTCCAACCACCCACTTCCCTTTGCCCTCTCGAATCCCACACTGGCACTGTGGTGTTAACAAAATAAACAAAAAAAAAAGTTTCCTCTCTCTATTAAGTCCTAGCTCATGCTTTTTGTCTAACACTAGTTCTGGCAGGATACACATTTCAAATCTGAAATATTGTAATCACAAAATAGAAAATAAAATTAATTTTTTCAACTTTCCACTGCCGTATCCAGCATTTGTTTTTTTTCCATTTTCTACCATCTCTTTCCCTCTCGCTCTTTCCCTGCCTTGTGTCCTGGGTTAAACCTCTCTATTTCCCTCTCTATTTCCCTGGGTTAAACCTCTCTATTTCTACACACAGAGGAGGGGCGGGACTGTGGCAGAGGAAACAGCACCGAAGCAGCTGGCATCGCGATCTTGCTGCAGGCTGCGTCTATATGGTAAACGGTGCGGGGAGGCCAGGGGGAAAGCAGGCCTTCAAGGGGGGGACAGGCCTTCAGGGAATACAGACCTTCAAGGGGAGACAGGCCTTCAAGGGGGATAGGCAGGCAGGCCTTCGGTGGGAATGCAGGCCTTCAAGGGGGGACAGGCCTTCAGGGGTGGATGCAGACCTTTAAGGGGTGGACAGGCCTTCAGGGGAGGGGGGACCTGGTGTAGAAATACATAGAGGGAAGGGGGGGTTCAAAGAGACATGCATATGCCGGACTTTGGGGGGGAAGAAATAATGGGTCTGAAAATAGAGGAGAGGGAGAGAGATGATGGACCATGGGATTTAGGGAGGGAAGGAACAGAAAAGAAGTTGGACACAAGGGATGGTGTGGGGGGGAAAGAGATACTGGATAGGAGGGTAGTTGGGAAAAGAAAGGGAGAGATGGTGGACCCTGGGGTGGTGGGGAAGGAGGGAGAGATGCTGGATGAAAGGGTAATTAAGAAAAGGTGGATCTGTGGAGAGAGATGAAAAAAAGGAAAGATGCCAGACCACCTGGGGAGGGTAGGGAAACAGAAGGGAAGGACAGAGATGGCAGATGGATGGTTAGCATGGAGAAAGAAGAAAGAAGGAGACCCTGGCAAGCAAGTTATCAGAAGACAACCAGAGCCTGGGACCAACAAGATTTGAATAATGACTAGACAACAAAAGGTAGAAAAACTAATTTGATTTTCTGTTTTGAGATTACAATATGTCAGATTCAAAACGTATATCCTTCCAGAGCTGGTGTTAGACTGCAAACGTGAGTTAGGATTTAACAGAGAAAGGAAAAGTATTTTTTGTTTCTTTATTTTGTTTACACCACAGTGCCAATGTGGTTAGGAGAAGGCAAAGGGGGTGAAGAGGCTATAAAATAAACCCATCAGGATGTTTTAAAAAACACCCAATTGGGCAGGAAAATCGAATCGGAAAAACCAATTCAATAGGCTGAATCGAGTTGAATCAAATTTTTTTTTCTGAATCGGGCAGCACTAGGATTCAGAAATGAGCACTTGTGTGGAACTCGGGAAAACCAAAAACATGGTTAAAACAGGGGAAAAGGTGAATGGTGAGGCTGGACCAAGATGGCATTGGAGTAAGATCTTGCTTCTGTCTGTCAATCTTAGTTGATGCTAAAATGTAATAGTCAGCTTTGGGGAACCCATTCCCCCACACAAGCATTTGGGCACCCTGTCAAACTGTACTTACCAGCTGTACAGTACCTATTGGATTATACAGTATTATTGCATCAATCCGAAGGACAATCAGATTTATTTCATAAAATTGCAAATCAACACATAAATATAAAATGCAAATCAGTACATAAATATAAAGTCCTTAGTCTTTGTGACCTGAGACTGTCCATGTTTCAGACTCGAAGCAGAGGCCTGCCTCAGGGGCGTAGTGGTAAGTCCACAAGATGGCATTGTCATACTTGAAACAAACAACTTTCGAAAATAGCGCTGGAACTTATACATGGATACACAAAATACACTTTCCTATTGTGAAAGGTGAGAAAAACAGAAATGCTCTCTAGGACGGTGGTTTTTAGCACAGGTTGGGACGCTGAATGTTCTGATCTCGCTGCTCCCAATGCTCTATGAGCTGGTTAAAGAAGCACTACTCTCCCCCTAAAAAAAATGAAAAAAGGATATTTAAAGCCAGTCACTGGAAACAGCCTAGCATTGATTGTCTGGGATCAGCGCCAACCATGGGACTTATGCGGTTGCCTTCTGTAGTCTGAATATCGGCCCCTTACTATCTAAATTTACTATTAGTGCTACAAATTATGTCTATAGCGCTACTAAACCTACGTAGCACATTATGGGCCCCTTTTACAAAGTCGCAGTAGCGAGTCCTGGTGTGACAAATGTGACACACAACATAGTAATTGATTGGACTATGTCATATTTGCCACATGGGAATTGCCACCATGGCTTTGCAAAAGGGTCCCTATATGCAGGTACTTTTTCTGTCCCTAGTGGGCTCACAATCTAAATTGGGGAGGGGGTGGTGTTTATTTTTTGGTACCTGGGGCAATAGATTGATAAGTGACTTATCCAAGATCACAAGGAGCTACTGTACAATGTGAATTGATCTTAGTTCCCCAGGATCTGAGTCTGCCATTACATTTCTAAAGGAAGTTTTAAGGTTTCCTGATAACTGCTTTTCCACCTTTGCAAAATATTTTCTTTTTACATCAAGCTGGAAAGCTCTGTTCTCCGTGGATGTTTCTGCAGTACTGGAAACTTCAGTAGCAGAGGTTACAATTCAGTCTACATTATTGATTTCTTTTGCATTTTTTGCAAGATAAGGAGGTGGTTCTGAAATTATCCTATAGAGTTGCTGATTTAACATTTCTAGGAGGCAATGCGCAAGTGTTTCTGGATATTTCTAAATGGATGCAAATCAGGAGGACAAAGTTTCTTGGACTGCACTAAGAAGTACTTTCATGGAAACAGCTTTTCAGTTATAATTTCCTTGTAAATGCTTCATTAACTGTGGTTAATTCAGAACTCTGCAGTACGATTGATTTTTAATTAGAAAAAAAATGGATCGCATTACTCCTTATTATCGTAAAATACACTGGCTTCTGATAAAGGCCAGAGTAGTTTTCAAATTTGGCTGTTTTTGTTACAAGGCTTTGAATATATTGAGGTGCTCTTCAAGTTTTTCTGCTTTTTTCTGTTTTCTACTGTAAGGATCTGCTCTAATTTGAAATATGTGAAAAGATGCTGGGAGGAAAAACTAGGTCATAAGAACAAAAGAATAGTCTTACTGGTTCAGCCCAATGGTCCATCAAGCCAACGGTGGTCAAACGGTGGTCAATCCAGGTCCTTAGTACCTGGCCAAAACTCAAGGAGTAGCAACATTCCATGCTACCAATCCAGGGCAATCTGTGGCTTCCCCCATGTCTTTCTCAATAACAGACTATGGACTTTTCCTCCAGGAAACTGTCCAAACCTTTCTTAAAACCAGCTATGCTATATGCTCCTACCACAACCTCTGGCAATGCGTTCCAGAGCCCAACTATTCTCTTCCCATCTCACCACCCTCAGGATTTTGTAGAATTCAATCATATCTCACCTCAGCTGTCTCTTTTCCAAGCTGACGAGCCCTAACAATTTTAATCTTTCCTCACACAAGAGGAGTTCCATCCCCTTTATCATCTTGGTTGCTCTTCTTTGAACCTTTTCTAGTACTGCTATATCTTACTTGAGATAAGGAGACCAGAATTGAATGCAAAACTCCAGATGAGGTCGCACCATGGAGCAATACAAGGGCATTATAACATTCTTAGTCTTGTTAACCATCATTTAAAAAAAAAAATTCCTAGCTCCTGTTTACTTTTTTCGCCGCCGCCACCACCACACATTGGATGGAAGGTTTAATCATATTGTCTACAGTGACATCCAGATCCTTTTCTTGGGCACTAACCCCCAAGGTGGACCCTAGCATCCAGTAACTGTGATTGGGGTTGTTCTTCACAATGTGCATCACTTTGCATTTGTCCACATTAAATTTCATCTGCCTCTTGGACGCCCAATTTCCTAAGGTCTGCCTGCAATTTTTCACAATCCGCATGCGTTTTAACAACTTTTAATAGTTTAGTGTCATCTGCAAATTTAATCACCTCACTCATTGTTCCAGTTTACAGATCATTTATAAATAGGTTAATTAGCACCAGTCCCAATATAGATCCCTGCAGCACTCCACTATTTACTCTTCTCCACAGAGAAAAATGACCATTTAACCCTACCCTCTGTTTTCTATCTGATAACCAATTCCTAATCCACAACTGAACTTTTCCACCTATCCCATGGCTTTTTAATTTTCTCAGTAGGAACTTTATCAAACTTTATCAAAAGTGTTCTGAAAATCTAGATACACTACATCAACTGGCTCACCTTTATCCACATGTTTATTCACATCTTCAAAAAAGTCAAAATTGGTGAGGCAAGACCTCCCTCGGCTGAACCCATGCTGACTCTGTCTCATTTTAATCATATTTGTCTACTTGTTCCACAGACTTACCAGTCTGTAATTTCCCAGATATCCCCTAGAATCCTTTTTTAAAATCGTCATTAACATTGGCCACCCACCTTCAAGTACTACAGCCAATTTTAGCGATAGGTTACAGATCACTAACAGCAGGACCAGGTGATTTATCACTTTTTAACTTGTCGATTCACTGAGATTTTTTTCAGTTCCTCCTCATCATCACCCTTGAAAACCATTTCTGGTTCAGGTAGATCTCTTATATCTTCTTCTGTAAAGACTGAAGCAAATGATTAATTTAGGCTTCCTGTTACGAAACTGCAATAGCAGTTTCTAGCGCGAGGAGCTACGCTGAATGGCCTGCATTGTTCCCGACGCTCATTGAGTTCCTGTGAGCATCGGGAGCAACGCAGGCCATTCACTGCGGCTCCCCACACTAGAAACTATCGCAGTTTCATAAAAGAGGGGGTTAGTGTCTCCACTATGGCCTTATCCTCCCTTTTGCTCCTTGATCTTCCAATGGTTCCTATAATATGAGCATCTGTATTTTATGATCATTATAGGGAAATGTTAAAAACTTACTTATTTAAGCAATTTTGGAGGGAATAATGTGGATGCAATATATGTTTCCATTGTTATTTTGTAATTTTCTGTGAAAGCACAGTTCTGTTTATGTTAACTGCATAGTACTACAATGGAGTGTTATGCTATGTTATTGGTTTCCAGGGTAAGAAACATGGAGTACATATTTAGCCTGTGGCGGTGAGCGCTTTTAATATCCACTACTGGCTGTATTCTCAGATATTCAATGCCAGGCCATGTCCGGGCAAAGTCATAGAATATCTGGGTGTGTATGTTGGCTGCTAAAAATTAGGTAATAAAGTGCAACATTCATCCCTTAACCGCACATGCTGAACTGCTTAGACAGGATTAAGTAGTTATCTTTTGTAGTTAAGGGCTGGATTACTAGCATTGGGCAGCGCAAGACAATGGAAAAGAAAGGGCCCAACATCGGTCAGAAGCAGACTGCCTTAATTACTGCTGTTGCTAGTGATCCAGGCAAATTTGGAAGGCTGGGGAGCTGGACCCATTGTGGAGGTGAAGGAAGGGAGTTGTGCTAGATCTGGATAGGGTATAGGGATAGAAGGAGCTAGCGGTGGTGGGTGGGGGGGGATGAAGATATGCTGGACCTTGTTGGGGGGATGTGGCGATGTGCTGGACCTTGTTGGGCAGGATATAGAGATGTGCTAGATCTTGTTTGGGGGAAGGAAATGGGGATGTGCTGCACCTAGTTGGGGAGTATAGGGATGTGTTGGACCTAGTTGGGGGGTGGTATGGGGATGTGCTGGACCTTGTTTGTGGGGGAAGGAGATGGGGATGTGCTGGATTTTGTTGGGGGAGTATGGGAATATGCTAGATCTTGCTAAGGGGATATAGGGATTTGCTGTAGTTTGGGGGGATATGGAGATATACTGGGAAAGGGGGACAAAAGGGGGAGAGTGAGAGAGAGAGACTAAACTAAGAAGGAAAGAGGGGTGAGGTGCTGGACCTGGAGAGGGGGGAAGAAGGGAAGACAAAGATCAGAGAGTTAAGAGGGAGCTATGCCAGACCAGAAAAGATGGAGATACAGGGGTAAGAAAGGGAGAGATGCTGGACCCAAGGTGTGGGGTGAAGATGAAGGGAAGAGAGATGGGAGGGACAAATCATAGAGAAGAGATGCTGGGTGTGGAGTAAGAACAGAGACAGGGACACATAGAGGCAATATTGGAAAAGTGGTGGAAGAAGGACACAGAAGGGGGAAGTGAATATTAGAGGAGGATAGGGATACTAAGAGGCCACATGCAGAACATGTGGGGAAGACAGGAAGAATGATACAGGAGAGATACTGGAAAGGACAGATAGTGATGCAGAGAGAAGATGGATAGTGGACATGGAAAGAAAAAAAATGTGAAGTGGATGGGAGACCCTGGAAAGACAAGAAAAACAAAAGAGAAGGAAACACGTGGACCAAATTGAGTGGAAAAATAAAATGGCCATGCTATAAAGGTAGAAAAAATGTATTTTATTTTGAATTTATTATTTGGAACATATCAACTTTGGGAAATGTGGATCTCTGATATCTTGAACGCTATTCTCTGTCTCTAGTATTGCAGTATATGAAAGTTTGAATTCTTGTGGATTCCATTTCAGTTTTTTGCCTTCATATAACTATAAAGAAAAGAGCTCCTCACTCTGCAGCAAATATAGTGGTACTGGGCAACTAGAAGAAAGGGAGTGTAGAGACCAGTCATGCTGGGGGTGGAAAATGGGGTTGGTGATTGACATGGGGGTGAGAGACAGGAGTTGGGGCTTGGAGAGGGGTCCAATACTGAGATAGGAGGAGGAAGAGATGTTAGTGGTGGGAGAAGGAAAAGAAGGACAGATGTTAGGGAGGAGGGGAAAGTAACATGGGCATATGCAGGGGAAGATGAAAGTAGAAGAACACAGATGGATGATGGGGATAAGGTAGAGAAAAAAATAGAGTGAATAAAGGAGAAGGAGATTCTGATGAAGAAGAGAAGTAAATGTAGAAGAGATGGGACAATAGCTGCTAGGGAAAGAGGAAAAAGAGGCAAAGAGCTAGGAAAACTGCAATGGATAAAAGGTAATATAGGTAAGAAAAAATGGAACTAGGGAAGGTAAAAGGGGGTAAGACATATAATAGGGAGGGGATGAATAACAGAGAAGAAGGTGGGGTGGGTGAGGGGTTGAGAGAATGAGAGAATGAGAGTGAAAGGGAGACATTGGACAGGGGTGCAGAGAAAGTGAGAGATGCTGAATTCAGGGAAGAGAGAAAGGGAAGAGTTACGGTACTAAAAGACTGGAGAATGAGAGGCTGTGGAAAGGGAGAGAGAGATGGACAGTGGGGCACTGGAACGAGGGAAAGAGATGAAAAGCTGGACAGTGCCAAGGTGGTCAGAGGAAATATTCAGTTACACTATCCACTTAGGCCCAGATTTTCTATAGGATGCCAATATCAGTTGTCGCCAATCGTGTGTCAATCACGTGAAGGTGCCCTATAGAGAATCAAACCTCTGTGAAAGATAGACACTAGAAATGTAGGCCAGGGTTTTCCAGGCCTACATTTCTGATCCATATCTTTGTTGTAAATCACGCCTACATAGGTGCTTTAGGTCGCCTAAAAACACTTCCTGCATTAGTCATGCTCATAGTGGCGTTAGGTGGCTTAAATCGCCTACAGAGGTACAATTTCAGTGCCAATTTTTTTAGGTGGCAGTAGGTACCTTGAAATTCAGTTAAAAACATTATCTAAATGGCATTTTTTTTACTGAGATTGGGTGCCTATTGCCGCCTAAAAAAAATCGGTGCTGGTTAGAGAATCCAGGCCTTAGGGCTCCTTTTACTAAGCTGCGCTAGCGGTTTTAGCGCATGCTTAGCTCACGCTGCAATTGAGCTGGCATTAGCTTTTTCGCATAGCGCGGGGGGCAGTGCGCGATTAAAACGCTACCACAGTTTAGTAAAAGGAGCCCTTAGTGTCACAGAATATCTCTGTAATCAGCGTTTATCCAGTTAGAAGCACTAACTAATTTTATTATGGTATGTTAAACTGAGCTCTTCTTTTACTTACTTCCTATTTTTGCTTCTTATTGTTTGAGCATCTTGCATCTCCTTTGTGTTTTTGCAGTAAAGCAGATTAAAGTATATGAGAATAGAAACATAGAAACTTGGTTCTTTGAGTTTGACAGGATATATTGTTTTGCTGATACCCTCTAAGAAGCTGCTTCCCTAGACAGCTGGTCAGTCTTACCTAGTAGTTGGGGCAGCCCTTTCCCCACCCTCATTTTGGATCCTGGGGGGGGGGTGCACCAACTCATCCCTTGCCTTAGGCAGCAGATTGCCTTGAGCCACCTCTGATTTCAGCAGACCCTTGTACAAGAAACAAAAGACCAGGAATGAATGGGCAGCATGCTCAGATTGCTGGTGTGAAGCCTGAGATTGCCTTAGCAGTGGTCACAGAGTAAGAAAGGGATTCTTGCTCTCTAAGAATTGAGTTACAGGATTAGATCCCTTTCTCGCTGGGAAATTTGGGCCTCTTTATTGAATGCTGATGCCTCTTCACAATATTAAAAGACTAATTTTAAAAAGTTTTGTTTATTTCTCATTTTAGATCATTGTAAATATAAAGTACCAGTGCATGGACCAAAATCTCTCTAGCATTCCTACCGAGATCCCTTCCACAGTGCAACAGTTGGATCTCAGCTTCAATCCACTTCTTCGGCTGACCCCCAAATACTTTGCTAAATTTCCTTCTCTACAGGTGCTGGATCTTACAAGGTAAGAGCTACTTCTTGTGCTATTAATAGAGGGTTAAATACTCTGTCCAACCATTACTATTTGTTGAAGCAAAGAAGCCTAGATAAGGATCAGGAGACCATAATGGCAAATCTCAATTGTTATCTGTAGCATATGAGGTTGCCACCAACCAAGAAATCCCACTTGTGATGTTACTAGCATACAGGCTTGGCATCAGTGGTGGATGCAAACAGAGCAGTTGCCCTTGGTCTCCAGCCATGTCTAACAATCTCCAAGCCTACATGACACAGAAGAAGGCGTGGAAGGCCATTTTTGAAAAGGGCATTTAAGTCCGCTTTGGAGGTTTCGCGCAAGACGTCCAAATTCAGAGGTTCCAAAATATCCATTTTTGAAAGGTGAACTGCTAAATGCCCCCCAATTTTTTTAATCATCTACTTGGACATCTTGGCCAACAAGATGTCCAAAGGACAGCCAACCTTAGGATTCCTAACTTTATACCCTATTTTTGACCACAGAAATGTCTAAAATAGAGAGTTGTGCGGGGACTAGAAATCCCACCCATCCCCACTCATCCCCATCAAAGTCCCACCCATCCCCACCCGTCCCCGTGAAGAATCCCTCCATCCCCACCGTCCCCATGAGGAATCCCCTCTATCCCCACCCGTCCCCACGAGGAATCCCCTCCATCCCCGCTCGTCCCTATAAACTTCAGAAATAGTTATTTCATTTAATTATGCTACTGAATTAAAGGCTCTGGTAGAAACCCATTTACAAATAAGCAAAGAGACTTTATTAATTTGGAAATATTAATTGGGAAGAATACATACTTTGTAAATGGGTTTCTACTAGAGCCTCTAATGTTTATAAATTTTTATCAACACAACTAATATACTACTTTATCCTGAAGCAAAAAAAAAAAAAAAAGAAATATAATTTTTTTCCTACCTTTGTTGCCTGGTTTCTGTTTTCCTCATTTTCTCATTCAATTCCTTCCATCTACTATCTCTCTTCTCTCTATGTCTTCCATTTGCTCTGTTAGTGTGCCTCTCCCTTTCTCCCCCCTTCCAAATTGGTCTGGCACCCATCTTCTTCACCTCCACTCCCCCCATAGTCTGGCATCTCTGTCTTCTTCCCTGCCAGCTTCTTCGCCCCACTCTCTCTTCCCCATTCCATTTCAGCGTCCTTCTCCCCCCCATCTTCCCCATGTCCTGTCAGCATCCTTCTCCTCCCTCTGTCTTCCCCATGTCCTTTCAGCGTCCTTCTCCCCGTCTTCCCCATGTCCTTTCAGAGTCCTTCTCCCCCCCCATCTTTCCCATGTCCTTTCAGCGTCCTTCTCCCCCCGTCTTCCTACCTGTCCTGCCGCAGCACACATCTGACCAGAAGTCTTCCCGATGTCAGCGCTGACGTCGGAAGGAGGGAGGGCTTTGCTTAAGCCCTCCCTCCAACATCAGCGCTGACATCGTGGAAGACTTCCAGTCGGCTGTGTGCTGCAGCAGGACAGATAGGGAACAGAAGACGAGCCTCGCGGCTCGAGTGCATCCAACCCCGCAGGAATCCCACAACCCTAGGGGGCATCCCCACGGGATCCCCGTGACCCGAAGGGGGAACCCACAGGATCCCCGCGGGTCCCGTGGGATTCCCGTCGTCCCCGTTCCTGTGCAGCTCTGTAGTCTAAATCCAAAATGGCCAAATCCAAATCATTTGGACATGGGAAGGATCAGCATTGTAATGGACTGGCCACAAGGACTTCCCAACAGAGTAGTGGGATACCTTAGAGGACACTGCTGTGAATTTCACATAGAGGGTGCCAGATATACTTCCTTGTCATAACAGCTGATGAATCCAGAGACTATTTTTTATTTTTATTTTATTTTTTTTTATTTTTTTATTTTATTTTATTTATTTAGATTTTTATCCCGTCCTCCCAATAGCTCAGAACGGTTTACAAATGAACATACACAGTAGGGAGTAATTAGACATATAAGTAGTACAACAGGTTTAGTGATTGGATTTATAGTTTTTGGAGAGAATTAAATACAGGGAGAGTTAGCAGAAAGAGAGAAGGGGGAAATACAGTAGTTTAGTTTAAGGAAAGTTATAAGCGTTTAGGTACAATTTGTTAGTGGATAGAGTAAGAGAGGGTCATACTGGAATTTCGGGAAGGTGGTAGGAGAGTGGAGGGTGGGGCCTAAGGGGGGGGATTATGTCCATCAATTAGCAGCAGGAGATAGAGAGCGCTGAATTGACCTTGGGTATATCTTGGATACACATCCTCCTGGCCAATCAGTATACTCTATCTCCAGCAAGTTGAGGATGGGTTTCTAACAGCTCCTGGATTCTGCAGTGGATTTCAGCCAGACTTGGCTGCAGCTACTAGCACCAGTTTCCTAGATCTGAAAAATGGCTGCTATCGTTCTGGTTCCTGGTTTTGGCTCCTGAGGACGAAAGGCTATTTGCTCCTGTTGCTGTGGCTTCAGTGGAGCCTAGGGGCATTGGCCATACTGAGCCAACTTTAGGGGCAACCCGCCCAGGTCCCTTCCCCACTCTCCCAGCCGGTGGAGAGAAGAAGAAAAAGCTGATGTGGTCAGAGGGTCCTTTCTCATAAGAAGAAAAGCCTGACCATGGGTGCCGGCACAGTTCCCTGTGCGCTGTAGCACTAACACTTCTCTCTTTGCCTCCCTTTGCCGTGCAGGGGCACGTGAGTACTTGGCTTAGGCCTCAGTAAAGAGACATGTTTCTGTGGCTTAGGCCTCAGTTGAGAAATGTTCCTGTGCATGTTCCTGGGGGCGTAGACCTCAGTTGTGAAATGTTCCTGGGGCTTTAGGCCCTTGTTATGAAATGTTGCTGTGCATGTTCCTGGGGCTTTAGGCCTCAGTTGAGAAATGTTCCTGCGCATGTTCCTGGGGCTTTAGGCCTCAGTTGAGAAATGTTGCTAGGGCTTTAGGCCTTAGTTGAGAAGTGTTCCTACGCATGTTCCTGGGGCTTTAGGCCTGAAATGGTCCTGCGCTTGTTCCTGGGGCTTTAGGCCTTAGTGGAGAAATGCTCCTGCGCATGCTCCTGGGGATTTAGGCCTCAGTGAAGAAATGCTCCTGTGCATGGTCCTGGGGCTTTTGGCCTCAGTGGAGAAGTGCTCCTGTTTATGTTCCTGGGGCTTTTGGCTTCAGTGAAGAAATGCTCCTGTGCATGTTCCTGGGGCTTGGGCCTCAGTTGAGTTTTAGTCCTGGGGCTTCAGACTCAGATGTGAAATCTTCCTGTGGCTTAGGCCTCAGTTTAAAAAAAAAAAAGATTCTGGTGGCTTAAGCCTAGGATGGGACATGGCCCTTTGGCATAGGCCTCAGTAGAGGTCGATTTCTGGAGCTGGCCTCAGTTGAGAGCCCTTCCTGTGGCCTCAGAGGTAAGATCTTCCTGTGGTTTTAGACCTTAGAGGTGAGATCTTCCTGTGGCTTTAGGCCTCAGTAGTTAGATCTGGTGGCTTGGGGCCTCAGAGGTAGGATATTCCTGTGGCTTAGGCCTCAGATGTACAATATTCATATGGCTTCGGCCTCAGTGATAAGATATTCCTGTGCCTTAGGCCTCAGCAAGAAAAATGTTCCTATGGCTGAGGCCTCAGTTAGCACAATATTTCTGCGGCTTACGGCCTCAGATGAGACGTGTTCGTTTGGCTTAGGCCTCGGTAGAGGAAGATTCCTATGGCTCAGTTGAGGCCTCAGTTGAGAATTATTCCTGTGGCTTATGCATCAGAGGTAAGTTCTTCTAGTGGCCTAGCCCTCAGAGGTGACGTCTGCCTGTGGCTGAGACCACAACAAGGAACATTCTTGTGGCTTAGGCCTCTGAGGTGAAGTATGCCTGTAGCTGAGTCCACTGATGGGTAATATTCTTGTGCCTTAGTCCTCAGAGGTGAGATCTTCCAGTGGCTTGGGCCTTGGAGGTGAGATCTTCCTGTGGCTTAGACCGCAGATGAGTCAATTTCATGTGGCTCAGGCTTCAGTGAAGAAAATTTCCTGGGGTTTAGGCCTCAGATGGGATATGCTGCTGTGCATTTCGGAGGTAGTTTGAAATGTCAGAGAGGAATGTACTGCTGCATTCTCTGAATAATCCAACCACAAATAACCTAATATCAACAAGGGTAAATAATATAGGAACCTTAAAAAAACAAACAAACCTTTTTGTAAAACAAATACTGAAGGAGAATTATATAATGTGAATGGGGAGACATGAGTGTCCAAACAATAACTGGGTCAAAGTGACCTTCTGGAGCTTCCGTGTTAATGAAATCACTGCTAAATAGCAATCACTCATTAAATGCTCCACACCTAAACCTATTTTTTTTTTCCCTAGTAATGCATATGTGAATGCAAACTGCAAGTATAATTACAAACATCCATATAATATGGTTTAAAACCAATCTTGATTATTGGTCAATGCCATTAATATCTCTGACTCAATCACTGGTTGGTGTCATAAATAAGGTCATTATCCTTGCAATAAATAACCTCACATAGTTAGAGTGGTGATGTGAAAAAAATGCACTTATCTCAGAGAGCTTTAGAACATTATTATACAGGCTGTTCCACGAGTTGTTCCATAAACTGTGCTCTTAATTCTAGATGTCAATGGTTGTGTGGCGTTTTTAATCAATGATAAAGCCACTGGAGTGGAGGTGTGACCTATTGGTTAGAGCAGTTGCCTCAGCACCCTGAGGTTGTACTATAAGTTCAATTTCCTTTGCAGCCTCTTGTGACTCTGGGCAAGGCACTTAACACTTCATTGCCCCAGATATAAAATAATTACCTGTCTAAAATATGTAAATTGTTTTGATTGTGTAACCACACAGAAAAAGCAGTATACAAGTCCTATTCCCTTTACCCTATTACCGTATACTTTATACTCAAATATAAACTGAGATTTTTGGGCTAAAAAATTATCCCAGAAATGGGGTCCCCAGAGCCAGTCAGGAAGCCGCTCAGCACCGCGCAACAGCACCAAAACGCATTCCTGCTCAGTGCTGCTCAGCGGATGAACAAACCAGAACTCATGGCAGTCACCGACTGACCGGGTTAGCAGCGGAGCAGGAGTACAGAAAGCTTACTCCTGCCCGCTGCACCTCTAGACCACCAGGGATCGGTAGAGGAGGTACGACAGACAGGGCAGGGAGGGGGGACAGGGTGCAGAGCCTGGGAGGGAGGGGGCTGGATGCAGAGTCTGACAGGGTAAGGAAGAGGGCTGAGTGCCGAGCCTGATGGGGGGAGGGAAGGAAGGAAGGCGGCTGGGTGCAGATCCTGATAGGGGAGAGAGGGAGGGAGGGAAGGTATCTGGGTGCAGTGTCTGGCAGGGAGGGGGGCTGGTGTAGAGCCTGGCAGGGGATGGAGGGAAGTGGGCTGGGTGCAGAGCCTGACAGGGCAGGGCACTTGAATATTAAGCCACCTGACATATTCGAGTCAACCATTTTTCCTCCTTTTGGGAGGGGAAATGGGGGACTCGACTTATATTCAGATCAACTTATATTCGAGTATATACAGTAGGTAGGCATGTATTTTCATTGTAAAATTGACAGTGTGCCTATATATCCCCCATTGGTAAGTTTGTGGGTGGAAGACTCCTGCTTAGCTTAGAGGGAACAGTACACCACTGTATAGGGTACAGGTAGCTAGAGAAGTTTTTGCAGTAAGAGTGTGAGGTGATCAGGCCATTTGCAGCCCTCTATCAATCATGCTACAACAGAGCATAACACTAAAGCAGTGTCTTGCAAACTTTCCAGCCGGCAGCACACTAAATCCAGTTACCTGGCCGGAAGGCACCCAAAAGTGTGTGTTCGTCGATGCAATGATGTCCATGCATGCGTGGAGGCCCATCTGGCCACAACCTGCTTGGGAGGAGGGGAGGTGCAGGGAGAGGAGAGGAGGAGGAATGCCGGTGAGGAAGACAGTTATCTGTTCCGGCTGACTGCATACAGGATGCTAGAGGCATGTCCTGCAGGCAGGCAGTCGGCGCGGAGGACTCTCCCCCCCCTCGCCAGTGTGTTGCAGCACACCTGAAATCTCAGGAGGCACATTGGGGTGCCACGGCACACAGTTTGCAATACACTGCACTAAAGCAAACATTCTACTTTTTTTGGTTTTGCCAGGTGCTAGTGACCTGGATTGGCCACTATGTGGATGGGCTACTGGGTTAGATGGACCATTGGTCTGACCCAGATAAGCTATTCTTATGTTCTTATGTTGTTCCTGTAAGACTTTGAGAACAGTTTTGGATTTCAGATATGCATGATTCATACTCTCAGAAGACCACACAGTGCAGTCTTTACATCAGTTATCAAAACAAATTCCTTTAGAATATTGACTCATATGACATAGGGGGGAAACTATACTGGAGGAGCAGTGCCTACAGCATTGGGCTATGAGGAGGACAAGGGTAAACTGGAGAACAGGTTGAAGAGATGAAGCTGAGATTGTCAGTGAAGAGACAAACTGGCGAAGGGGCTTATTCCTGGTGGAAGCAAAGATTAAAAGAATGTGTGGTGGTGGGGTAGATGAATTGGGAGAAAGTGTATGTAGGGAGATGAGCTCAGAGCTGAACCCAGTGGTGCAGAAAGAGGGGAGCTGGGGGATGGTCCACCCCGGGTGCCATTTTGGTAGGGACGCCGGCACCTGTCCTCTCTTCCTCCCCCCTCGCTCTTTCCTGTTCCCCCTGATGCGTGCATGCGCCCCTTCCCTTCCCTCATACCTTTTTAATTTTCTGGGTGTGAGCAGCATCACAGACTTGCTACCCGCATCGGTGTCGGCTTTCTCTGACATCACTTCTGGAGCTTGCGCCTAGGAAGTGACATCAGATTGATAGCAGACACGACGTGGGCAGCAAATTCATGATACTGCTCGTGCCAGGAAAATTAAAGAGGTATGGGGGAAGGAAAGGGGATGCGCCTGGCAGGGAGGTCAGGAAGGAGCAGTGGGTAGAGAAGAGGATGGGGAGGGGTGCTACCACCCCAGGCACCCCTCACCCTTGCTACGTCACTGGCTGAAACTACCACTAGGCAGAAGACGTGTCTGTCTAGGTAGAATTTGGAGGATAGCAGTGACTTGCTGACATGGCGGGATAGCCATATTTCAAAGCTTCTGTTATGATGAGAAAATATAATACAAATAGATGTTAATTTGGGGAATGTTTATATTATTAACCTGCACTATGAGTCAGCACTGTATAATATTTCAGGCCAATTTATTTAGAACATTAAGGAAGAAATAGATTCTTATTTTTACAGAACAAGTTTATTTACAAAATTATGCAGGCAATTTTAGCTATCAATTTAGGGATCTTTACTCAAAGAGAATGTGTCACAAGATAAAATATTGTTAGAGAGAGAGAGAGAGACTGATTAATTATGCTGGAAGAAAGAAACTCACTCTGGTAATGGAGGTCTTGTGTCTGCAGAGGATAGTTTGAGGAGATGATGGTCCCTTGCTGGAAGAAAAGTTCTCTAGTTGCAGAATGGCTGGGAGTGGGACAGGGAGACTTAGATGTGGAGGAGATGTCTAGCACAGTGTGTTGCAGGTCTAGCGGTGATCCAAAGAAGGAAGGATCTTAGGTGAATCTGCCCCTAGAAGTCAGATGTTATGTAGTAATTCGATCAGGAACTGGTTTCTGTTCTGGGTCTTGGTGATGTAATCTGATTTGATTGTTCCCCAACCTTCAGCACGTTCAGAGCATGAGATGGGCATATTGGAGGCATGTTATGGGTGGGCTTTGGGCAATGTCAAGGGCGGGTTAGACATGGACGTCTTGCAGCAATAATCAAACATTTTGCAAGACATCCTGGACAGAACTTATACGTTTGGAACTAGACCTGTTTTAGAAGGCTCTAAGTGCCACAAAGGTGCCCAAACTGACCAGATGACTACTGCATTCATCAAGGTAAGACATCCCCACACTCCCTCAGTGCTCAAGGACCTCCTCACACCCACAAAAATCAGAATACAAATGTATATACCTGTCTCCTAAATATCAGCACTTGGTATAGGAAAGCCTAGTAGAGCTGCACACAGTTGTCTTAAGTAGCCTGGTGGGTGAACCATAGAGAGAAGTCCCATAACCCACTCTAACCACTACATTCATGGTGGAAAATGTAAGCCTCCCCCCAAACCCTACTCTAATGCCATATAGGTGCCACCTTCAACCATAAGGGCTATTGGAGTTGTAGACATGTGGGTATAATAGGTTTTGGGGGGTTCATCATAACCTATAAGGGAGTTCTGGTGAGATGTTTTTATGTCACTCATTTTGTGAAGTTCATAGCAGTGCCCTCTAAGGTGCCCCACTGCTATGTTGCCATGTTTGGGTAGCCAATCCATTACAGGACTGGCCCCTCCCATGTCCAAATGGTCTTGTACTGTGGGTTTGGGACTTGGATAAAATTTTGATCAAAAATGTGGTATAAAGATAGACATCCTGACAGTCTGGGCGTTCCAAATGCCGGACGTCCAGATAGAGGATTTTCAATAAAAAAAATTCTAGACATATGGTGGTTTGCCTTTTGAAATAGGCATTTTATTAATGCTTAGCGCCATATATCCAAATCGGACTTAGATGTATGTTTTGAAAATGCCCCTCCACGTATTCAGTGCATGAACCGTCTTTATTCAAAGACTTTACAAATTGTTTACATTTTTATACCAGGAGAAAGGAAGTAGACAAATAGTTGTGAAACAAATGTGATCATACACACAAAAAAATTATGGGTAATTTAAATACATAAATTTCCCATTCAAAAAAGAAAGCTGATTATGGCATCCCGATTCTGCAGAAGAGATCTTTTAAATAGCAGCAAAAAAAATTAATAAATTCAGCCACTAGAAACTAGAGCTGAGGCGTTCTATCCAATGCAATTTTCTGAAACAGCACCCGAAATAACCCCAGGAACAGGTCAAAAAACCCAAGGCATCAAGATTTTTTTTTTTGCCTGTGTTATGAGTCTAATTTATGAGCCTAATGCTGAAAATCATAACCTCCTAACTGTCTTCCTCGTCCTAAATCCACCTCTGTTACCACCAACATTTTATGCACCTACATTTAGTAGTTTAGTGAAATTTTGAGCATAAATTTAGACAGGGCTGGCTCAAGAGATTATGGCACACCAGTACATGCCCTGCCAACCCCTCCCCCCCCCAAGCCAGTTACATCCTCCCTTCTGATGCTATTGCCCGGACCCAGCAGGATGTGGTTTCATAGGCAAGATGCTGCGAGGCTGGAGGGCCAGTATCAGTGTCGAGCAGTAGCATCTGAAGAGGGAAATGCTGCATTTCCCTCCTCTGATAGTGACGCTTGTCCTGCCCCTTTGTAGCAGCTGGCCTATGAATCTATGACATGCCAGGAACAGGCAGCAGCAGCAGAAGAAGAAGTAGGAGGAAGAGGAGGGAAGTGTTCAAGCCGCATAGTAGCTTAACTTATGGGCTAATAGCAACAAGACCCTGAGCATTTGGTAGCCTTTTTGCTCTGGCATCCTGGGCCAGAGCTTTACCTAGATCATAGGTTAAACTGACCCTGAATTTAGGCAATTAGTCCTAGTACATTTTTTAGATATATAACTATCAAAGTTAGGAGCATAAATCCTTAAATTTTAAACACATTTCTATTCGTTTCACAGAACCTGAGATGTTTTCTATCCTTTGTGTATTAGGTGCAGCATAGACATCATGGAAGATGATTCATTTGGGGGTCTGAGGAAATTAACTGTCCTGATCTTGACTGGAAACACTCTTCGGCATCTGGGTGACAGAGTTTTCTGTGGCTTGCTATCTTTGCAGAAACTCTTGGCTGTGAATATGAATTTATCCTCTCTGTATGACCTCCCCATTGGACATTTGTTAAGTCTACAAGAGCTCAACCTTCGAAGCAACAATATCAAATCATTAAAAATTCCTGAATCTTTCTACAATCTGACATCCCTTCAAGTACTAGACCTGCATGGCAACAACGTTTCAGACATTGTCATTGAAGACTTGAATGTTCTCACAGAGGTGAATATGTGCAACCTTACTATAATTCTCTCCAATAATATAATAAATCACATTGAACCTGGAACATTCAAAGGCATTCACATTCACAAACTCTCTTTGAGAAACAGTTTTCAGAATAACAGCATTATGAGAACATGCCTCCATGGGTTAGAGGGCTTACAGGTCAACAAACTGGAGTTTGGGAGCTACCATGATATTAATTCAAAAATCAAATTTGAAGATGGTCTTTTAGATGGCTTATGTCAAGTGGAGTTCCAGGAGGTAATTCTTATTTGCTTCAGTGATATTTTCATTGAAAAGCATACCTTGTTTGACTGTCTAAGCAATGCTTCTTCTATTCGAATAGTCAACTCTGATCTTGTGAAGTTAAGAGCAATTCCAAAATTTGCCAGACTTAGCTATTTAGAAATTAAGAACTGTCTTACTATGGATGAGTCTATGACAAAACTGGTCAACTGGCATACACTGAAGACTGTGAAGGTCACAAAATGTTCTAAAACTATCATTTCCATACCCAAGTTCTATGGGCAGGTCCAATATGTATCATTGGACCTTACCCATAACCAGATGATCTTCAAAGAATGTTGTAGCATTAATGACCTTGGGTCATCATATCTTATGTATCTGAATTTGAGCTTTAACTCGCTCATCACAATAACATCTGATTTTGAGGGCTTGCATGAGCTACTGTCCTTGGACGTTCAGTACACTAAAATTACAAGAATTGGTATGGTACCCACATTTCTTACTCTTGGCAAACTTCTCTATCTTGATCTCTCCAACAGCAGGACACATTTCTTTATACAGTGTGCTTTCTGTGGCCTTAAAAGCTTAGAAGTTCTGAAGATATCTGGCAATTCCTTTGAGGGAAACATCCTGTCCCAGATGTTTAAAAATTTGACACATCTCAAAGTCTTGGATATTTCTAATTGCAAACTTGAAGGAATGTCCTCAAGTGCATTTGCTGACCTTACGGAATTGCAGGAAATCAGAATCAGCCACAACAAGCTCATGGAGTTTGAACCAATGGTCTATGCACCTCTTTTGTCCCTTTCTATCTTGGATTTGAGTTATAACCAGTTGCCTTTTCTTCCAGAGAATGCCTTAGAATCTCTGACAAGGCTCTTGATTCATTTGGACATTTCACAAAATCCATTTGACTGCTCTTGTACCCATTTAAGCTTTCTGCAGTGGACGCAAAAGCAGAAAAGACTATTGCAGAACATCCAGTCCATGACCTGCTCCAGCCCCAGTCATTTCAACAGTGTCAAGGTGATGAATGCGACTATTTCTTCCTGTTATACCACATTCAACTTGACTCCTCTAGCTGTCTCAGTAGGTGTGCTACTTCCAGTAGCTCTGACAGCATTTCTAGTTTATAAATGCTATGCCCAACACTACTACAGACTGGTCCTCAGTCGATTCTGCATTGACTCCACAGAAGAAGAAGACAAGTATGATGCTTTTGTCATTTTTTCCAGCAAAGATGAGGAATGGGTGATGACTGAACTGGTGGAAAAACTTGAAGGGGGATTGCCCCCTTTCCGTCTTTGCTTACATTTCAGAGATTTTACTCCAGGGGTGTCCATTGCATCCAACATCATCCAGGAAGGATTTCTAAAGAGTCGGAATGCCATTGTAATTATCTCTGATCACTTCATGGAAAGCAGATGGTGTGGCTTTGAGTTTGAACTTGCCCTGTCTTGGCAGTTTCTGGAGGGCAATGCTAGTATTATTGTGATTGTCTTAGAGAAAGTAAACAAATCTCAGCTGCGACAAATGCTGGGACTCCATAAGTACTTACGCAGAAACACATACTTGGAATGGAAAAAGAACAAATTAGACCAGCATATATTCTGGACGCGGCTGAGAAATGCTTTAATGGATGGCAGGTCATGGAATACCAGAAGAAGGGAATCTTCATAGCATATTTTGAAAGACTGAAAACCGAGTCGCAGATACTTGAGGAGAAAGAGGGCTGTGTTTCCCTCCATTAAGGCATGTCTCTGTCTTTTGGGAGAATGGGCACATGTGTATTTTTACTTCCTCTTATAACTTGTCTATAATACAGCTTGTGTGAGAATTCCACATTGAGAACATCAAGGGATATTGGTATGAGTTAGAGCTGCTACAAAAGAGTACATTTGGTAGTTGATGGATGTATCTCAGATAAGGAAAAAGGAAGTAAAGGGAGTCATCTTATAAGACAAGGACTGAGACAGTTTTAATATTAACTACAAAGGAGATTACAGAATAGTTAGGTACCTTTTATACATATAAAAGAGATTTCCAGGTGTAAATCAGCATTCATATAGATATATATAAGCAAGAATTTTGGAAATGGTGCTATTTCTATCTGGAAGCAGCAGTATACATAAATGCAATAAGGTGTGTTTTGGGCATAGTTTGAGTGGTCCTTCAAAGTATATATGTAATCCATATTTTACAATGGCAATATGTACAGATGAAGGGCAATTCTATAAACTGGCCATTCATATTTACTGCCAAGCTACCCACATAAATGTACAGAATACTGCAATATAGGTTTGCACTTGTGCACATTTACACATAAGGGTCGCTATTAAAAGTGATTTAACCAGCCAAAAATGGCTTCTGGTTGGTTAAATTGCTTACTCAGGACTAACCACTAACTTTTAGCAGTACTTACCCAGTTAATGCAGCTGAAAATAACCAAGTGCTGAAATGAATGCTGGCTCTTTTGGGGGCATTCTGAGGCACCGTTTAGACTTGGCCAGTTCAGTGCCAATATTTGTGAAAAGTTCTAATGTCCTTGCCATCAAATACTTGTGGGTTTGTTTGGGTTTTTTGTTTGTTTGTTTTTGTGGTATATTTTATAAAAAGCTCCATGATTGTGGTATATTTTATAAAAAGCTCCATGGTATATTTTATAAAAAGCTCCATGATTTGTTTGGTTTTTTTTAAATAAAAAGTTCCATAGTGCTCCTTTTTAAAATGGTTAATGTTTTTGAATGCACAGACATCCATTTTCTAATCTTGATGCCTGGAACATTACCTTCAAGTAGACAAGATGGGCCTGAGGCATTGTACAGAACTGGACATGTAACCTCTTACTGTGAAACCTGAAAACTCCTTAATCAATTAACATGCCTTAAACTCAAAAGCTCAGATTGCATGTCTTAGGGGCTAAAAGCATGATAAATATGTATTAAGATACAGTGCTACAGCTCTATCTATTAACATTAGATATGTTACAGCTGGAGTGACCACAACTGATACCCACGTTGAATGGACAGCTAGTCCTATCATAAGTTCTGTTGCACTATTATACTCTTGTAATGCTTTAAGCTGCACAAGAAAGACAGCTATTCTGTAAAACTTATAATCTTTTGAAGACACAGTCAAGACAAGTAATAGCTTTCAGAAAATGTATTTATTATTGTATTGATGATTAAATCTGTCTTGTGCTGTTTGTTATACCAATGATATTTTGTTTAAACAAATGTTAAATTATACTAATGTGACCTTTTTTTTTAGCAGTCTTTGGTTTAAAAGAAACTCACAATTATGCAGAAACTTGGAATATGATTGTGGGTAAAGATGTCTAAAGTACAAGTTGCCCATAAGATAAATAGAGTCAATAAATCTCTAGCACCAATTTGGGAACCACTGAATTAGTAAAAGTATTGCCTCTTTATCCTATATCAGAAATATCAACCCATTTCAACAACTGCTGGGAGTGTATTAAACCTTCCCCACAAAAGCTGGGGTGAATGTTTAGTAACGGCACAAAAAAAGAGTGGTCAGTACAATGGTCTTACAAAATCAATCCCCCCTTTTACAAAGCTGCGGTAGAAGCTACTGTGTGGCAAATGCTCCAACACCCATTCAGTCAGTATGGGCGGTAAAGCATTTAATGCATTGGTCTGGATTGTCGGGCCTAGTAAAAGAGGCCCCAAACCAGGTTTATTGAAGAACTCAAGACAGATCTGTTTCAGCGTCAAAGGCTGCCTGCTTCAGGAGTCAAACTATCTATAACAACCTGAGGACATCGATATAATGATACATCGGTGCCAGGTTCAGAATTGTACCAACGCAAAAGATAGGCACTGCAAATGTAGGTCAGGATTTTCTGGGCCTGCACTTCCAGTGCCTATCTTTGTGTGAATCATGCCTATGTCAGCATTTTAAGCTGCCTAACACTACTTCTGATGTTGGCCATGCCTACATAGGCTTTCAGCCTAAAGCGTCTACATAGGCACAGTTCAGGTGCACCTCAAATCTCAATTACAAACGCCATTTGGATGGTGTTTTTAACAGAGGTATGGGTGCCAACCAGTGCCTAGAAAATCAGTGCCGGTTCGTGAATCTGGGCCAAAATACAAAGAAAAATATATGTGCATTTATATTTTTAAAAATTCCTAAAATTAAATGAAGTAAATCAAAACACATGTGAATCCAATAAGATGTACAGATTGAATTATTTATATGTATAAAATTAAAGGTTAACAAATTACATAAAAATCCAATCCAGAAATATGGCCTGTGAACATTTGTTTTTAACATTTTTCTTGACTTTTGACGCAATACACATATTGAGGTACCGTATGTTATTTGCGTGTGCCTTTTGGAGTAGACCTTTATTTATAGCCAGCATTTCTAGGTCTCACATTTATTTGTGGTATTTGTAATAATTTTGTGCATTATTATTTTTATACAGACCAATATTTTGTTATATTAGCCTCCCCTTTTACAAAGCCACAGTAGTGGCTGCCGTGTGGCAAACCCTCCGATGCCCCTTAAATCCCTATGGGCGTTGGAGCGATTACTGCAGCAGCAATCACTACCACGGCTTTGTAAAAGGAGCCATAAATTTGTATTTATCTTTTAGATTTATACCTTTAGGCCTTCTTTTAATAAGTCACGGTAGAGGTTTCTACCACGATCTGGAGAACCAAATGCTCCAATGCCGCTCCGATGCTCATAGGAATTTATTATTTATTTATGACATTTCTAACCCATTTAAACCTAAGTGGCTTACAAAAATACATTCATAATTCTATGAGTGTCAGAGCAGCATCGGAGCAGTTAATGCTATGGGCTGCAGTAGGAACCTCTACTGCGGCTTAGTAAAAGGGGATGGGGAGGGATCGATTTTATATATATAAATAATTCAATCTGTACTTATTGGATTCACGTGTATTTTGATTTACTTTAATTACTCTTTAATTTTAGTATTTTTTTACATATATGCATATATATATTTTCTTTGTATGCATTTTCTGTCTGTATGATAAATATTTTATATGTATAGTTATTTGTATCAATGTTCTTTAGTTGTTGTAGATACTTTGACTCATGAGACTTTTGAGTCCTTCAATAAACCTGGCTTGATTTTGTAAGATAGTTAATCAGAACTATACTGTAAAAATAATTGCAAAATTAATAGCACATATACCCCCCATTTTACAAAACTGCAATAGCGGTTTTTAGCGCAGGCCGGTGCGCTGAATGCTCTGCGCTGATTCCAACGCTCATAGAGTTCCTATGAGTATCGGGAGCAGCGCAGAGCATTCACAGCGCCGGCCTGCGCTAAAAACTGCTATTGCGGTTTTGTAAAATGGGGGAATAATAAAAACATCTATGACAAAAGACATTTGCAGCATAGAAAACTGTCATGAAGAGTATGAATGATTTAAATGCTGGACATCTGGATGGGGCTTTACTTCGTTGGTGAGCATGAGAGGGAACTTTTTTTTTTCTTTTTTCTACCCCTTTTGTTGGCTCAGTAGAGAAGGTTTGTGAGTAACTTTGAAAGAGATAAACTGCAAAGAAGGGCCGCTGCCAGGTCTGTCTGGAGATAACTTGCTAATGCAGTAGAATTAGACTAAGTTTTCCTTTTCTGAACCAGTTTTGGATGTTGACATTTGTTCCTGGTTACATTTATGAACACAAGTGCATTACTGCACCTTTATAAGATGATTTTGTGATTGGCTATTATACAAATGATGGCAGATAAAGGCTGAATGGCCCATCTAGTCTGCCCCTCCACTATATCCTCCTCTCCCCAAGAGATCCCACAAGCCTGTCCCACACTTTCTTGAATTCAGATACAATCTTCATCTCCACACACCTACCACCCTTTTCTGTAAAGAAGTATTTTCTTGCATTACTCTTGAGCCTATCACCTCTTAATTTAATCTTACGCCCTATCCTTCCGGAGTTTTTCTTCATTTGAAAAAGACTCACAGAGATATTTAAACATCTCTATCATATCCTCTCTCTCCTGTCTTTCTTCCAGAGTACCGGTATACATATTAAGTTCTCTAAGTCTGTCCCCATATGATTTATGTCAAAGACCACTAACCAATTTTGTAGCAGTCCTCTGCACTAACTCCATCCTTTTTATATCTTTTTGAAGGTGTGGTCTCCAAAATTGCACAAAGTATTCCAAATGGGGCCTCACCAGAGCCTTATACAACAGCATTATCATTTCCCTTTTCCTACCATCCATTCCTCTTCTTATGCACCCAAGCTTCTTCCTGGCATTAACTGTCACCTTTTCTACCTTTTCTGCCACTCTGAGATCATCTGACACAATCACCCCCAGGTCCCGTGTTTCTTCCATTCACAGAAGTGTCTCCTATACTACACTTCTCCCTCCAGATTTGCAGGGGATAGGGGCAGAGCTGGATCGCGAATGGCGAAAAACCGCGAATATCTGGCTCTGACCCACCCCCGCCTCCCTCCCGCCTTCCCGGCCTTACCTGGTGGTCTAGCAGGCTTTCGGGGCAGGAGCGATCTTCCTACGCTCCTGCCCCATGCAGATCGCCATTAGGAAATGGCTGCTGTGAGTTCCCGTAGTCTCTCGAGACTACGATGAGAACTCCCTACAGCTATTTCCTAATGGCGATCTGCACGGGGCAGGAGCGTAGGAAGATTGCTCCTGCCCCAAAAGCCCACTAGACCACCAGGTAAGGCCGGGATGCCGGGGTGAAGACTTAACGATGTTTTTTTTTTCTTTTTTCCCCCTCCCCAAAAAATCGCAAATATGTGAAACCGCGATTACCAGAACCGCAAATGGGGAGGGGGAAGTGTATACCATTATCCTGGATTTTTGCAGTTCAAGTGCATGACCCTACATTTTTTTAGCATTAAATCTTAGTTGTTAATTACCAGATCATTCTTCAAGTTTCACCAGATCCCACCTCATGTTATCCACATCCTTCAGAGTGTCTACCCTCTTACAGAGCTTGGTATCATCCACAAAAAGACAAAAAGTCCAGATAGTCCTTCCGCAATTTAACTTATAAAGATGTTAAATAGAGCCGGCCCAAGGACAGATCCCTGAAGCACATCACTAACAACATCCTTTACCTCCAAGCAAGCTCCATTAACAAGCAAACCCCATTTACCCTTTGTCTCCTTCCACTTAACCAGCTTTTATTCCAGTTCATCACTTTAGGGTCCATACCACTTGCATTCAATATATTTATCAATCATCTATAAGGCACTAAAGTTCATGTGCACTACATCTAGTGCCCCTCCCATATCCAACTGTTTGGTCACCCAGCCAAATAAATCAATCAGATTTGTCTGACAAGACCTGTCTCTCATTAAACCAGGAGTTAGTTTAGTGACTAGACCTGTTGCATGACATATGTTGTGCTGTGATTATTCGGCATGTTATATATTCTGTGGTCTCTTTTTCTCCACAGTTTTGGTGGATTGTATTATTATTATTTTCTATGCCGCAGCTGTTTTTTTCATTTATGTTTTTACTATATGTACTATTGATTTTGAAATTGATTTTGTAAGACCATTGGTCTGACCCCTCTTTTTATTTGTTGACTTTGATCTGGACCTGGGGTCTCCATTCCTTTGTGGGGGTTTTCTTTTAGTAATGGCACAGAACAGCAAGCTAGACATACTAAGGCATTTTGCTTCTTGTTCCAGTCTATTAAACTCCATACCAAACGTAGAAAGAGTCTAACGACTTACTCCCCAATATTCAGAACAAGTTAATTGTACAGGAACGTGTGCCTTAATGGCTAACCAGTCATTTTCAGACAGCCGGTTATTCCATCTGAAAAATAACCAGTTAGCACTGAAACGCTAGCTAGTGATCCTGGGGGCATACTGGGAGAGGGTCTGATATAGGCCCGGAGTTTTAGTGTTAACTGGCCAAGATTGGCGCATAGTGCATTGAAATGACTGCATATATAGCAGGCCTATCTTTATTTATTAGCCAGTGACTAGTTAGTGCTGCATATCAGCTAAGTGGTTATCAGTAGAAAATGACATGGGGACAAAATTTTTCCCCATCCCCACGGGAACTCATTTTCCCGTCCTGGCAAATTCTTTTCCTACCCCTGCCCCATTCCTGCAAGTTCTGTCCTCATCTGCACAAGCCTCAAGCACTTTAAAATCATAAGTATCTGAGGCTTGTACAGTTAAGGCAGAGCTTACAGGAGTTGGGCAGGGACAGAGACAGCAACAAAACTTACGGGGATATTGAGTTCCATAGGGGACGGGGAAAAATTTGTCCCAGTGTCATTCTCTAGTTATCAGCTAGCTGCCTTTAAAAAAAGAAAAAAAAAACACCGGAAATGGTCTGGCTGAATATTGGACTCATTTCCTTTTACTCAAGCATTTAGAAAGTAGTTAAATAAAGGGGCACCTGTTTTTACAAAACAAGGAGGTGCCCATTTAAAGCCTATTCTATAAAGATGAGTTGCCCGCTCTTCTATGAAACCGCGCTAGCAGTTTGTAGTGCAGAGATCCGCGCTGAATGGCCCGTGCTGCTCCTGATGCTCATTGAGTTCCTATGAATGTCGGGAGCAGCGCGGGCCATTCAGGGTAGCTCCCCGCGCTAGAAACTACTAGAGCAGTTTAGTACAAGAGAGGGTAGGTGTACATTGTTCTTTATCCCATAGAGGGAAATTCTATAAATGGCGCCTAAATTTAGGCACCCTACCGGCACCTAAGGGCTCCTTGTACAAAGGCGCGCTAGCGGTTTTAGTGCACACTACACGCTAACGCCTTCATAGAGCTGGTGTTAGTATTTTACGTGTAGCGCGGGGTTAGATCATGCGGCATTGTAGCACACGCTAAAAACGCTGGCGCACCTTCGTAAAAGGGGCCCTAAGTTAATTGGAAAATGCCATTTGAAATGACAAGTAATATCAAATTTAAAATGCTTACTGGCGCCTAAATAAAAGGTGCCAGATTCCCACTTCCAGAGGCACCTGTTGGCACTTAACATCACTATAGAGGTGGCTAGTGCTGAAAGTGGCATTAGGTACCATAAAGCGCTTAGGTAGGCATGAATCACGGCAAAAACAGGCATCGGAAATGTAGGCCTTGAAAACCCTAGCTTACATTTCAGGCGCCTATAATTCCTGGAGACACGATTCTCTAAACGGCGCTGTCATGTGATTAGCATGCGATCGGCAACTGATTTTTAGGTGACTGCTAATATTGGTGCTCTTTCGAGAATCCGGGCCATAATGAATAAGATGAAAATATTGGATTGATTTAATTTATTAATAGATTGTCTGCCTCCGAGTTCTTTTCACTTGTTGTCACTGTAGATGTTGACTATATACCAGTGTTTCTCAACTTGGTCCTAGAGTATCCCTTTGCCAGTCAGATTTTCAGGATATCCACAATGAATATGCATAAACTTGATTTGCAAACACTGCCTCCATTATATGCAAATTAATTTCATGTATATTCATTATGAATATCCTGAAAACCTAACTGGGAACGGGGTATTCCAGGACTGAGTTGAGAAACCCTGCTGTACAGTACACTACTTAGAACCAAGACAATTGGATGGGTTATAAATTGTTTATCTATCTATGGGCCTCTTTTATCAAGCCAAATAATGTGGGTTGGCGAAGCCCATAGGGATTGAATGGGCTTGGGTGCATTAGCCATGTGGCACTCCCTACCATGGCTTGATAAAAGATGGCTTAAGGGATGATCAATGTGTAATACAAGAAGAATAAATAGAGAACATACTGTAGTTCAAATTTAATGAATTAGAATTAAACTGCCAAGATCAATCCAAGCAACACAGGTTAATACATACTACACAATTAAATGAGTTATCCCCCTCCCCCACCAATCAAACACTCCCCTCCCAACAAGTAAAAATTCCTAAAACTAATCTTTTAAGGATTTTAATGAGAGCAATAATGACCATTTTAATAAAATAATAATGATAAAAATATCATATATTCTTCTTATGTAAAATACTTTCACAGTGCTTGTTTCAGCTGATAGAGACAGATACCCCTCTTCTCTCTTGTGGTCTTGGGTTTCTCAAAAATAAAACCAATGGTGGCTCACAAGAAAAGTCCCTAGGATGGCACTCCAACCAGAAAAACACAGTTTCAAAATCAGGGCATTCTTTGCTGAGGACACAAACATGCAGTATGTGCAGCTGGAACTCCATGGAGAAGTGCAAGATTTGAACTTTAGAGTGATTCTATCATGCTTATAATTTGTAATATGAGGGGTACTGAAAAGTTCTCAGGCCAACCAACTTCCTAAATTCTGAGTGTTATTTTGCCTCTATAGATGAACAGAGTGTTATTTTATTTTGCAAAGTGCCAATTTACAGAATCATATTGCTATGTTTTGACATCATTTCAGATCATTGATTGAACCATGTCGATAAAAAGAGTAGAATTTTCAAGTTCCTATGAAGTTCCAAGTTCCAAGTTCATGAAGTTCCTATTACTGCTGAAAAAGCTCCAAAAGAAATCCTTGAATGCATGATGTAAACACTGAGTGACAAATGCCTATCTAAACTAAACTAAACTAAGCCTTAAATTTATATACCGCATCATCTCCACGGAAGTGGAGCTCGGCACGGTTTACAAAGCTTAAAAATATAAGGAGAGAGAGGAGAAAGATTTACAAAAGCATATGAACAGAGGGAAAATAAACAGGAGAAGAAATGTTATATGTTAGAAAAAAGCCAGGTTTTCAGTTGTTTACGGAATAATTGGAGGGAGCCCAGATTCCGCAGCGGGATTGTGAGATCGTTCCAAAGGCCCGTGATTTTGGAGAGGAGGGAATTTCCCAGTTTGCCTGCGTAGAGAATATTGCGTAGAGAGGGGAAAGGATAGTTTATGTCTATGGGCGGATCTGGTGGTAGCAGGCCTATCATATAGAGAATTTGAAACTGAAGATGCAGCATGGTCTGGGAGGCCTCAAATGGTGTCAACTCCTGAAATTGTTGACCATGTCTATGACCTGATTTTGTCAGATCAGCAAATATCAGCGAAAACAATTGCTGAGATACTACAGCTATCTAGGGAATGTGTTGGGTGCATAATCCACAAGCATCTGGGTATGCAGAAGCTGTCAGCCAAGCGGGTGCCCAAATGTTTGAATGCTGACGAGAAATGATGGCGAGTGGACACTTCCAAGTTGATTTTGCAGCATTTTAATTGCGGTGGTGCCAACTTTTTGGAATGACTAGTTACTATTGATGAAACATTGTTATACCACTATGATCCTGAGACAAAACAACAGTTCATGCAGTGGTGGTACTCATCTAAGGTGAAGGAAATTCAAGACTCAAATGTCAGCAGGAAAGGTCATGGCCACAGTGTTTTGGGATCAGGAAGGTATTGTAATGACTGACTATCTTCCAAGGGGCCAAACAGTTAATGCAGAATACAACTATAACTTTTTGCAAAACAATGCACCTACTCACAAGGCTGGCAAAAGGATGGATGTTTTGACACAGTTAGGGGGGTTTCAATGTATAGACCAACCACCCTACTCACACAGATCATGCCCCGTCTATTTTTCTGTTTCCAAACCATAAAAAGAGTTTGAAAGTGAGACACATTTTGAGTGATTCGGAGATGATTGCAGCAGTGGAGCAGTATTTCAGGGACCAGACATCAGAGTATTTTTGGGGAAAGGTTACAGAAACTTCAGACATAATGTGCCAAGTGTGTTGAACTAAGGGGTGAATATGTGGAATAACGTACAAGTTTCATGGCTCCACATCATTCCCTTCTTGGTTGGGCTGAGAACATTTCAGCACCACCTCATAGGTCCCAAATGGAAATGTGAGAAATTAAAATACTAATATATTTTCTAATGGTGTTAATTGTTGCAAGATAATACAAAGGCGTGAACACATTAAAGAATATAACACACATAATGCATCTAATCAGGTATGATAAAATAGAAATAGAGAATCTATGAACTAAAAGGTACTAATGGAAGTATAATAACACATAAATTCTAGCAGAGGGAATTTGTCTAACACTGTGTGCATATAGAAGCAAGAAACACTTGCTGAGTGAAGAGAAAGGAGGGAGGCATTCCTGAGTGAAGAGAAAGGAGGGAGGCATTCCTGAGTCAAGAGAAAGGAAGGAGGCATTCCTGAGACAGTATTTGTTAACACTAAATTAGAAGAGTCAGCATAACTAACCATAAGGGCTATTGTTCAGATCACGAGCCTAAGTATGTAACATGCAGGGTGAGCATGTGAGAGGAGGAGCCAGTGCCCAAATAGCGTCAGGGGTCTGGAGAATAATGGTAATGGGAGAAGTAAGTAGGGGCGAAGAGACAGGAAGTATGTGTGAATCAATCTGATAGGTTGTGAACTGTCTTTGCTCCATCCAATGAGCAGACAGGCAGGAGGGGCTAATAAAATTTTGGATTAATTATATATTGTATGATCATGTGAACTTCCGTGTGCCTGCCATTTTTGTGCAGATTGGACACCCTTATTGGCCCAAAAGAAAATAAACTAAATTGCATTACTTTACCCAAAGTCTCCATAGAGTCTTTCTCTACTGTGGGCAGTGTTTTTCTCACAGAAACATTTGTGAGTACTATTTAAGACTTCTTTCTCTCATTTTCTCTTTCCACCCCTCCTTCTTGCTTCTTGTTTCTTTTCTCTTTACACTTGTTCTTTTTCTATCATCCTTTTTCCTTCTGTTCCTCTCTATTTTTTTTTTTTTTACCTTCAAATCCATTCTCTGTTCCCGGATCCTCTCTCTTTCCGTCTATGGCTATCTCCTGTATTCCATTTCTACAGAACAGGAGCATGCAGCCAGAGCTATTTTTCATTATCTCAATTACTCAGCTGCTACTTCCACCTGGCAAAGGAAGAAAGAGAGAGAGAGAAGGATTGAACCACATTTTAAATCTATTTAAATGCAAATGAGACTGTCTGGGCCCTTTTCTAACTGAACTTTCCCTTCCTCCATTCATTACATTGGGCTGGAATGGATTCAGGATTCCTCTGGCATCACTAGGGGTGATGCTTCTATGGTCTAATTTCTCTTTCCTGATTAGCAATAAACTTTGCCAGGGGCCACCACAGGACACTACTGTCCCAACAGCTGTCTGTTAAACATGAGCAAGAAAGCACGCATAGAAAAATGTTACAGCATATCATGACCACTTTTGTTTTCATCATATACATATAGGAAGTTTATTGATAAGCTCTTCCTTTTTTTGTTGCTTGCATTAGCATATGATTTCACTGTGATTGGAAGTTAGAAGTACTGTATTGTCAAAGAATAGTTGCAAAATAACAATTGATGTCAGAGGACTGCAAAAAAATGGAAGCAATCGCAAAGAGCCAATGCAACATCGCTGCAGTTCAACAGGGACCTCTGCCTGGTAAATGACACACCACAGTGAACTGCACTTTATTCTCTGACATGCACTGCAGTGTGCCCTGCTGTTGTCACACACCGGCAAAAGCTCTGTTCCTATACCTGTTGCATACTGCAGTGAGCCTTGCTTCTGTCACACACCATAGAAAGCTGTGTTCCTGTATCTATCAAATACTGCAATGATCCCTGTTGCTATCACATACCATGGAGAGCTCTGTTCCTTAATAGATCAGATACTGCCAGCTCAGCTTAAGGACCAGGTGAAGCACTGGCTCAGGGTGCTGGTGATAAAATGTACCCAAATACCAGTCTAATCTCTCTCTCTCTCTTTCATCCTCCCCATGGGTAGGAGGCAGGAGGGGAGGGGAGAAACAGATGCCAGATAGAGAGTCAAGATTTTGGCACATTTTATCACCAGCAGTAAGAAGGAGAACTTGAGATACTAGGGGAGCTACTATTGAAATGGCGGGTTGACAATACAAAAGCTGGCTCAGGTGCCACAGTCCCTTGAACCATATCAGTCACACACAGAAGAGAGATCCGGTCCTGTCATACACCACAGAAAGTTATTTTCCTCTGTCTGTCACGCCCTGTAGTGAGAGCTCTGCTTTAAATTCTGTTATACATTGCAGTGAATGGAGGAGTAGCCCAGAGGTTAGAGCAGCAAGCCACAAACTGAGAAAATCAAATTTCAAATGCCACTGATATGCTTTCTGATTTTGTGTGCCTATGGCAGTAAACAGCTGGAAAGCCACTTCCAGATATGCAGTGCTGGGGCTTAAGCAGCTTGCAGCATTGATTATCCGAGTATGTCTGCTGACCTGTAAATTAACTTGCTGATATTCAGACCAGTACCTGTTTAACTTGGTGCATAAAATTAGGGCAGCTGTTTTGCTGTCATAACTTTGGCCCCAATACTCAAAAGCTTACCATATACGTAATGTAACCCATATAGGGTTAAAAACATTTTTTTTTTTTAGGCTGAGAGGGTTTTGGTCTCATGAAAAGTTTTATTTGCAGAATTCTGAAATACATTGGCAGAGGCATGCATGTGCCTACTGGTTGCCTAGTAACCAGGGAAAAGTTTTGCTGTTGGTTGTGCAGTGGATTTGGGAGGTTTTTCTGGTAAAAGAAAGTGATGTATTTGAGTTCTCTCTGGTATTTGGTAATTTTGAGTAATTTAAGTAAACAGTGTTTAGATTAATTGGTTCATTAATTCATTGAGAGTATACAGAGTGCTTGCATTATTTTTTTTTTTATTCTTTATTAATTTTCCAAACTTCAACAGTGCAATACACAAATATATAACATATAATAAGTCAATAAAAGCACATTCAACTCACAATATACATAACCAACCATTTTCTCCCCCAATGATTAATCAATAAAACACAGAAACATAGATTATCCCAATAACCTTACCCTATTAAAATTAATAATATCCTCCCATCCACCCACCCCAAGTGTAAATGTTCAAAGGACAAAAATAAAACAGAAATAACCCCCCCCACCCTTCCATGGATATGTACGAAAATAAAAAAAACTGACTCATAATCAAAGATCTGCATTAATTTATTGATTGGGTCTGCGGTGATTATTGGCTCAAAGTTGTGTAGGAGGGATTAAAAGGTTTTCTTGAATTTTAGCTTGTCAGCTGGTGTTTAAAAACGTATATATATATATATTTATTGTCAGCTGGTGTTTAAAAACGTATATATATATATTTATTTATTTTTTTATTTATTTATAGAATTTTACAATATTTCCAAGCATATACATCTTGTACAGTAAAGTGAGATCAAACAACATATTAAACAAAAATTTCCAAAATTAATATTTACTACAAAGATATACTAATCTAGCTGATCTCTCACTAGTCCTCAATATTATTGGATCCGCGTTTAAGAGTAGAACATATATAATTTAAATTAATTAAATAAGAAAAATCCTTATCTGACTAAAGTGTAGGGAGCTAACTTTCCATGGACGTTGTTATTCCTTTTTCAAGACGTTTCATTGAGAGAAAACTAATCAGTTGAGTTGGCTCTGTAAATATATACTTCAATGATAAGTATCTAACTACACATTTACATGGATATCTCAAAAAGAAAATACCCCCTATTTGAGTCACTCCAGGTTTTAGAATTAAAAATTCTTTCCTTCTTTTTTGAGTCTCTCTAGAGACATCAGAGAAAATCTGAATATTCTGCCCCAGGAAGTCTTTGGATCTATTTTTAAAGAAAAGTTTTAATATCCAATCCTTGTCTGGAGCCAAAGCAACAGACAACAAGAGAGTAGCTGGAACAACCATTTCTCTATCTGATTGTTCCAGTATTGCCGAAATGTCCAATGACCTCTCCCGGGGTTCCTCAATTTTTTTTCCTTCTTCTTTAAATTGGGGCTTAGCAGGTAGGTAATACACTCTTGTAAGAGGAGTCAAAGAGTTTTCAGGAATTTCCAAAATTTCCATAAAATATCTTTTCACCATTTCTCTTGGAGAAGTTGACAGGATTCTTGGAAAATTTATAAATCTCAAATTATTTATTCGACCATTATTCTCCTGCACTTCTAACTTCTTCCTGAGTAATATATTATCTTTAACCAGCATATCTTGATTTTGTTTCAATAGCATTAACTCCTTATTTGTATTTTGTGTCTCTGTTTTAAATTGTGACATATCCTGCTTTAAAACTTTTATTTCTTCCTTTTGTTCTTTTAATTCTTTATCCAAACTTTTTATTTGAGGATTTAAGGAATTCCCCAAATTCACTACCAAGTCCCATAATGCTTCAAGTGTGACTGTAGGAGGTTTTGTAGGTGAAAAAAGTTATAGTGGTGTAGTATCTAAATGTTCTGAAATTAGCTTTACCTCAGTGCCGTCTTGTATTCCTCCAACCTCTGTTGACCCGGTCGCAAGTCCTTGCAGAGAGATCCTTCCACTCTGCGTTGTCATATTCGGCGAGCCCTCCATACTAGCCTCTGTGGACAGTGAAAAAACCACCTCCTCAGGTGGATTCTTGTCCCGTGGGGAGCTGGCAGCTTGCGGCGTCGGTTGAAGGGGTGGCGTCCTAACATCGGGGCTAAGAGTGATATCATGCTCAGGGGAACCCACCGCACTACTCTCCGGCGGTGTCCCCAATGAGCTAGCCCCCGACCCTTCTTGTTCCCGTTGTAGGCGTCGGAGAAAGTCATCAATAGTAACCACTGGAGTTAAGGGTCGCCGGGAGGCTCCTCCGGTGTTCCTTCCTCGTCTTTTCGGCATTTTTAAAAAAAAGAAAAACTTTAGCGGCGTCCTCACTACAGCAGACATGGAATGAACATCTTAGATCCAATAATAGGGAGCAGAATCCGCACCGGGTCTATGTACCCCAAATAAAAGTTGCCCACTACCGGCTTCTGGACTATATAAATATATATATTTATTGTCAGCTGGTGTTTAAAAACGTATATATATATATTTTTTTTTTAAAGTTAAAGCCTAGTAATTGCTACCTTGAACCACTTAATATTGTTTCATGGTTTTCTGGTGAAGTAAATTAATTTATTACTCCAACTTTTCTATAAATGTCAGATGTTTGCAATGGGTAAGATGGTACACGTTCCTGCAATCTGTAAAGTTAATTGCAGGTGCTGAAGTAACTTCAGGTAAACTGATCCTGAGAGTTGTATTTTAACTTTGCTGACTTATTCTGAGATTTAACCTGGTATAAGTTCAATTCTGGTTTAATTCTGCTGAAATTTAGCTTTAGAAAATATAGTAAACATTTGTGATTTTAAAATAAAACTGAGTTTTAGTTTAGGGATCTGACCAGTGGCGTACCTAGGGGGGGGCGGGGGGGGGGGGGGGGGCGGGCCGCCCCGGGTACCAGCCCTAAGGGGGTGTTCCCGGCCTTGCCGTTCAGTCCCCCGCCACCCCCGAAGGACCGCTCGCCCCACTGACCTTCCTGCACCATCTGTGAAGCAGCCCGCAGCAGGATCGCGAAGTCAGCGTCAGCATCCCTGCGCTGCTTCCTGCGCCGCGATCCCGCCCCACCCTGAAGGCCTGATGCCCCGACCCACCCCGAAGGACCGCTCGCCCCCCTGGCCTCCCCGCACCACCTATGAACAGCCGCAGCAGGATCGCGAAGTCAGCGTCAGCATCCCTGCGCTGCTTCCTGCGCCGCGATCCCGCCCCTCCTCTGACGTCAGAGGAGGGGCGGGACCGTGGCGCAGGAAGCAGCGCAGGGATGCTGACGCTGACTTCGCGATCCTGCTGCGGCTGTTCATAGGTGGTGCGGGGAGGCCAGGGGGGCGAGCGGTCCTTCGGGGTGGGTCGGGGCATCAGGCCTTCAGGGTGGGGCGGGCGGGCAGGCAAGCAGGCTTTCAAGGGGGAGGGGGGTGACAGGCAGGCAGGCAGGCCTTCAAGGGGGGACAGGCCTTCGGGGGGGGGGTGCAGGCCTTCAAGGGGGGCAGGCAGGCCTTCAGGGGGGTGCAGGCCTTCGGGGGGGGGGGGTGTAGGCCTTTGGGGGGGTGCAGACCTTCAAGGGGGTGCAGGCCTTCAAGGGGGGAAAGGCAGGCAGGCCTTCAAGGGGGGGACAGGCCTACAAGGGGGGGACAGGCCTACAAGGGGGGGGACAGGCCTACAAGGGGGGGGGACAGGCCTTCAAGGGGGGGTGCAGGCCTTCAAGGGGGGTGCAGGCCTTCAAGGGGGAGACAGGCCTTCAAGGGGGGGAAAGGCAGGCAGGCCTTCAAGGGGGGGACAGGCCTACAAGGGGGGGGACAGGCCTACAAGGGGGGGGACAGGCCTACAAGGGGAGGGACAGGCCTACAAGGGGGGGGGACAGGCCTTCAAGGGGGGGTGCAGGCCTTCAAGGGGGGTGCAGGCCTTCAAGGGGGAGACAGGCCTTCAAGGGGGGGAAAGGCAGGCAGGCAGGCCTTAAAGGGGGGACAGGCCTACAAGGGAGGGACAGGCCTACAAGGAGGTGGGACAGGCCTTCAAGGGGGGGACAGGCCTTCGGGGGGGTGCAGACCTTCAAGGGAGTGCAGGCCTTCGGGGGGGGTGCAGTCCTTCAAGGGGGTGCAGGCCTTCAAGGGGGGGAAAGGCAGGCAGGCAGGCCTTCAAGGGGGGGACAGGCCTACAAGGGGGGGAGAAGCTACAAGGGGGTGGGACAGGCCTTCAAGTGGGGGACAGGCCTTCGGGGGGTGCAGACCTTCAAGGGGGGGGACAGGCAGGCAGGCCTTCAAGGGGGGGACAGGCCTACAAGGGGAAGGGACAGGCCTTCAAGGGGGGTGCAGGCCTTCAAGGTGGGACAGGCAGACCTTTAAGGGGGGACAGGCCTTTGGGGGGGGACCATGATTTAGAAGTACACAGAGGGAAGGGGTGTTCAAAGAGACATGCATATGCCAAACTTTGGGGGGGGGAAGAAATAATGGGTCTGAAAATAGAGGAGAGGGAGAGAGATGATGGACCATGGGATTTAGGGAGGGAAGGAACAGAAAGGGAGAGAAATTGGACACAAGGGATGGTGTGGAGGAGGGATAGAGATACTGGATAGGAGGGTAATTAGGAAAAGAAACGGAGAGATGGTGGACTCTGGGATGGTGGGGAAGGAGGGAGAGATGCCGGATGAAAGGGTATTTAAGAAAAGGTGGATCTGTGGAGGGAGATGAAAAAAAGGAAAGATACCAGACTTCCTGGGAAGGGAAGGGAAATGGAAAGGGAGGACAGAGTTGGCAGATGGATGGTTAGCATGCAGAAAGAAGGAGACCCTGGCAAGCAAGTTATCAGAAGAAAACCAGAGCCTTGGACCAACAAAATTTGATATATAACCAGACAACAAAAGGTAGAAAAATTAATTTTATTTTCTGTTTTGTGATTATAACATGTCAGATTTGAAATGTGTATCCTGCCAGAGCTGGTGTTGGACTGCAAACGTGAGCTAGGATTTAACAGAAAGAGGAAAAGTCCTTTTTGTTTCTTTATTTTATTTACACCACAGCGCCAGTGTGGTTAGGAGAAGCCAAAGGGGGTGAAAAAGCTATAAAACCCACCAGGAGTTTTGAAAAAAATCACCCAACTGGGCAGGAAAATCGAATTGAAAAACCAATTCAATAGGGCTGAATCGAATCAAAATTTTTTTTTCCTGTATCTGGCAGCATTAGTTTGCGCTACTGTCTTAGACTTTAGGACCTGGGATTGGGGAGAGATGGCATCCTCAGTACTTTATAATGCAAGTGAAACGAGGATTTGGTCAGACTTTTGAAGGGTCTGCAGAAAAAAAATATTGTATAGGCCGGGGACATGAGACAGCAGGAAATGGGAACTTTTCTTCCTTCTATTTTTGTGAATGGAAAGGCTGAGGATGTCAGAGAGGTCAGTTAAAATATGTGCTTTATAAGAAAATATAATAATGTGTTTTATAAAGTTTATAGCATAGCTGGCCTACCCAGTGAGGTGTTCCTAGTGGTGATGGTGGCAGCGTGTCAATGTGTTGAGAGGAAGAGGTGGTCTGGGAAATTCTGCTGAGCAAACTACGGGCCCATTTCCACCCCCCAGTTAGTCCACTCCACTCAACTGATTCACACACTGAGTGGGTCTTTGGGTGTTGTTTTGGGATCTCTTCCAGTGGTTTATCTCCTTCTGGTCCAAGGAAGGAAACTTTGTTATCCTTAGCATTGACCTACAGAATATGTTTGTAACAGCGCTGCTTGTGTGGCATTAGGCTATGTAGTGATCGAAAGAAAAAAACAGACCTTTGCACATTTTTGCACTATATGGTGGGTGTATGAGGAGATTCACATTTCCTGCACAGCTAAGTCCATGTGAAGTTACCTTGTGCTGTATTTGACATCTAGCAAGGTCTCTGTTTGAAAGGAAAGATCTAAACTTAAAAATGAAGTGGCCAGAAGTTATGGTAAAAGCAGATAGTGTAGCTGGTTTTAAGAAAGATTTGGACAAATTCCTGGAGGAAAAGTCCATAATCTGTTATTAAGACATGGGGGAAGTGTCTGCTTGCCCTGGATCGGTAGCATGGAATGTTGCTACTCTTTGGGTTTTGACCAGGTATTAGTGTCCTGGATTGGCTACCATGAGAATGGGCTACTGGGCATGATGGACCATTGGTCTGACCCAGTTAGGCTATTCTTATGTTATGTTCTCATCTGTAGGGGCCTTTGTTTTCACTTCTTATTTTAATGTATTTTTTTTCTGGGAACTTATCAGTGTTTTTTATAATGGGAACAAAAATGGAAGAGAATTAATGTGTGTGGAATGGGGGGTAACTAATTTCTTCAGCTAAATAATTCAATCCACTTCAAACAGACATAGGAGAACTTGTGCACCATTCACACACCCTCCAACCAAAAACGTCAAAAGAAAAAAACTGTTCGACAACCTCCTAGCCATTCGAGCTGCAACACTCGACCCCCAACTCTACAACCAATTGATATCAACCACAGACTGCAAAACCTTCAAAAAGAAATAAAAACCCTTCTATTCAAAAAACACATAAAACCGAACTAACACAATCAGAACTGTCCCAAGCATCACCTGCAACTACTCCATATGTACTTCTAATGTCATGACAATTTAGACATAATTTATGTTATGTTATGTTTGGAATAATGGTTACATATATGAGGTTCAATAAAAGAAAATTTTCACTGCCTGTTTCTATTCTGACCATTTATTCCATTTCATGGTTATTGCAAAAAAAAAAAAAAAAAAAAAAATTTTTTTACATGGGGGGGGGGGGGTGTCAAAAAATGATGGGCCCCGGGTGCCACATACCCTAGGTACGCCACTGGGGATCTCAAATATCTGTTTCTTTTATAGATAGTTTAAAGAAAACAAGTTATAAGGTTTGTTATAAGTAGGAATCTTGAGCATAGTAAATGTTTTCCTTTAATGATTTATTATTATAAGTTAGAGTAGTAGCTTACAGCTGGAATTTCAATCAACTGCTAGCCACCGCAAGCAAGAAGAAGAGGAATAAAAAAAATCTACTTAACTGTTTACCTGGATCTGTGGAGCGAAGTCATCTACAAAACCTGTAAGAAAAAGAAAAATACACACAAAGAATCAGAACTTTCTGTTTTGTTGCAATAGGAAAACTAAAGAGGTGGAGGGGCATAATCAAAAGATATGTCTAAGTCCAATTTGGATGTAGGGTGTTAGTCACCCAAAGTCAGCAGCGACAAAATGACCATTCTCAAAAAGTATGTCCCAAATATTTTTTTTCCAAAAATAATCTATCTGTACATCCAGACTGCCACTATGTCTATCTTTATACCACATTCTCGACCAAAAATTTGTCCAAGTCCCAAACGCTCAGAACCAGACCTTTTGGACATGGGAGGAGCCAGCATTGTGATGGACTGGCCAACCAGACATGGCAACAGAGCACTGAGGCACCTTACAGGGTACTGCTATAAACTTCACAAAAATTGTGCCACATAAACATCTCACCAGAACTCCCTTATATGTCATGGTGAGCCCCCCAACCACCCCCAAAACCCACTATAGCCACCTGTCTCCAACCCCAATAGCCTTTATGGCTGCAGGTGCCACCTATATGGCAGTACAGTAGTGTTTTTTTTTTTTTTTTTTGGGGGGGGGCGCTCACATTTTCCACCATGAATGGAGTGGTTAGAGTGGTTTATTGGCCTGGGCCCTCCTCTCTATGATTCACTAGTTCCCCCCACTGACTACTTAAGACACCTGTGTGCAGCCCTACTAGGCTTTCTTATGCCAGGTGCTGATATTACAGAGGCAGGTATGAGTGTGGGGCAGGTGTGGGGTGTGAGTATTTTCATTAAATTCCTCTTTTACTATGCCATGGTAGAAGTTTCTATTGTTCCCAGGGTGCTAAATGTTCCGATGCTGATAAAATTCTATGAGCATTAGAGCAGTGTCGAGCATTTAGCACTCTGGGCTCCAATAGAAACCTCTACCGTGGTTTTGAAAAGGGAGGGTGAGGGTAAATTATATTTGAGAAAACAAAGTGCCTTCAAGTTTTTCTCACTTACCCCCCCCCCCCCCACTTTTTACAAAACAGTGAAAATGTTTTTTAGCGCAGGCTAGCGTGCTGCATGCTTTGCGCTGCTCTCAGTGCTCATAGGAACTTTATGAGCAGCGGTAACTCTATGAGCAATGGGAGCTGCGCAGAGCATTTACTCGCCAGCCTACGCAAAAACCTCTTCTGCGGTTTTGTAATAGGGGGTGTTAGTGACTTTCATCTAGCAGCACACCTTTGTAAAAGCCCCCCTTAGTGAATTTTAATTGATTTGTTTTCATAGTAATTCACTTGCCTTTATGTTGTTGAAAAATATTTCTGAACGCTGACAAACATATTTCAATAAATTCAGAATTTAAAAAAACCTTTAATCTATTTTTTTTTTGTTTGAGCAGTTTATTTTTTCCATTCATTTAAGTCCCAGAGTCCCTTTTTCTGCTTTTCTTTTTTTTTTTAAATAACTGTCTTTCCAGGATTGCCTGTCCATTTTACATTTTGCCCCTATCTGTCCTGTCCAGCATCTATCCCCTCTGTTTCTATCCTGAGCTTCTTCCCTTTGTGGCCCTCTCCATTCCCCTGCATCCATCATCCCTCTGTCTAGCAGACCTTCAATGTCCCTGTCTCAATGCATTCTCCCTATCGAGCATTCTTCTGCATGTCTGTCCCTCTTCGTGCCTAGCATTGCTTCAGTGTCCCTGTCTTTACGCTCAGTCCCCATCTAAACTAAACTAAACCTTAAGTTTATATGCCGCATCCTCTCCATAAAGATAGATCTCTTGTCTTTGTTTCTGTACCTCTCACTGTGCAGCATCTTCCACCAATGATTCAGTCTCTCTCCCCTGTCTCTCCTCATTGTCTACTGCCTCAGTGACCCTGATTCCAGTCAATGGCAGCCTGTTGCTTGCTCTGCAGGTTTCCCTCTACTGCGATTCTGCTGAAGAAAGAGGAAGTAACATGATCGAGGGCGGGACCACGGTAGATTGAAGCCTGCAGAGTCCATGTAGTCTAACCAAAGTTGTTGCCGGTAATGATTTGGAGAGGAAGTGCGACCCAGTACCAAATTATGTGCAAGCCTCTGGCAATTCATTTCTCTGATGATTTTTGCACAAATTTTGCATTGCACATTAGCACAAAATTCTACTGGGAGTAATAATGAGGGTCATAAACTAGAATAAGTGAACTCATATTGAAGAATAGAAGTCTTGGAGATGTAGTGAGGGAACAGCTAGGATTCAGGACACAGATGCAGACAGTATCCAGAACATGGTCTAAGACAACTGACCTTGGCCAACTGACTACAGCCAGCTGAATGAGGTCAATTGACCACGGGACAACTGAACGCAAGGTAGCTCATTTGCCTTTATCTCATCATTTCTTTTAATATTTCCAAAGAGAAAGCCTGTTCGTCTTTTTTCATGGCAGAGGGACCAGGAGCCAGACTACAGAAGGGCACTGCATTTCCTCTGAATTTCCTTTGGAAGACGTGTTCTCATTGTTTCTTTTAATTTTATGCTCAAGCCTGTCCTATTATGTCTGTAAATTTAACTTTTGCACCTCACATTTCTGCTCATGTATATGCAGCAAAATTTGGAAATGTATTCTATCAGACTTCTAGCTGTAATCTGACACAGTCTTGGAAATATGCTTATTTGCTTTGCGGAAGCCAATGATGCCCACACGAGCAAGGACAAGCCAATAATTATTAAGGTTGTTCTTTGATCTAATACTCCATTAACTGAAGTTATTAAAGGATTATGCAATTGCCACTGGTCAGTTGATATGGTGCCTGGTGGCTGTCAGATAGGTCCACTTTGATCCTGACACTTTGCCAAAATGGTTGTGACCTTAGAATATTCATGTCTGTCCTGGACTTGGAGGAATGTCTGCCTGAAGAGCCGCAACCTCTGTTCAACTGGTTCAAGAACAACTATATTGGTCGTCCAGATAGGCGAGAAAACATTAGATGAGTTTCTCTGTTTTCTCCACCCATGTGCAATATTTTTGACAGAACATGGAGCACCGAGGATTGCACTAATAATCATTCCAAAGCAGATCATCGTTGCCTTTGAGCCAAATTGGGAATGTGCCACCCAACCATCTGAAAGTTCATTGATAGCCTCAGAAAAGTGCAGAAGGTCTGAGATGCCTTTTACAAACAGCTCATTTCAGGCCACAATCCTTTATCAAGTTGAAGAAATACCACATAGCTGATGAGCTTATTTTCAAGATTGTGTCCAATAGAAGCCTGATAGAAGACTTGTGTGCCAAAGCTCACAATTATCAAATAACAATAAAATGTTTTTTTATTGTATTTTTAAAAAACTAATATATTAATTCAATGTTTTTTTTATGTCTAACTATTGAATTATTTTAATTTTTTTTAAATTTCTCCATTTTCAGTTGTCCCGTGTTCAATTGGTCGTGTTTACTTGTCCCGCGGTCAGGTGGTCCATTCCCTCCAGAGTCAATCTGTGGAGCTGCTGGGGAATAAAACAAAAAAATATATATTCAAATGGTCCAATATTCCAAAGAATTTAGCCATACAACTTTCAAAATTACATAAATAAGTTATTTGCTTTCAAACTCTTGCCATTTAGAATGGATGGCTTTTGACCATATAAGCAGATATATGCAGATAAAGTGGGATGGGATTAGATGCAGATTGGGGACAGATTCACAATTTATCCATAGATATCTAAGCCTTAATGAAGAAATAGCTTGTATCTATATAAACTTAAATTAGGACATTCAAAGGTCTTATGTTTATATGGATTACTTATCTGTGTATCTTTATGTGGTTGCCATCATATTGAATATTGCCCTGAGATTTTTAAATCTGCTGATATGTTGCTGTTTTTCTTTGATACTCAGGCTCGATTAGCACCATTTTTCCTGTGAATATTTTTTATACATTTCTGCTCTGTTTCTCTCTCCCTGTCTACTCACTCCTTACTCTCTCATTTTTCCATTCACATCATCCCTGACTCTCCTCGTGCTATGTTGATAGGAAGATTTTTTCCCCCTTTGTTTATTTCTTCTCTCTCTCTCTCTTTCCCTGGAGTTCCATTGGAGATGTGTATGTGTATTCATTTGAAGTGACAAAAGAAATGTCAACAACAATTCCCATGTTTCTTCATGTCACTGACAAACAAAAATGAACAGAAAAAACACACAAAATGTCAACTTTTTTGTATGTCATCAATGGTACATACTCTTCTGAAACAGCATATGCTCTTTCAACAGATCACATAGTCGTTTGAAAGCATGTGCACTCTTTCAGAAGAGTATACAGTACTTTTCTTATAGTGCAAATATATATGAATAGTAGTCCAGGAAAGTGTGCACACTCTTTATGAAGCGTATATACTCTGGGCCTGATTCTATATATATCACGCATAAAAATCAGTGCCAACTAATGCAGGGTTAAGTGTGATTCTACATGGTATGTGTACCTTTTATAGAATTGCAATTAGTGCCACTGTGCAACAACATAGAAACACCCTTTTGGGCCAGCTAAAACCAGACCTGATTGCCCCCCCCTCTCCCATCTGCCCCTGATCCACCCCTTTCCATGCCCTCTTTTCATATTTGCAGACTGCAAATGGCATGTGCTTTTTACAGAACAACGCTTTTGGAGTTGTGTACATAACTTTTAATTCATCCCAATTAGCATCAATTATGAGCTGTTAATTGCCAATTATCAGCACCAATTAGGGCAGGCCAATTAATCAAGTTGTGTGCCATTTATAGAATTTGGAGGTCTGTGAATAATGTGCACTCTTTGAGATTGATTCTGGAAATGGTACCCGCCTTGATAGGTGCCTACCGTATGCCAATCACCAGTAGGCGCTGCATCCAGAATTGCATCTATTTTTCGGACAAACGCATTAAATGTAGGCCAGTATTTTACTGTCCTACATTTAAGGCATTTGACTCACACCTACAGAAGAGTCTAAGTACACCTATGGCTGCCTAAGGCCATATCCAGCAGAAAGCCACACCTACGTTGGCCTTAGGTGTCTGTAGGCATGCCTAGATGCCTCCATAGGAGCGAGTCAGAAGCCTACATTGTAGGTATCCTAAGCACTGTTTTTTTTTAAAATGTGCATCCTAATTGGTCCATTAATAGTGGTAGGACGCCTACTGCCACCTACTATCAGGACACCGTTTTCAGAATCAGGCCCTTTATGAATAATGTGTAGTCTTTTTGAATAGTGCATACTTTGTGAACAATGCACACTCTTTCAAGTGTGTCCACTTTACTGAAAGAGAGCACAATCTTTCCAAAACATTGTGCATTCTTAACAATATTACTCCCAGGATGAAAGAAAATGTGGATCAACCCCCTCCCTCAAAAACAAAACAAAAAAATCCCCAAAACAACATGGAAGGTGACACCTAGCAAAACTTTTCTGGCTGCACACCCCTAGTCTTGCTTTTCTCATGTCAATCTTTCCCTCTCACTCTCTACATCTCACCTTGTATCTCACTTCTACTCTCTGTCTTGTATATGTATCATGTAACCCATTCATCACTTTGAAGTATGATTAAGCAATTAATCAAATTCTGAATAAAACTTGAAACTTGTCAAGTCCTGATTTTATTGACACCTTTTCTGTTTGCTGTATTGCAGTACTTGCATTCAGTGACGTAATAAGGGGGGCAGGAAGGCAAACCGCCCCAGGTGCCATCTTGGTGGGGGGAGCTGGCGCCTCTGCTCCTCTCTGCCTCCCTGCTCCATCACACTCCTCCCTCGCCATGCGCGCACCTTCAATTCCCCGCCACCCTAGCTCTAGTTCTTCACCGGTGAGCAGCAGCTCCAACCAGCTGCTCGCGCCGCCCTCAGCGCTCCCCTCCGACATATTTCCGGGTCCCGCGACTAGGAGGTGACATCAGAGGGAGAGCCAACGCTGGCGTGTTTAGCAAGTCAGATATGCTGCTCATGCTGGGGAGTTAAACAGGTATGGGGAAAGGGAAGGGGGGAGTGCGCGTGGCAGGAGGGCAGAGAAGAGGGCGCCATTGCTCCGGGAGCCTCCCACCCTCGCTATTCCACTGCTTACTTGCAGTAATGTTAGCAAATGGAAGAAATTGGGCTGCTAATACCATAATGCATTTAGGCTGGAGGTTCTAAACACCAGGGAATGCCAGAAGCTCCCCTCTAACACCTGGGTCCCACTACATGGTCATGTAGTTTCTCTGCTACTCGTTCTCTTTGTTTGCCTCTTTCATTTTTCTCAGCATGTCTCTGTCTGAAAAATGCTCACGCCAAGTCATGATAACAAGTACATTTATCCACAGATCTTGAGCCCTGTGCTAATAACAAAGCCACATTGTCGGTTTCATGTAATTTAATTTGACAACACAGTCCCCAAAGATGACAGCAGAAGAAGTACATCTATATCAAATCAATTGCCTTTCTCGACCCTCTTGTGTACACGTGTGGGGGGGACGGGGAGTGGAAGTTATGAGTGGCTGCTGCGGCAACAGCCTGCGCAAAGCCATCTGGGAAATCATGAACCTCCCAGGCTCTGGTCCCGACATGGCAGCAAAAAGCTTTTTTCCTTCAATATCTTTTAAAGTCACTTGTACTGAGGAAGAGAAGGCGGAATTAACGTTAAATCCCCTGTCACTGCTCACGTTTCAGCAGCTGATAAATTTATTCCTTGTCAGATTTCCCAAATTCTGTGCTGAATGCATTAGCTGTAGGACAATAGAGTCTAGTGATTATGTTTTAATAAATGGATGCATTTTTTTTTTTCTCTTGTTACTGAAATATTGAATTGAATATAGCCACAAGAGGCAGCTGGTTGTCCTTGTGCTTTCAAATTAAAAATAATAAAAAAGACAGTGTCTGCAAAGAGCTTGATGTCTTTCATCAGTTCGTTGCAAACTTAACCCTCTTTCTCTGGACAGACTATAGCAACGGGAGGCTACCTGTCAACTCCCCTTCCCAGTGGTCTACCAGCACCAGGGTTGAGGGATAATCTCATCTCTCACGTACTACTGTCTAGAGAGCAAAGTAGTTAAAAACGGAAGAGTATATAATGATAATTTTTTATTATTATTGAATAATTGACACCTTTTTAGAAGAAGGCTGACCTAAATCCTGAGGAAGGTTCAATTTGTAACTGAAATATTGGTTGTTTAATTTTTGTTTTCATTATTTTTTTTCATGTATAGACTGTTGTGGCAGGTAAAGTAACTATTTATGATGCAGAACATGTAATATGCTGTGTTTGACTAATTTGTAATATTGTGTTATTGTTATTTTTATATGGTTTTTAAGTAATGAATTGATTTTGTTGTGCTGCTCTCCTACTCCAAGGTCTTCCACAGTCCAATTTTCTCATCCCTCAGGTATTTGTCCTTCAGCCAGCCTGCATGATCTGATACCACCATAGGAACCAACATTTCAAAATGACTGGGGGTGCCAACACAATACAAATTATGCCTTCCTGGACACAGTGAAGAAGCTTGCTCAATATTGGGAATGCTCAGTACCTACTGGCACCCACAGAGCTAGCTGCCGTTGTTTAGGTCCAAGTGGTAGCCATGCGAAGGAGGCCTAAGATTCCAGTTGGCCCAGGTGGAGGGGCATAATTTTAAAAAAAAACGTCTGAGTCCCCTTTTGGCCTAGACCCTAAATGCTAAAAGTAGAAGCAGGGAAAATGTCCATTCTCAAAAAAAAAACATCCAAAAGGAGGTTTTTTTTTATAATGCCTGCCCCTATATTCAGCTGTTTAAACGCCCAGACCACCATTACATCTACATTTACAACAGAATAATGAACCCAAAAAAGCCTAAGTACCAAACGCCCAAAACCAGACCTTTTAGGCAAAGGAGTTGCCAGTTCTTCGCCTAAAAGCTGGATTCTGTAACCGGTGTCTGTCAAAAAGAACACCGGTTACAGAATCAATAGCCCCCCTCCCCCCCAGCAAGGATCATGGCAGGAGAGATGGCTCATCTTCCCTGCCGCGATAACGATCCCGACATGCTGCCAACCGTGGCACTTCAGATCGCTATCACGGCAGGAGAGATAGCCAATCTCTCCTGCTGCTATCCACCCCCCTGACATGACCGGGGCAGGAGGGAGCCCAAGCCCTCCTGCCTGAACACCCCCCCCCCCCCATACAATCAGGGCAGGAGGGAGCCCAAGCTCTCCTGCCCTTGCGACCCCCTACCCCCCACCCCAACTATAATAAGGGCAGGAGGGATCCCAGGCCTTCCTGTCCTAATGCAGCTCCCCCCATGTCCTGCCCCCCCGCACCCCTGATCGGACACCCCTGAACATCCCCCCACCCGCCAATCCGCAAGACCCCCCTGCCGACCACGCAATCCCACCCCCACCTCCATACCATAAAAATGTTGGCCAGCCGACCAGGTACCAAGCCCGTCCATCCAGCAGGCCCGCCATCCTCAGAATGACGGGCCTTAGGGCCTGATTGGCCCAGGCACCTCAAGCCCCACCCACAGGAGGGGCCTTAGGCACCTGGGCCAACCGGAATTGGCCCAGTTGCCTTAGGCTCCTCCTGTGGGTGGGGCCTTAGGCACATGGTCCCAACCCAGCTTGGGCTCCCTCCTGCTCCCGGTCATGTCGGGGAGGGGGCAATCGTGGCAGGAGAGATTGGCTATCTCTCCTGCCGCAATAGCAATTGCCCACCCCCCTGAACCACGGCACTTCGGGGTGAGGATCGTGGAAGGGCATCTCCCCTGCTCTGATCATCACCCTGAAGTGCCGCGGTTCAGGGAGGTGGGCGATCGCTATCACAGCAGGAGAGATGAGCCATCTCTCCTGTTGCGATCATTGCTGGGGGGGAGGGGTAGGTTGCTGGGGCCACTGAGCTGATTGCAGCAGCCGTGATCAGCTCAGTACTTTTTTCAGCACTTATACCTGTTTTGACTTGGTCTAAGCCTAAATGTATAAGTGCCGGCTAGGCAACCTGTCAAAAGGTTTGGTTATACCTGCTGTACAACTAAGTGTAGGTCGGCCTACCACCCGTCCACCTCCCGCCCTTTCCCCTCCTCAAAAAACACCTCTTTTCGCTCTATGCATTTAGAGGTAGGGGAGAGGCCTAAGCTGGTTAGATATGTCTAAAACCAGCTTTGGTTATGGGTACTTGACGATCAGGCTTTTTGATCGTCCAAGTACCCATTTAGGCCACTTTTTAGACGTTTTTTTTGTTATGATTATGATCCCCTTAGGCGTCTGGGCCAATCAATCCCTTAGGCCCTTCCCAAGTGCATCCCAGGATGTACTGGGAAGGAGAAGGCCCGCCATTCTGAAGAGGTGGGCCTGTTGGCTGGAGGGAATATGCATCCCTCCGGCCGGTCTTGCTTATAAAGGTACGGGGGTGTCCAGATGGGCTTTTGGGGGCAGAGGTCAGGGTTTCAGGGGATGGGGGTCATGTGTTCGGGGATGCTGGCAGGAGAGAGTGGGCATCCATCCTGTTGGGGATTTTGGAGTGGGTGCCAGCAGGAGGGTATGGGCATCCCTCCTGCTGGGGATGCTGGGAGTGTGTGGTTGTCCTTCCTCTTAGTCAGTCCGCTCGCCTGGAGAGCTATGCAATGGTTGGGGAGATGTCACGCAACTGTTGGCTGTCTGGCCTACCTGGCTCTGTCGTCGGGCTCCGATGTTGGCGTGATGGTAAGCATGGGCTCCCGACTTTGTAGGCCCAGAGCTGGATGTGCACCATTCACCTGCAGTTGGGATCCTGAGGCTGTCTTCAGACGGCAACAGATTGGCATCAAGGGATCGGCTGCGACCTGCTTCCTCTCCCATCCTGCTACTACCTTACACTGAACTGAGCCAAACTGAACTTTTATTTTGCATCATTTTAATTTTTCATTACATTCTGTTATTTATCTTTTATTGTGATGTAATATTGTTTCTTTTTCCCCTCACCATTCTTGGAATTTTGTTATATCTTTTTTTTCTTTATCTTAAAAATTGTTTACACAGGTACTTTAGCTAGATTGTGAGCCTTCGGGACAGATAGGGAAGTCTTAAGTACCTGTATTTTATTGTAACCACTTAGATCTGTAATATGCTTAAGCGGTATATCAAATATTAATAAAACAAACATAAACATATACTGATACCAGTTTTATAATTACCTATTTTTTAAAGATTTTATAATTTTGTAATTATATGCTGGCAATTTTTGTTTGTAATCCACTCAGAACTACTTGGTAGAGTGGAATATAAATGTGTTAAATTAAATGAAAGTAACAATACACACATCTCTGAACAGAACTAGCTATGTAGTGCAAGATCCACACTACTGCATACCATGCTGTTCAACATGGCTACCAGATCCACCAACAGGGTCTGCCCCCTCCTTCTAAGACACTTGTAAAGTAGCAGGTACTTTTCCCATGTACTAGTAACACCATAATACATAGGTTATACCTCCTCTACTGTGGTAAAAGACAAGCTCAGCTGTGTGTGAACAGGTTGCTGAAATTTGTTCTGGACATCCTTTATGGCTTATATTGCCTTGTTCACTCTTACCTAAAGATGAGAGTCATGACATTGAGGCAGAGGTAGAGGCAGGGCCAAGCACGGAGACTGATGTGGCAGGACAGGAAGCATCAGGAGTGGCTGTGCTCTATATACTGGGGAACTGAAGGGGGAAAATCTAGGGGTGGCCAAAGGACTCAGGTGATGATGGAGAGATCATGGTGTTCACATGGGTGGTAAGGGGTATAGCACAGTGGTAGAAGGCATAGGAAATAGGCACAAAATTCTGGGTACAGTAAGGTACCTGTTTCATACTGTTCGTACAAACAAACATAAAATTACCTGCACAAAAATGCTATGTGTAGGACAGGGGTAGGGAACTCCGGTCCTCGAGAGCCGTATTCCAATCGGGTTTTCAGGATTTCCCCTATGAATATGCATGAGATCTATTTGCATGCACTGCTTTCAATGCATATTCATTGGGGAAATCCTGAAAACCCGACTGGAATATGGCTCTCGAGGACCGGAGTGGTGTAGGAAGTCATATCTTGCTGCATAGGCATGTTGATGGGTTTGTGGTTACCCCTGTCCAGGTGGTGCCTGTTCCGTATCTTCTTCCTCCTCCTTCTCCTCAGTTCTCTGGGGTGGTGTTCCTATGTCTCATGGAGTAGAATTTGTCTCCTTAGTGCTAGATTGTGCATGATACAGCAGGTGAGGAAGATTCTGTACTTTCCCTGATTTGTATAGGAACTCCCCCCAGATCTGTCAAGGCACCTGAATCATGTTTTTGGCAGTCCAAAGGTCTTATGATGGCCCTAGTGTCTCAGTGTGCCCTGTGTTACTTTTCCTCTGTCTCAATTTTTGGTCTGATAATGGGTATCATGAGCACATCTTCAGAGGGTATCCTGATTGCCTGTATGAGTTGTGGCATAATCCTGAGAATCTTAGAAAGTTTCTTCTGGGCACTGACATTTACTTGCATGTTCCTGGAATGGTATGTCTTTCTATTTCTGTAGGTGGGATCTCACCTTCTGGTGACCTGAGGGTAGTGTGTGTGCAGTCAGTTTCACAAAGGTCAGAGAAGAAGTGGGTAAGTCCAAAACACAATCATATTATCCTGTCTCTGCTGCAGAGTTTGGGGAGATACAATGTGTTCAGCACTGTGTGCGAGGAAGGCTGTGAGAAGCTGTGCGAGGCACAGGGAGATAACTGACTGATGAGGCCAACAATATGGAAACTACTAATGACAAGAAATGCTAGGGGAATAAGAACAAAAGAAATAACATAAGAATAGCCTTACTGGGTGAGACCAATGGTCCATCAAGCCCAGTAGCTTGTTCTCACGGTGGCCAATCCAGGTCACTAGTACCTGGCCAAAACCCAAGGAGTAGCACTATTCCATGCTACTGATCCAAGTCAAGCAGTGGCTTCCCCCATGTCTTTCTCAATAACAGACTATGGACTTTTCCTCCAGAAACTTGTCCAAACCTTTCTTAAAACCAGATATACTATCTGCTCTTACTATAACCTCTGGCAATGTGTTCCAGAGCTTTCCTTCTAGTGAACTTCTCAGGCCATTCTTTCTGTCTTCTCTCATCTTCTCTGCCTGTTGTACTACTATGGAGCCTGTTGTATTACTATGGTATTCAGCAGCAGTAACTGGTTAGATACCGCTGAATACTGAGGGCTGAGTTGCAGAAGACTCCTGTCCAGGTAAACCCTTTTAAATATTGGATGGTATCTATCTATCTATCTACACTATATTGATATTATGACAGATATAGTTTTTGTTCTGTCATGAAGGGGTGATGGCAAAATGTTATTTCCCTTTATGAAAGAAAAAGGAAATTACCGTATTTTCGCGGATATAACGCGCACCCGTGTAAAACGCGCACACGGGTATAGCGCGCAGAAATCACGATGATATGTACAAAAACTTTTGTATACCGCGCTCACGGGTATACCGCGCATGATGCCCGACGCTCCTTTCGCCCGCCCTGACTTTCCGTGCGCTGTCCCGACTCTCCGTTCACCCCCCCTGACTTCCGTGCACTGCCCTGACTTTCCGTGCTGTCCCGACTCTCCGTTCACCCCCCCTGACTTTCCGTGCACTGTCCCCCCTTGAAGTCCTGTCCCCCCTTGAAGGTCTGTCCCCATCCTGAAAGCCTGATGCCCCCCCCCCGACGTCCGATACATCCCCCCCCCGGCAGGACCACTCGCAACCCTCACCCCGAAGGACCGCCGACTCCCCAACAATATTGGGCCAGGAGGGAGCCCAAACCCTCCTGGCCACGGCGACCCCCTAACCCCACCCCGCACTACATTACGGGCAGGAGGGATCCCAGGCCCTCCTGCCCTCGACGCAAACCCCCTCCCCCCAACGACCGCCCCCCCCAAGAACCTCCGCCCGTCCCCCAGCCGACCCGCGACCCCCCCTGGCCGACCCCCACGACACCCCCACCCGCCTTCCCCGTACCTTTGTGTAGTTGGGCCAGAAGGGAGCCCAAACCCTCCTGGCCACGGCGACCCCCTAACCCCACCCCGCACTACATTACGGGCAGGAGGGATCCCAGGCCCTCCTGCCCTCGACGCAAACCCCCTCCCCCCAACGACCGCCCCCCCCAAGAACCTCCGCCCGTCCCCCAGCCGACCCGCGACCCCCCTGGCCGACCCCCACGACACCCCCACCCGCCTTCCCCGTACCTTTGTGTAGTTGGGCCAGAAGGGAGCCCAAACCCTCCTGGCCACGGCGACCCCCTAACCCCACCCCGCACTACATTACGGGCAGGAGGGATCCCAGGCCCTCCTGCCCTCGACGCAAACCCCCTCCCCCCAACGACCGCCCCCCCCAAGAACCTCCGACCGCCCCCCCAGCCGACCCGCGACCCCCCTGGCCGACCCCCACGACCCCCCCACCCCCCTTCCCCGTACCTTTGGTAGTTGGCCGGACAGACGGGAGCCAAACCCGCCTGTCCGGCAGGCAGCCAACGAAGGAATGAGGCCGGATTGGCCCATCCGTCCTAAAGCTCTGCCTACTGGTGGGGCCTAAGGCGCGTGGGCCAATCAGAATAGGCCCTGGAGCCTTAGGTCCCACCTGGGGGCGTGGCCTGAGGCACATGGGCCCAACCCGACCATGTGTCTCAGGCCGCGCCCCAAGGTGGGACCTAAGGCTCCAGGGCCTATTCTGATTGGCCCACGCGCCTTAGGCCCCACCAGTAGGCGGAGCTTTAGGACGGATGGGCCAATCCGGCCTCATTCCTTCGTTGGCTGCCTGCCGGACAGGCGGGTTTGGCTCCCGTCTGTCCGGCCAACTACTAAAGGTACGGGGAAGGGGGGTGGGGGGGTCGTGGGGGTCGGCCAGGGGGGTCGCGGGTCGGCTGGGGGGGCGGTCGGAGGTTCTTGGGGGGGGGCGGTCGTTGGGGGGGAGGGGGGTTTGCGTCGAGGGCAGGAGGGCCTGGGATCCCTCCTGCCCGTAATGTAGTGCGGGGTGGGGTTAGGGGGTCGCCGTGGCCAGGAGGGTTTGGGCTCCCTTCTGGCCCGATATTGTCGGGAAGTCAGCGGTCCTTCGGGGTGGGGGTGCGAGTGGTCCTGCCGGGGGGGGATGTATCGGACGTCGGGGAGTCGGCCGGGCAAGAGGGCTTGGGCTCCCTCTTGCTCCGATCGTGGATGCGGGTGCGGGTGGGAGTGCGTGCGAGAGGTCATTCGGGGTGGGGGTGTGAGCGGTCCTGCTGGGGGGGTGAATCGGGCGTCGGGCGGGGTGGGAACTATGTTTAAAAACTTTTGTATACCGCGCTCAGGCATATAACGCGCGAGGGGTATGCGCGGTAGGTAAAAACGCGTATAACGCGCGCGTTATATCCGCGAAAATACGGTACAACTCCCAGGAAGCTGTACCCATTATTAGAATAAGCTGGGAATGAGAATGAGCCAAGCCATAAAGAGATGGAGACCTAACAAGAGGGGATGAGCTTTAGAACCTAGAGATCCATAAAAAAAAAAAAAGCTCCACAGTAGTACAACAGGCAGAGAAGATGAGGGAAGACAGAAAGAATGGCCTGAGAAGTTCACTAGAAGGAAAGCCTTGAACAGGACCTGAATCTAGATGGTGAAGAACTTAAGGAGGGGGGGAGGTGCTTACTAATACTTGAGAACTAAAACCTGGACACGGATGTTTTCTTTTTCTTAAATTAAATAGCTAGGGCTGGGCAATAGGACTGTAAAGCTATGTTGAATCTGTCCTATCCAGGGTGAGGAGGTTGTTAGCTTCATGCTCCTTCGGTTCGCTTAGAAAGAGCCAGTCTTGTTTTAAGTCAATATTCATTCAAATTTTAAATTCAAATATACAATGTAAAACAAGATGGAACAAGAATAACAGCAAAAATTAAAAAAAATTACAGTATATATAAATGTATGTAAGGCAGAAAGGTAGTATGGCAACAACAGGTAAGTAGCAACCAGCCTCAGAAAAACAAAAAAAGTTACAGAAAAAGATTCATTGCTATAGGGCTCCATTTCAGCAAACATATACTGTAGAGCAGGGGTGCCCACACTTTTTGGGCTTGTGAGCTACTTTTTAAATGACCAAGTCAAAATGATCTACCAACAATAAAATTAAAAAAAAAACACAAAGCACACTGTATGCATAGAAAATGTTAATCATCATTCCTATTCCAGGGTTTTTCAAAGAGGTCAAAGCAGATGACTCTAAGCACTATAACCTCAGTAACAACCATACAAAAATAGACAAATATACCCCCTCCCTTTTTACTAAACCACGATAGCAGTTTTTAAGCGCAGGGAGCTGCGCTGAATGCCCAGCGCTGCTCTCGACACTCATAGGCTCCCTGCGCTAAAAACCTCTATTGCGGTTTAGTAAAAGGGGACCTTAGTGTAAAATATAGACAGCAGATATAAATTCAGACACATTTTGATCACTAAATTTAAAATAAAATCATTTTCCCTACCTTGTCTGGTGATTTCATGAGTCTCTGGTTGCACTTTCTTCTTCTGACTGTGCATACAATCTTTCTTCCCTTCTTTTAGCCTGTATGCTTCCCCTCCTCCAGACCTCATTCCTTCCCCCAACTTTTCCTTCCTCTTCCCTGCCCTTTCTTTCTCTCTGCCTCCCTTTCTTTTTTTTTCTGTTTCTCTTCTTTCCTTCTGTCTCCCTGCCTGCCCTTTTTCTTTCTTTCTCCCTGCCCTCCCCCAAGCCACTGCCACTGCCATTACCATCGGGGACCAGGACCCAAACGCCACCAATAACAGGCCCCAAGCTCTCCCTGTTTCGGCCAACCAGCATTCCTCTCCCCGACGTCAATTCTGCCGTCGGGAAGAGGAAGGCTGATCAGCCCAAGATCGTGATCAACCTATTGGGGGAAATGCTGCCGGGTCCTGCCTTCGCGGAAACAGAAAGTAGGCAGGACCCGGCAGGAACAAGAACAAATGCTTCACTAACCTGTCTCCCGCATTAGCCCGTAGCGAACGCTTGCTTCAGGGCTCTCAACATGTGCGTGCAGGCTTCCCTTCTCCCCTCCCCCCGGACATAACTTCCGGTTTCGGAGAGAAGAGAAGCCTGCACGCACACGTTAGAGCCCGGAGCATAAGTTCAGAGGCTGAAATCTCCAAGCCGGTTTTTTTTTAATGTTCAGCAGCGGCAGATGACAGCTGGGCGGACCGCCCAGCTAAAAGGCCCTAGGGAGAACACTGGAGAGGAAGGCTGATCGGCCCGTAGATCAGGACGGCAACACGAGTGCGATCGACTCGAGTTGCCTTCCTGAGCAACTGGTCGATCGCGATCGACGCGTTGGGCACCCCTGCTGTAGAGCAACAATAAGTAGCCAAATACAATTCATATCTGTAAATCAGGCACACACTTTCCCACCAAGCACAATGGCTGAACCAAAAGGGAGACGACACCAGAACAACACCAGACAACATCAGACAACACCAGAACAATTAATAGGTCAAAAAAGGAACTCTTTGTCCTATTTAGGTGACCCAGAGCACCAGATCTCAAAAACACTATTGCAAAGGAAAGGGGCTCCCTAATTTAAACATTAAAAAAAAAAAAACCAGTAGCTCACACTTGGCTCCAGAACAGCTGCAAGTAAGGGCAATCAAAAAACATATGATGAATAGAAGCAGGACCAATACAGCAGAACCAGCATAAATTAGAGTTACTAGTCCACTGTATACCCACTGCATCCGTGCTGGGGTCCAAAGTACCCTGTGTGCCATAAAAAAACAATGGCTGTTTCTTGGAGGCTGAACATGAAACTGCCAATAATCAAGCTCAAAAGCCCTCCCACTGAGCTATTGTAATTTCATCCCCCAGAACACAAACCCACAGCTGCTGGAATCTCCAGACTTTGGTCTTCCCAGTCTTTAAAAAAAATATTAAAATATTGTTTAAGGAAAGTGGACTGTTCTAGAGGAAAGCTAATTTGAATAACAGGTCTCCAGTCTCTGCAAGAGACTAGTAGCTAAGGGTGGTTTCCTATCCCTTTTTTGCATGATGGAAGCTCAGAAGGTACTGAAATAAGACAATACCTTGTCTCACAGAAAGAGTAGTGCTGGACTTGCGGGAGCAGCAGTTTGATCGAGAGTGGGAATTCACCCTGATTGTGCAAACTACTGGGAATATAGACTACTAATATTGCAGGCTCTATCCCCCAAATTTAAAGTTGCACATGTGAAAGAGCCAATGCACGTGCCCAACTTAATTGATTAATTGGCCTAATTGGTACTGCAAATTGGCAGTTAACACCTTCTAATTGATACTAATTAGCACTAATTAAAAGTTATACATACAATTTGGAAACCGCAATTCTGTAAAAAATACACACCAATTGCAGTGTGTGTGACTTTGAAAAAGGGGCTTTGCCAGGGGCAGATCAAGGACATTCCAAAATGTTAGGCACATTTTTTATACAATATGCCCAATGCACACTTAGCTTAGGTGCAGGAATTTAGGCCTGGTTTTAGCTGTCCTAAATGCCTGTGCCTAACTTATGCATTGCACAGCAGTGCTAAACATGATTCTATAAGGGTGCCATCTTGGTGGGGGTGCTGGCAGCTGTCCTCCTCTCTGTCCCCGCTCTTTCTCACTCCTCCCCCTGTCGTGCATGCGCCTTAATTCTCCCCCCCCCACCGTACCTCTAGCTTTTCGCTGGTGTGAGCACAAACTCTAACCTGCTGCTCATGCCAGCAGAGGCTCTCTCTATGACATCACTTCCAGATCCTGCACCTAGGAGGTGACATCAGAGAAAGAGCCCACACTGATGCAGGCAGCAAGTTTGTGATGCCTCTCGTGCAGGGAAAATGAAAGAGGTACGGGGAAGGGAAGGGGGATGTGCATGTGGCAGGGGGGGCGGGAAGGGGCGGGAGGGCATAGAAAAGGGTAGGAGAGGGGCATTGCCGCCCCGGACACCACTCATCCTCACTATGCCACTAAGTAAAACAACTCCTATATCTAATCTGAGAACCTTACTTTTGATCTTTTTTGCATTGTGAGCTAAAAACATACTAAAAAAGTAAATAAATAAAAAGTACTGCAAACAGTTTATGAGGAACCAGTTGTAGATGAGAGACTGTTGAACAGAGACTTTTTGTTTTCGGATCATGATTTTGCCTGTGGAACGCTTGTCCTTCTCCTTTGCTTGTGTTTGCTCTTCAGACTGTCGAACAGTGCCATACCTATGGAGCAGTTGGGAGGAGGCCATGGACCCTGAGTGCAATTAGGAAGGGGTGGTGCAGGGGGACCTAGAAAGTAAAAAACATAAGCATTGGACTTTTCTGATGTTGGGGGGGAGGGGGGTTTGAGGGTAACAGACACCAATGTAAATGTTGGCCTTAGAATGCTGAAGATCCTTCATACACCATACATTTTAGAACAAAATGATGTCATTTCCTGACTGACAGCTCACAACTACAATGGCCTGAATTCTAGACAAGAGTAGCACATTACAGAAAGGAAAACTAAATATTCTTTAAAACATTTATCCCCTCTTCTACAAAGCCGTGCTAGCGGCTGCCCGAAGCCCATAGAGATTTAAAGGGCTTCGGGGCTATTGCTGCGCGGCAGCCGCTAGCGTGGCTTTACAGAAGAGGGGGTTAATTTTAGTGAAGAAAATGAGTATACAAACACAACTTGTACATGCATGTTTTTTTTTTCTTATACATTGCCTTCCAATTCTGTTCCTGTAGCAACAAACCTTGAACTTTCTCCTTTATATATGTAACTCAACTTGAGCATTATAAGGGTTAACAAACAATGACAGAATAACATGTTTAACAGCAATTAAGACAACTTAAAAAAAAAAAAGAAAATGGAGTTATAATGAGAACTACTTCATAGTATTTCTGTAGACTCCCACTGAACAGCCCTTCAGGGGGTGGAAGAGCAATTTTTTTGTCTCCTTTCTATTATTATGCCCCCAGTTCTAATATAGCATCTGAAACTCACGGTTACTGTAACTATGGTAATAAAATACTCGATTGCATTCTGCTCAGATAATATGCATGTTGCTTTGAAGGTAGAGTGAGAGGGGTAAGGAGCAGAAGAGATCAACTTGTCATTGCTTTCATACTGGACATTGCTATTGTCCCTGATTTCCATTTAGCTCTGTGAACATTGGTACAGTTCTCTGCCTCAGTTTTCACCCTTCTAGGTTCTTTCTAAGGATTAGTCCTAGACATGTATGGCTGGTGAGAAAAGGAGAAGCATGACATCAAGCAAGAGCTAACAGAGGAAAAATTGCCTAATCTCTCTATGAATCAGCTAGACTAGTGGTATTCATTTCTCATCCATGAGGACCTCAACTACTTGGGCACTAAAGTCATTGTGTGTCTAACAATGTAATGCATGCACATCTGTGCCATTAAAATTAAAAAAAAAAAGAAAAGTTTTCCTGCCCCAAACAGCTGAGTGGCAGGAAGCTGCTTCAGGGCTTCCCCTGCTGTTTGGGCTTCCCCTGACTTTTGATTGTTTCCCTTATTTTCATGTAAAACGCTTAGAAGTCATGATTGGCATTTTATCAAAATTTTAATAAACTTGGAAACTTGGACGGCTCTGCGCATGTGTGAGAGTCACTTTCTCAGCAACCAATCAGAAGGGATTACGGCAAAACTCCAGGAAATACATTTGCATGCAAACTTGTTGGAACATTGATTGCCGTTTTAAAATTGGCCCACAGTGACCCACATAATCTTAACAACCATTTTTAGTGCATCCGGGCTTTGGAGCGTTCAGGATATCCCTAATAAATATGCATTAGTTTGCATACTATAGATGTAGTATGCATGTACCTTATGAACAACTCCTGAGGAAATTAGAATGTCATGGGATAGGAGGCAGTGTCCTGCTGTGGATTTAGAACTAGTTAAATGATAGTAAATAGAGAGTAGGGTTAAATGGTCAGTTTTCTCAGTGGAGAAGGGTAAATAGTGGAGTTCTTCATGGGTCTTTACTGGTACTGCTGCTTTTTAACATGTTTATAAATCATATAGAAATGGAAATCATAAGTGACGTGATTAAATTTGCTGACAATACAAAGTTATTCAAATTGTTAAATCACAAGAGTATTATGAAAAATTGCAAGAAGAATTGGAGGCTGGGCATCCAAATGGCATAGCTAAACTATAGTTACATTATGCGATATAATGGCAGGAGATCACCTAAGTTTATTATTAAAGTTTATTATTATTATTCAATTTTTATTAAAATTTGATATAATCAGAAGGTTTATAGGCAAAAATGCAGTGAGTGAAGGTAGACTTGATCTGGCTTGGCTTGAGACTTCCCGACATCATCTCTGTTTTAATTACTCTCCCTTCATTTTGCAACTGCACGATTTGAGGTTAGTAGCTTTTGCTACGGATTTATGAACAAACTTTTGACCAAATCTTTGGAACCTATGAGCACTAAGATGCAGAAAAGATATCGAGAGCATGTGAAGCCCGTGGAGGAGAAGATGTTGGATCCACCTCTAAAACAAAACCCTGCAACTTACCTTGGAACACCTGGAAGTCCTGAAAACAGTGGTGGTGGCAGCACTCACCAAGGGCAGGATTAATTCGTCGAGGGCCCCTAGGCACACAAGTCCACTGGGCCCCCTGCCCCACCCCCGTTCTCTACCCTACAACCGTGGCCCTGCCCCAACCTCATTTATTTACCCATTTTCTTATTTACTTCTTTATTTCTTTTATTTTAAAATTCAAAAACAAACAGTGCCAGTGTACAGTTTATCGTCTATGCAACCTCCAAACATCTCTGAACAAATCCCCCCTTCCTTCCTAGAGGAAGAGATCTTCAGCTGGCAGGGCTTAGGGAAGCTCACCAATTTATATTTTGTATTTGGGTAGGAGGTAGGAGGCATGGGGCATGGCTGGAAGAAAATTTAGTGCCCGTCATTTTATTGGACTAATATATTTCTCAATTGACTTTCAGAGGTTAAAACCTCTTTCTTCAGGCCAGTAAACTATACTGCTGTTACAGTATCTCTGTCCTGACCTGAAGAAAGGAGTTATGGTCTCTGAATTAGCAACATGAAACTGGGAGTGGAAATGTCATAAAAAATAGTGGACACAATTTGTTTATAAAATATACTTTTTATTTATCCAAAATTAGCTCAAAAACTCAATGACTTGACATTAGAGAATGACACGGGGAAAAAATCTGTCCCCGTCACCGGCCCACCATCCTCTGCATCGCCCCGTCACTGCCGTTCCCTTCACCGCCCCGTCACCGTCACCGCCATCCCTTTCACCGCCCCGTCACCGCCACTGCCATCCCATTCACCGCCCCGTCACCGTCCCCGCTGCATCCATATAAGCCTTAGTACTGTAATATTTAGCTTATTCCTTTCTTATAAATCAAAGTTCCTGCTGCTGAACTAGAGAAAGAGATGTTCAGCTGGCAGGGCTTTGTTTATAAATTTTTATCAACACAACTAATATACTATTTTATCCTAAAGCAAAAAATAAATAAATAAATATAATTTTTTTTTCTACCTTTGTTGTCTGGTTTCTGCTTTCCACATCTCATTCAATTCCTTCCATCCACTGTGTGTCTTCTCTCTGCGTCTTCCACTTGCTGTTACTGTGCCTCTCCCTTCACCCCCCCTCCAATTGGTCTAGCACCCATCTTCTTCCCTCCGCTCCCCCATAGTCTGGCATCTGTCTTCTTCCCACTCTGTCTTCCACATTTCCCTTCGGGGTCTGTTCCTCTCCACCCTCCTTCAATGTCTGTCCTATTCCTTTCCACCACCACCCTTCCCTCCCTCCTTTACCATCTGTTCCTTTCTACTACCCTTCAGCTCCTCTCGCGTGGCCTATCTATCTACCTTCCTCCCTCTTATTTTCATGGCACGTTACAATGTAATTTGTGCAAGCCACTGGAGCCTGCAAGCTCGGTCCCTGTCCCATCCCCACAAACCATCTCGCTTCTGTGCTCCTATTTTCTCCATTTCTAATATCTCCCCTATGTATCTGTCATTGCCCCCCCCCCCCCCTGTGTCCATATACCATCCCCATGGCATTCCCCTTTATGTCACTGTCCCTATGCCCCATGCACATAATTTTCCCTCTTTCTGTTACCTTCCTGTGTCCAGATTTCCCCTATCTTCCTCTTCCATACCAGTGTGTCTCTTCTTTTCAACCCCATCTAGCTTTTTCCCTCTTTCTTCCCCTCCCCCCCCCCTTGCTTCTAGCATCTGGCTCACCTGCCTGTCCTTCCCTTTCTTTCCTGCTGTGGGTTTTTCCTTCCGTCTTCATCTCCTTGGCCCAGAATCCTTTTCCCTTTCACTCCCTCCTTCCAATCTGAGCCGGGAACACGAGCGATCGCACGGTCCCCGCAGCCACCACCCGCCTGCCCAATCGATCCTACTGTTTAGCCAGCTCTCTCCCTTCTCCTCACCTTAGTTTGTAGGTTTTATTTTTCGGCGACATGCACGCTTTCCCAAAGAGCCGCGCACGCGCGGCTGCTCAGTGTTCAATCTTCTGCTCTGCTACAACTTCCTGTTTCCGGTTGCGTCAGAGCAGAAGATCGAAACTGAGCAGCAGCGGGTGCGCGGCTCTCTGATAGCGTGCGGGTCGCCGAAAAAGAAAACCTACAAACTAAGGTGAGGAGAAGGGAGAGAGCTGGCTAAACAGTAGGATCGATTGGGCAGGCGGGTGTGTGCTGCGGGGACCGCGCCTTGTCCCCGTCGCCGCAGCAACTGCTAGTTTTCGTTCCCCGTTTCGGCGGGTGACCCGCGGCTAAAATGCGGTGGCCACGGGTAAACCGCCACCGTGTCATTCTCTACTTGACATGTACATGTTTTGGCCAAACTGGCCTGCCTCAGGAGTCTAAAAACATAAACATACATAAAATATTAAAACTGTAATGATATACAAACATAAAACAATATAAAACCATAACGTGCTATACATCAAATCATCATCTATTAAATTTCCAAAAGAGACGAATCAATGACACATAAAATGATAACACCCTGTATTCAATCTTCCAACCATGAAACGTGACAGTTGAAAAAATGAACAAATGTATACATAATATAACATAAAAATTCTTAAAACAAATATGTCAAAAATACCATATTAAAACCTATATTAATCAAAGAGGGTGTGATAATATATACATGTACATGTCGAGTCATTGAGTTTTTGAGCAATTTTTGGATAAATAAAAAGTATATTTTATAATCAAATTGTGTTCACCATTTTTTAGGACATTTCCACTCCCAGTTTCATGTCTTTGAGTTTGTGGATTTATTTCTCCTGTTTTACATTTTATTTTCTCTGAATTAGTAAAAAATGTATTAAAATTAGACCAATAAACAGGATCATTTTATTTCCATTTTCTATTAATAAATGATTATCAACACAGCAACAATAATATTTTATCCTAAAGCAAAAATAAATAAATAAATAAATAAAACAAATAGGATTTTTTTTTCTACATTTGTTGTCTGGTTTCTGCTTTCCTCATTTCCTCATCATTCTCTTCCTTCCATCCATTGTCTGCCCTCTCTATGCCTCTTCCATATGGCATCTGCTCTCTTTCTATGCCTGTTCCAGAAACTGTCTGCCTCTCCCTTCAATCTCTCCCCCCCCATTGGTGTGGCATCCATCTACTTCTTTCCGCTCCCCCCATGGTGTGGTATCTGTCTTCTTCCCTTCCATCTCTCCCTCCCTCCCTCCCACCGGGCAGATCTTAGCATCTTTCTCTCTCCTTCTTTTCTCCCCTCAGATCTGGTATCTGTCGCCTTCCTTCTTTCCTCCTCCCAGGTGTATCTCTCTCTTCCCCTTCCCCTCTAGCATTTCTCTTTCCACTCCTTTCCTCCTGTTCTTCCCTGGTCTTCCTTCTCAATTTATTTTCTGCCTCTGTCTAAATTCTTTCTTACTATTCAGTCCTCAATTTCCCTCTTTCATTGTGTCTACCTCTTTCCCTCACCCCTTCCAGTATCTAACTCTATCCTCTACTCCAATCCAGCATGTGCCTTTTTTTCTTTCTCCTCCCCACTTCCTTCCAGTGTCTACTCCCATCTCTCACCCCCCTTCCATTCAATGTCTGCCCCTCTCCCACATTTCCATTCATTGTCTGTCCCCCCTCTACCCCACACTTCCAATAAACATCTGTCTCCCCTCTCTCTACCCCTCCTATCTACAGTTCACCTTCTGTCTCACCCCTTCCATCCACTGCCCTCTCTGCCCTTTCCATCCAGTGTCCACCCTTTCTCTTTCTTCCATATGGCAAATTCCTTCTTTCTATATCCCTTCAATAAACTGTCTGTCCTGTCCCCTTCTCTCCTTTGTACATGATTCATTTCAGCTTCACCCCCTCTCCATTTTTCTCTCTCCCCAATGCTCTGGTATCTCTCTCTTCTCCTTTCCTTCTTTCCTTCCCATTCAACCCCATGGCCTGGCATCTAAGAACATAAGAATTTCTGCTGATGGGTCAGACCAGTGGTCCATCATGCCCAGCAGTCCGCTCCCGTGGCAGCCCCTAGGTCAAAGACCAGTGCCCTAACTGAGACCAGCCCTATTTCTCACCTTTCCTCTCTTCTATATGTCCCTCCCCCTCCATTATCTGCCATTTTCTCTCCTTCCTTTCTCTCCCTCCCTCCTTCCTTGCCCCTGGTTTGGCATCTGCCTCCTTCCCTTCCTTCCCCTTCCATGGTCTGGTATCTCCTTTCCTTCCCCTCCCTCCCATGGTCTTGGGATCTCTCTCTCTTCTCCGCTCCCTTCCATGATAGTATTTTGTAAGTTGTGTATATTGTGACACCTTCACTCAAGTTCCTTCCATACTCCACCTACATTCATAGCCCCTTGCATTTATGCACTAAGCAACTTGTGTGCACCATTACAAAATAGCGCGTAGTCACTTAGCTACTTATGCCTGTAAGTGCTGGGTTTTGCATTTACATGTGCAAGTGATGGGTAAATGCAGCTGCTCAGTTAGAGAGTTGGCCTTAGAGTGCTGGTAAAAAAATTGAAAAAGAGGACTTTAGCAGTGGTCTTTTGAATACTGGCCCGTTTATTTCTAAAATTAATTGAGAACACAACACAAGGCTACACTTATAAGAGAGTCCATAAAATCCTGGCTTTGTAGAATGCTTAGTTCTGTTGCCTTCTGATTAGTCACACTGGATGCTAATCGTTTTGGATTTTCTTTTTCTCCATCCTGTAAGGATTATTTATGTGCCGTGCAATTGCGGGTTGATTTTAAAGGAAAACATGCAAGAAGTTGACTGCTTGAGTCTTGAACACTGGGCGGTTACCTGCTGGTTGCTGTGGCCCCCCAGGGTGTTGCGGGCAGTCTGCCACCCCCATGATCTCCCTCTCTAGTCTGGGCCTGTCTATGCTGCCGGTAACTCCAGTGGAGAGGCACTGAGACAGGGAGCGAGCGGGAGGTGGGAAAGCATCCTGCTGTCTCCACAGTAACAACCCGTAAGCAAACTGAACCCAGGCCATGGGGCTCTAACACTGCGCGCGCTGCCTTCCCTTCGCCTCCGAAACAAGAATTATGTAACTTCCTATTTCAAAGAAAGGAAGCCGGTGCGCGCAGTGGTAGAAGCGAGAGGGTAGATAGGGAGTGGGAGGGAGGGAAGCTGACCTCACCAGGCAATCGGGGGCCTCCCTGCCCTGTTTGCTCCCCCCTAACTTCAGCCTTGGGGCCCCCCTGATATTTTCTGGCCCTAGGTACGTGCCTACTGGGCCTACCCTTTAATCTGGCCCTGCACTCACCTGCTCCAATTGTCCAGCATCTAATCTTGAAACTCTCCTTGCAGACATCACTCACCGGACTAGTGAGTTGGAGCAGAGAGTTTCCACAATGGAGGACTCTTCAGTTAGTTTGATTATAGAGTTAGCTGAGTTACGTGGTCAGTTAAATAAACAAGCCAATAAATGAGAGGAGCTGGAATTTGCAGTTTATCGGAATTCTTGAAACAGTAACTGATTACAGCTTGATAAAAGAACTTGAAAATTGGATTGCACAGGAATTTGATCTCTCATCATCAGTGGGGCCTGTGGAGCTGGAGTGTGCTCATTGGCTAGACCGCAAGGCCCATGGCCTCCATGAAGCTGCATGTCATCATTGTGAAGCTCCACAAATATATTCACAAAGTAGAAATTCTGAGGTTGTATATTGCTATATAACAGTCATCAAGTGCACATTTTCCAAGACTTTTCAACAGCTTTGATGGAGCAAAGGAGGAAGTTCATGCCTATTTGTAGCAAGCTCCATGAGAAGAAGACATGGTTCATACTGATTTACCCTTCAGTGCTTAAAGTGTATCACGATGGGAAATGTAATGTTTTCACCACGATGGTGACTACACAAGACTAACAAATTAGGCTTGTTGGGACCATAAAATGCTACCTATTTACCATCTGTATTATCATTTACAATGCTGAACTAAGGCTTAGAGATGAGGTAGATTAAACTGTTATGTATACTGGGATGATGTGGGGGGGGGGGGGGGGTTACAGGCATCTATTAGTAATCTCTTTGTGTCTCTCTGCTTTTTGAAGGGAAGACCATGTGTGGATCTTGGTGTTAGTGGGGATGGTTGGCATGAGAGGAGGGGGGGAGGGGGGATAGTGCATAATGCAATGTGCCTCGCATCTTGGGTGGTTATACTGGGGGAAGGGAATGTGTGTAGGGGGTTTCAGTTCTACAGGGTTGAATCACCACTAAATTTTGATCAGTTTTGGCATACAATTTTCTCACTATGTTATACTATAAAAGGGTCTTCTACTGTAGGCATTATTGTTTTTAAATAATTTGGACATTTATTAAATGACAAACTAGTACAACCGATCTTTTGTTCCACAATCTTTTTGTTGTTTCTTCTGTTCAGTTTGGTGCAATCCCGTACTAAGGGTGAAGAATTTTGTGTTTGGCGAAGACTGCTGATGGAGAATTAATGTGGCAGCCCTTGATAAAGTTAGAGGCAAAACAGGGTTGCTGTTGAGCTTTTTTGTGAAGGTGAGACAAAGAATACAGCTGGACTTTGCTTTTCCAACTGTTATGGTTGTGAGTTGTGAATGATATGGGATTGTGTCTATGAAAACTGTGCCTAAAGACACATTTTTTGCAATTTTTGGGTGAAGACTACAATGGAGTGATATACTGTACTTAAGATGGAGTTTTTTGGGCCAATGACTGGAGAAGTTCCTATATATAAAATATATTCAGTCTCATGAAGTTGGGACTTGTTGGAGCAAGATATCTGAAGTCTTTTTTTTCTCCACTATTTGAAACTTGTGCAGACTTTATTGATATAATTTCTAATGTGCTTAGTCTGTTTTCTGGTTATATTCTATATATTTTGTAAGCTTTACTAGTAGGATTATATAGTTTATTCCTCTTTATAATGTTAACATTAGTGCATGACCATTCATTGGGGAAATGGAAAATCAGCCATTTTCTGGTTACAGTAAAAATAGCCTTATCATGCGAGAAAGACCCATTTAAGAGTGTACTAATGTCACTTTTTACAACCTAGTAAAAGTCTGTTTGTTCTGACTCTGCCAGCACTTCACAATTTAACGTTGTAGTGTGGTGAGAGATGTATCGCCCTCAGTATACCATCACCAGTGTTGCCACTCTAATATTTAGGGAAAACAACCTAGATCTCACTTCCTAGAAAACATGAGAGCTTCTTTTATAAAGCTGCAGTAGTGGCTGCTGCTGTAATAATCACTCTGATTCCCGTAGGAATTTAATGGACGTTGGAGCATTTGCCACATAACAACAGCTACCATGGCTTTGTAAAAGGGGGTGGGGGAATATGTATTTTTTTCTTATACGTATGTATGAAAATTAATAATTAATAACAGCAGTAATATGTTCCAAAATTTACCATACAATTCCAATGCATACATTCAGACTTAAAACATCATTACCAGGATTGGTTGTAGTAAAACTTCACCTACTTTGACACTTGACCAGACATGGGCAAATCTAGTCCTCAAGGGCCAAAATACAATCAGGTTTTCAGGATTTCCCCAATGAATATGCATGAGATCTATTTGCATGCACTGCTTTCAATGTATTTTCATTGGAGAAATCCTGAAAACCTGATTGGATTCTGGCCCTTGAGGACTAGAGTTGCACATGTCTGCACTAGACCATCCAAAGACGTATCTTCATAACTACTGGGCATTGTATAAACAATTCAAAATTTATAATAAAGCCAGCATGATGGTTGAAGCAAAAATTCAAACCACAAACCTTCTTGAAATTATGATTTATGAGAAAAATTATGAATCAAGAAACTTGGTGTTGAATGACAGCCTGTAGACACATGCCATTGGCATAACAGCCTCGCCTCTCTTTGACTTTATATATCTCTATATTTTAATTTTCTAGTTTGCTAATGGCAAACTGGTGTCAATTTCGCCAAATTTCATCAATGAATCGAGATAGCGAGCTCTTTTTACAAATCATGTTTGAAATGGATGAACTAGGAAACAAATAGCCTTAGATAAAAACTTAATGAAATGCACAACTAGCCATTGCAGAATGTTTTCTGATCTAGAGAAGCACCAGTGGCGCATAAGACTAGTAGAACATCTCACACCCTGTTTATGTTCCCTTCAGCTAAGGACTGTAAAAGTAAGAAACATCATTGGCATTGTCTTTCCTACCAAGCAGCTTACCGTATTTTCGCGGATATAACGCGCGCGTTATACGCGATTTTACCTACCGCGCATACCCCTCGCGCGTTATATGCCTGAGCGCGGTATAGAAAAGTTTTTAAACATAGTTCCCACCCCGCCCGACGCCCGATTCACCCCCCCAGCAGGACCGCTCGCACCCCCACCCCGAACGACCGCTCGCACGCGCTCCCACCCGCACCCGCATCCACGATCGGAGCAAGAGGGAGCCCAAGCCCTCTTGCCCGGCCGACTCCCCGACGTCCGATACATCCCCCCCCCCCGGCAGGACCACTCGCACCCTCACCCCGAAGGACCGCCGACTCCCCAACAATATCGGGCCAGGAGGGAGCCCAAACCCTCCTGGCCACGGCGACCCCCTAACCCCACCCCGCACTACATTACGGGCAGGAGGGATCCCAGGCCCTCCTGCCCTCGACGCAAACCCCCTCCCCCCAACGACCGCCCCCCCCAAGAACCTCCGCCCGTCCCCCAGCCGACCCGCGACCCCCCTGGCCGACCCCCACGACACCCCCACCCGCCTTCCCCGTACTTTGTGTAGTTGGGCCAGAAGGGAGCCCAAACCCTCCTGGCCACGGCGACCCCCTAACCCCACCCCGCACTACATTACGGGCAGGAGGGATCCCAGGCCCTCCTGCCCTTGACGCAAACCCCCCTCCCCCCCCAACGACCGCCCCCCCCAAGAACCTCCGCCCGTCCCCCAGCCGACCCGCGACCCCCCTGGCCGACCCCCACGACCCCCCCACCCCCCTTCCCCGTACCTTTGGAAGTTGGCCGGACAGACGGGAGCCAAACCCGCCTGTCCGGCAGGCAGCCAACGAAGGAATGAGGCCGGATTGGCCCATCCGTCCTAAAGCTCCGCCTACTGGTGGGGCCTAAGGCGCGTGGGCCAATCAGAATAGGCCCTGGAGCCTTAGGTCCCACCTGGGGGCGCGGCCTGAGGCACATGGGCCAAACCCGACCATGTGTCTCAGGCCGCGCCCCCAGGTGGGACCTAAGGCTCCAGGGCCTATTCTGATTGGCCCACGCGCCTTAGGCCCCACCAGTAGGCGGAACTTTAGGACGGATGGGCCAATCCGGCCTCATTCCTTCGTTGGCTGCCTGCCGGACAGGCGGGTTTGGCTCCCGTCTGTCCGGCCAACTTCCAAAGGTATGGGGAAGGGGGGTGGGGGGGGTCGTGGGGGTCGGCCAGGGGGGTCGCGGGTCGGCTGGGGGACGGGCGGAGGTTCTTGGGGGGGGGCGGGCGGTGGGGGGGGGGGGGGGTTTGCGTCGGGGGCAGGAGGGCCTGGGATCCCTCCTGCCCGTAATGTAGTGCGGGGTGGGGTTAGGGGGTCGCCGTGGCCAGGAGGGTTTGGGCTCCCTTCTGGCCCAACTACACAAAGTACGGGGAAGGCGGGTGGGGGTGTCGTGGGGGTCGGCCAGGGGGGTCGCGGGTCGGCTGGGGGACGGGCGGAGGTTCTTGGGGGGGGGCGGTCGTTGGGGGGAGGGGGTTTGCGTCGAGGGCAGGAGGGCCTGGGATCCCTCCTGCCCGTAATGTAGTGCGGGGTGGGGTTAGGGGGTCGCCGTGGCCAGGAGGGTTTGGGCTCCCTCCTGGCCCGATATTGTTGGGGAGTCGGCGGTCCTTCGGGGTGAGGGTGCGAGTGGTCCTGCCGGGGGGGGGGATGTATCGGACGTCGGGGGGGGCATCAGGCTTTCAGGATGGGGACAGACCTTCAAGGGGGGACAGGACTTCAAGAGGGGACAGTGCACGGAAAGTCAGGGGGGGTGAACGGAGAGTCAGGACAGCGCACGGAAAGTCAGGGCAGTGCACGGAAGTCAGGGGGGGTGAACGGAGAGTCGGGACAGCGCACGGAAAGTCAGGGCGGGCGAAAGGAGCGTCGGGCATCATGCGCGTTATATGCCTGAGCGCGGTATAGAAAAGTTTTGGTACATATCATCGTGATTTCTGCGCGCTATACCCCTGTGCGCGTTTTACACAGGTGCGCGTTATATCCGCGAAAATACGGTACTAGGACAAAGATTTCCGCCCATTATTAATTAGATCCACATCTTAAGAACATTTTAGAAAACTGTAGAAAACTTTAGAAAACTGTAGAAATCTGCTATTATGTTATGTGATATTATGTTCATCTACTTCTTTATTATTTAAATTGACCATTTTAAATAGATATATGATTCAAATGAATGAAAATATATGTCACGAAAATCATTGATTATGAACAGAAAACAGAAACAGAGAGGAACAACAAATTTAAAAAACTTAGGTTTAGTTAGGAAAACATAAGAATGGCATCACTGACCACCCCTACAGCAATATAGGAAGGTTAAAAATTTCAATCAGGCTTGTGTCACTATTTTGGTTTCTAAAACCATATATTTGGGCACACGTTGCAAAGTTTTGTCTAGTTCAAACTTCTTGTCTCAATATTATTGATAAAGAATGAGATACTTGTGGCATGCATGCAGAATGCATTTCCCAAATATGGCACATAGCATGAATATAAGTGAGCAGTAAATTTTAATTTCTCTTATTTCATTGGCCATAAAGACTGTCTACTCAGATGCAGGAATCATCCAGTGCTTTAGGATATGAAGTCTCAAGACAACAGAAGCCCCATCTTCACCTGAAGAAGGGACTTAAATGTGATCTTGACAAGTTTCATCTTTAGACAGGAGAATCTCCAAACCTGCACCCAATGAAGAGACCTACTTGATCTCAATAAGACTCTTCAAATAGCCCATTTTCAGTCTGACATCTGAACACCGGACCTACCCTGGTCTGACAATTTCATGTAGAACATTTTCTTGTTGAGGTACACTTCTTGTTGAAGTGTGTGTTTGGTTGCAATTCGCCTTGTTTAAAGGCAGAATATAAATAATAAACTAGAAACTAGAAGCTATCACAGACTGCAAAGAATTTAGTTTTTTCCACTTTCCTAAAGAAGATTGCTTTCTGCTCTTATACAGTACATTTCAAATCTGGTATACTTTAGGGATTGTGAGGCAGCAGCAGAACCATTTGTGTAGCAGTTGTACAGTATTATGCTGTCACTTTCCATTCAATCTGCTTTGTCTTTTTGATGGATGGTTGCTGTGCTTGGCTGCAGTACTGAACAGTTTGCTTTGTTGCTATGCTATATTGCTCTTCTGTGCTTCATTGCTGCTTTGCTGCTGTTGCAGGCAATTGCTTAGCTCCTTTGTACTGTATTACTTGTGTACTGGATGGTTCTTGATCCACTTGTTTGCACACAGTCAGAGTTGCCAAGGGGGGCATAATTTTTATGATGGAGATTTTAGTACATACCTTGCTCCACCCACTCTGCCTTGGCTCCACCCACTCTACCTCATGGCTTTGCCCCTATAGTACTCTTTGAGAAGTGCACAAGTCAACAAAGCTGAAACTTCCATGCATGCTCAATTCAGGCACTTGAAAATGGAATATACCTTTTTATTGATCTAGTCTAAAACATTTTTGATTAGCTTTCTGAAGTCAAAATCTCCTGCTTCAGGTCAGGTCAGGACAGTATACTGCTGTTATGGAATCCTCTCCTGACCTGAGGAAGAAAGTGTTGGTGTCTGAAAGCTAGTGTTAAAATTAGTCCAATAAAAAGGTTTCACTTTATTTTCCATCAACCTTTATTAACACAGCTTCCACATTATTTTAACCTAAATTTAAATTAAAATTCCTTTTTCTTACTTTGATGTCTGATTATTTTCTTTTTCTAATTGTGTTTGTCCCAGTCACTGGTTTCTGCTTTCCTCCATCTTCTGTTAACTTTCTTGCCAGGGTTTCATGTCCATTTATTATTTTTTTTTCTCCTGCTTTTTTTGTTTTCAATTTATTTTTTGCCTATCTGTCCAGGTTTAATTCATTCAGGCAACTCCTGAAGAGAATGAAGTTAGTACATCTGTGACAGAAGCAGAGGAAGATAACATTTCAGTGATAATCCAGGCTGATGTCATCACACTGGATTTTGATGTGATGATTTGCTTGAAACAGGTAAAAATATGAAAACTACACATCCTGAGCAAAGATGAGCAAGATGCTGTGGCATAGGAAAGCCTGGAGGAAAACAAGGATCACAAGAAGAAGGAGAAACATAAAGATGGCAAAAAGGAGGAGGCAGAAGATGGTGTCACTGACGTAGTTCACTTGATTTTGTCAAGTGATGTTGAGATATTGTCAACCGAAGACGAAATCTGTACTTTTGATGAGTATAAGGAACAAGTTTACAAGTTTAATAAGTATTTGATTAATCGTTTACTCAAATATCTAAGCGATGAACAAATCATTCAATTTACAGATAATACAGGGGTTATAAAAGACAAATGGTCACTGAACAAAACATATTAAATTAACGACTAACAGAATAAATAGAAAAGGAAAACAAAGGGAAAGGCAGGGTAATGAAATACAATAATAATGATAGAAAGGACGATTAAGGTAAAAACAATAGGAGGGAAATAAAAGAAGTAGCCTTATGAAAATAAGCAAAAATAGGCTGGGACTCCTAAATATCATAAGCGTCTTTGAAAAGAAAGCTCTTAAGTTTACTTTTAAATTTACCTAAGTTCTTTTCTTCTCTGAGATAAATAGGGAGGGAGTTCCAAGTTTGAGGAGCTGTAACAGAGAAGATAAAGTGCCGCCATGTATTAATAACTTTAAGTGAGGGTGTAACTAATAGATGTTGGTCAATAGATCTCAGTGATCTGATTGGGGTATAAGGGATCAATAACTTGTAGATGAAACTGGGGTTTTATATAACAGGGATTTGAAAGTAAGTAGATTTAGTTTATATTGAATTTGATGCGCTACTGGAAGCCAGTGTGCTTTCTTAAGAAGAGGAGTGACGTGATCAAATTTCCTTGCTTTCATTATGAGTTTAATTGAGGTATTCTGAATGATCTGCAAACGTCTAATTTCTTTTTGTGTTATTCCCATAAGTAAAGCATTACAATAATCAATTTTCGAAATAACCAGGGAATGAATTAGTATATTAAGAGACTTTGGGCATAGAAATTTGGCAAAGTCTGTAAAAGGAAGATTTAACAATATTACTAATATGATTATGGTAAGTCAGTTTTTCATCAAAGACCACCCCTAAGATTTTGATATTACTTATTAGTTGTAAGGCGGTACCTTTAATCAAAATTGGAAAAGAAACTTTAGAACTATCTTTCCAAGGGAAAAACATGATGTTTGATTTATTAACATTGAAGGCTAATCTGTTTGTGTCAAGCCATTGATGAATCTCTTCAAGTTTCCTGTTAATTTCTAATGTTTCTGTAGGGTTAGTTGGGTCAAGTGGATGCAAAAGCTGAATATCATCTGCATAAGCATAAGCGGTAAAGCCAATATCTTGGCAGAGGGTCATAAGTGGTGCAAGAAAAATATTAAACAAAAGGGGTGAAAGAATGGACCCCTGTGGGATACCATAAGTTACTAAAAAACTTTCTGAAGTTGTGTTATTGAAGGATACAATTGAAGTGCGATTTTCAAAATAAGATTTGAACCAGAGGAGAACCTGATCTGTAATGCCAATGGACTGTAATCTATCTATGAGAAGGTTATGGTCAATCGTATCAAATGCAGATGAAAGATCAAGGGAAATCAGAAGGACTGATGTATGGTGATCTAAAAAGTAAAGTATGGAAGTGGTTAGGCCAATCAGTGAATATTCGGTAGAATGATACTGTCTAAAGCCTGTTTGGTTAGGATGTAAAATGTTTGTTTTTAATATGAACTCGGATACTTGATTAAATACTACCTTCTCAGTTAACTTTGCCAAGAAGGGGATATTTGCGATTGGCCTGTAATTGGATTTTTCTTCAGAACTAATTTTTTGGTCTTTAATAATGGGTTGAATGACTGCTTCTTTCCATGCTATAGGCATTACGCTTTTTTGAAGACTTTCTTGAATTAGTGCAAGGATGAAGGACCCGAAAATAGTAAAATAGCGTTTGAGAATAAAAGGGGGGATAGAATCCACTTGAGAACCCGTGGTATTAATGGTTTTGATAAGGGATTCACTCTCTGAAAGATTTGGTAAATTAAATTGGGAACATTTTGAGGATAGTGAGAATCTTGAATCGGTTTGCTCCTGATCTGATATGGAATATAGATTCATAGTAAAGTTTTTCCTAATACTGTTAACCTTCTCTATGAAGTAGGTAGCAAGTTCATGGGCGGTGGGCAGGTTATTAGTTGTTTGATTTTGTTTATTAGAAATTGATTTTAGATTGTGAGCAGAAGTTTGGGCAGAATGAATACTGTGAGGAAATGGATAAAGATTGCTCCGATGTGGCAGAGTCAGACAAATGTGTTTAAAAAAATAATAAATTTTTTTTTTCAAAACTAATACAAAGTGCCAGGAATTATACAGACATTAATAATCAAATAAGCACTTATATTCAATCACTAACAATGCAGAAGAAAAATATCCCTCCCCTCCCATCCAACATATTTAATCAAAGAATAAACCAAAAAGATTTCCCCCCCACCCACCCTGTCCTGGATGTGTATGGAAATAAACAAAAATTAAAACAAAAGACAACTATAATGAAGTAACAAAGGATGTCAATGGGCCTCAAACAAGTTTAAATAAATGTTTTGAATTGACTCCCCAGTCATTATTAGCTGTATAGAAGCTTCCAATAAAGGTAAAAAGAAATATAATGGGAAGGAAAAATAAATTGAATAGAAGCTATGGAAGGAAGAAAACTTTCCTGATTGAAAAGAAACAACAAAAGAAGGAAGGTGTATCAGGAAAAACCAAAACATTCAACACATATATAAAGATTGTCCTGTTCTGAAAATCAAAAGATGGGCTCATCACGAGAAACAACCAGGAGTAAACAATACCGAACAAAATGAACAAAGTCAATAGCTTTGTCCCAAGAATTGGAATGGGATCAAAAAAACAAAATTATAAAATGGAGAAAGCTAGAAAAGACAAATGATATAGAGTTATGTCGGGAAGTTCTAGTGAAGTACTCAAAGAGAGTAGTTACTTAAAAGTATAGGAGACTGAACTACAATTATGAGAAGAGAAGGAAGAGTCTGCTGTTGAATGAAAGCAATTTGTCTGAGCGTGGATATTCAGGCATGTCAAGGCAGTGAATAAAATACTATGAAGGAAAACAAATGCTGGAAGAGTACCCAGAAGAAAAGAGGAATTGCAAAATGGAAGTTCCAAAAGGATTCTGATCTCAAAGGATAGATCAGATGTTACTTATTATTATTATGAATAATTGTTATTGTGGATATACGTTCTTGGCAAAGTATGGTTGCAATATAATCTGCTTTTTTCTTTGTATCCATAAACACCAGGGTTTGCTCATTACCTATGCTTTGCAGGTTTTCAACAAGTTGGTTTTTCATGTCAAACCGATCGACCTGGATTATGGTTTAGTGGACATCACTACAAGCTCCACCCACTTGTCCAACAACAACAAACAGGTAATCTTTTTTCAAGAGCTTTGCAGAAAATGTCTGGACTGCTTCAGGGTAGATTGCGCTGAACATTAGAGTCTGTCGATTTTCTTTGGATGGTATGTCAGGAAAAGAAATTAACTCCAATATCTGTGGTCTTTTTCATAAAATAAAAATAAAATTTTTAAAGGAATTAATTATCTGGTATGTTAATTTTGTGGGGTATTGCATATGATAATTTTTTAAAAAAAAGTTTAATAGAAGATAGAAAGCTAGCAGTGGTAAACTGCAGCTGGAATGCTGGAGGCCTTTCTCTGTAGTCATGTTTCCGAGGAATTTCAGTGAGAATCCTCCCAGTAAGATGAGACTGGGTCACATAAATAGACTCTACCCTAATATTTATCCAGACCGGGTAAAATGGAGCTTTAATGAAGCTTATAAATTATGTATAATAGATGTGAATAATGCCCAAATGATCAGGCATAAGTAAAGTGCCTGGATAATTTATTGCACTCTATATTTGACATCATTTTCAAGAAATGTAAATCATTATGAGTTAATATTCTTAGAAAACATTCTCCAATAAATTGTTTTAAATAAAATAATTTAAAAAAACATTTCTCTCAATTACATGTCCCTACTGGCCAGTTACAATCTAAAATGTGAACAAATTTGTACAATATAGCCTCTCAGTACTTGTATCTACTAGAGTTGCAACATCTCTCTAAATCAAAACATTACATTACACCAAATGCAACCCAGACTTGTATGGGAAGTCCTTTTAAACTACCAGTCCAAAGAAACTTGCATACTGGAGTCTTCCTGTTTTCTTGAATGCTTCTTTTCTTCTCCTTGCTTGACTTGATCTTCGCTTGTTCTTCACCCTAAACATAGTTTAACAAAAAGAAAAAAAGGTCTGGAGAGAAACTAACTCCCTATGTGAGCTTGCAATGTGTAAATCCTATTAGTCAGGATACCTATGACTGTACAACTCTAGACTGTTAAAATAAAAATAACTTCCCTTTCCTAAAATTTTTCTAACTGAACTTTCACTTTGGTTCCCTAGCTTTCCTACAGAAGAATTTTGAAGGCTGCAGTGCTGTTCACTCTGGCTGCTCAGGAACCCAAACATTAGCACTTACCCTCCTTCACATATATTTCTGAGAGAAAGGAAACCTTCAAATTTTCCCTTAATTTTAACTCTTGAAGAACCAGGGCAGCACTAGTGTTCCTGGGCTTCTGGTTTATTGTTTTTACTTAAGCCTCTAAACTCTCAAAAACCCTTATGCTCATAAACCCTTTTGACTTAACTCCTTCTCTAACAGATTTACACCCCCCCTCCATTTTTTTTACTAAGTCATGGTAGAGGTTTCTGCCCCCTGTCCTGCCCTAGCCCCGCCCCCCTGCTGCCTGCTTTTGTCAAGCAAGCGCGGACTTCTTCCCTATCGAATGGAATTTGAGGAGGCTTTTCAAAACCTGGACAAAGTGTCGTCCGGTCCTCAAAAGGAAGACATGTCCAGGGAAATCCAGATGTCTGGTAACCCTAGCAATACAGACAGTAACCCATGACACCAAATTTTAAAGGTGCAATTCAGTTCTGAGGCAAACACTAGCCCAAGGTTCAAAGCACTCTGGTGGAGATTCAAGCCATGCTACATCCACAATAACAAGAATATCAGCTTGGGCCTGTGAGCTGGCACATACTAACAGAATTTGCAGTAACTTTGCTCCTCATGCTCATGAAAAGAGGGGAATGGGAATATGTTTCAGCTAACTGCTACCATGTTTCCCTGCAAATAAAATAGTGTCTCATATTCATTTGGGGCCCAAAAAAGGCACTAGGTCTTATTTTGGGGTAGGGCTTATTTTTTTCATGTATATGATCATCTCTCCCTTCCTCTCCACCCCAATTCTTCCTCTTTGCTTTCCACACATGTGCAACATATTTCCTCCCCTCTCACCCATCTCCTTGTGCCTTCTCTCTGCAGCATCTTTCTATCCCTCAATCCCTTCCATCCCCCTGTGCAGCAGAACCCTTTGCCCAGCTTCCATCCTTCCCTCCCTCCCATCCCTCATGCAGCAGAACTTTGAGCACCTGCTGCTGCCCCTCACCGCACAGCCGAACCACCGATGACCCTCCATTCTTTCCTCCAAACTGATCCCCGCCAAATGCAACCATAAATACCTTGCTGCAGAGGAACTTCGGGCCAGGAGCACTCACATGCTGCGTCATGGCCTTCACGCTGGGGCTGTCTGTGTACTGATGATACACAGATGGCCCCAGCGAGAAGGCCGCGAAGCAGCCTATGAGTGCTGCTGGCCTGATGCTCTTCTGCAGAAAGGTATTTATGGTCATGGTCAGTGGGGATCGGTTGGGAGGGAAGGATGGAGGGTCAGCGGGGGTTCGGTGGTTCAGCTGCATGGTGAGGGCAGGGTGGGGGGAAGCACGCCTGCCTACGACTGGGGCTTATTTGTGGGGGACCTACCCTGAAAATCATGCTAGGGCTTATTTTCGGGGTAGGCCTTATTTTTGGGGAAACACGGTACTATGGTGAATGTCTTTCTATGCTACTGTGGCTTGGAAGAGATAAGGAAAGGGTCCAGGAAGAGGCTATTGGATTGAAGGGAGCATATGAGAATCTAGACAGAAGCACTGCATTATTGCTGCACTATATGGTTGCATTGCTAGACCTGCCAAGTCTCCTGCTTTTGTGGGTCATCTCCCGCATGCCCATTGAAGAGCTAAGATCACCCACTCAACAACTTCTTCCAGCTGCAGCTGGAAACACGTTAATAAAATGTCATCTCCAGCTTCTGTGGGATTAGTCTAGTGATAAGAGCTGCGACTAGTGGCACCTTTTTGGCCTTTATTCGTTTGTAAAACAGGTCTAGCCCAAACATCTATATCTAAATCTAGTTGATTTATCCCTGCAGAATGTCCAAGTCCTAAGCCTCCTCAAAACACACCTCTAACACGGCCCCTTAATATTTAGAAGCACTGGAGACAAAACCACCAAAAAGATGTCTATAAAGTCAGTTTTGAAAATGGCTACTTGGACATTTTGACTAGTAAGACATCAAAGTGCTGGTTTATGCTGTCTTTTGGATGTTTATCTTTTTTGAAAATGAGTCCCATAGTGTATTTAGCACTTAACCAGCCATAGGTTGCCACATAAAAATAGGGCAGTGATTTCTGCGGTTACTGGGAGAATGGCATAAAAAATTGTATAAATAAATAAAATTTATGCTGTTATCCTGGATGCTTAGGTGCTGAATATTGGCATTTAACTGTTCAAGTGCTGACTCTGCCCCCAAAACAACCACAAAATAGTGCATACTTACATGCTAACCAGTCATTTTCAGCATCATTAACTGATTCAATGATGCTGAAATTAGCCGATAGCCCCAACCAAATGATTTACCTGGTCAGCAGCCATTTCTGGCTGGTTAAAATCATTATGAATGTTTAGCAGGAAGTGTTTTGCATTGCTGTGCATCTCATTATTATATAGGCTGTGGTACCTAAATCTAATATGCATTATGGTAAACTAACATATGCTTTTGCTGATTAATGCATGTTAAGATGCAAGTATTGTGCGTTATTCCTTTAAGGCAAGTTAGTAACTACCCTCTTGCATAGACATTTGATTTAATGCAGGGCTGAATATCTAGAGTTACCAGTTAAAATTAAGAGGCTATGTTGTTGCACACTGCTATTAATTATTGATTCTTTAATAAATGTGTTGGTATCTGGAAAATTATGGAGGGAGCACGAGCAAGGAGGAGGTGATCCAAAGCCTTCATTTATAGGAAGTCTTATCAGTGCACATGGAACCTTTAAACCTTTTGGAAAAAAAGCTCAAAGTCATATTTAGCTTTAACCTGGAGGCTTTTCTTTTCAAAACCAAGGCAGCAACGGGGTGTGCTGAATGAATTCCTCCCCGCTCCTTCTCTTCGCTCCTCCCAGTCCTCCCCCTCATCATGTTTCCTCTTTATCTGGGAATACATCAAGCTCCCTTCATCTCACCATGCACCAGATCTCACTGAGCAGAAAGAAAGATGAAACAGACTTAAATGCACTGCCATCCCATAAGAGACTCTTATCCTTCTCTCTGGGCCAGTCCATTGATGTGCAAATGAAGCTGGAAATTTTGTATATTGCCAGAGCCTGGACCCCTGTTCCCTCTGGCTCTTTGCAGCCCGTAATAAAAGTTGGTGACAGGAGCTCCACAGGGCATTGTGCCCCAGTGGCTTCCTATTAACAGATGGCATGTTGGAGATGCTTTCAGGTCCCTATATCCACTCGGACCTCTGAAAAGCCAACTTCCTTTTCGGACTCAATACCTGAGGTGAGACCTCTTGCTTTTAGAATATTAAAAAGGTGGAAAGAAATGGAGGAAAAAGAACTTTATTGTTTGTGCTGGCATTTTTTTTTTTTTTTTTTAATGCATTACAGCTTCCTTAGTCTAGATGGCCACTGGGAGGCAAAAAAGTAGAAATAATTCCTCACTCTTGGCTCTTTCACCAGTTTGGACCCATTGAACTCATTGACAATATTGCTTTTGTTAGTGAGTGAAATGTACTTACTATAAGTGCACATGAGAAGTAGCTGCTTGGCTTTTAAACAAGAATTGTTTTGTTTTTGTTTTTTTTACTAGTTTGCTAAACTTTATGGGGGTAATTCTATGAGGGTGCATACTTTTAGGTACCCTAACACTGCACAGTGAGACCTTATCCTGGATGCCCAGATTCCATTATAGAATATTAGTGTTCTATAGAGGTACCTATACTTAGTGGTATATAACTTATTTGAACATTTTTTAATAGAATAATCTCAAGGAAACTTCTAAAAAGAGCACGGTGGATAAAAAAGTTTAAAAAAGGTTTACTTAAATAATTGCAAAAGAAGAATGTGAGCCAATGAGGAATGAAAACACCGGTATTCCCACTGATATTGAACACTACTAAGGGTGGAGGAGGTGTACCTGAGGCCACATTTTGTTACATTTGAAATATATGAGAGAACATAAGAAGTTGCCTCTGCTGGGTCAGATCAGAGGTCCATCGCGCCCAGCAGTCCGCTCACCATGGCAGCCCATCAGGTCCATGACCTGTAAGGTGGTCCCTCCCTTATCCCTCTGTCTGTACCCTTCATAACCTTTCTCTACCTCTATCTGTATGTTTAACAATTTGTAATTCTATGGAGGGGAACGCTGGATATTTTGGAGGTTGGATAAAGTATTAGAGAGTTGTGTTATATGATTCCCAACCATAAATGAAACAGATTTAAATAGTGCCATCTTTAGTGTGAGTGCACAGTGCTGGGATAAGCTATACCTGCTTACATACTGGTTCAATAGGAACCCGTCCAACTTTGTCTTAAATCCCTGGAGGGTGTTTTCCCCTATAACTGTCTCCGGGAGAGCGTTCCAGTTTTCCACCACTCTCTGGGTGAAGAAGAACTTCCTTACGTTTGTACGAAATCTATCCCCTTTTAACATGTCCCCTTTCAGTCTCCTCTTTTCAAGGGAGAAGAGGCCCAGTTTCTCTAATCTCTCACTATACGGCAACTCCTCCAGCCCCTTTACCATTTTAGTCTCTCTTCTCTGGACCCTTTCAAGTAGTACTGTGTCCTTCTTCATGTACAGCGACCAGTCCTGGATGCAGTACTCCAGGTGAGGGCACACCATGGCCCGGTACAGCGGCATGACAACTCTCTCTGATCTGTTCGTGATCCCCTTCTTAATCATTCCCAGCATTCTGTTTGCCCTTTTTGCCGCTGCCGCGTATTGCGCAGACGGCTTCATCGTCTTGTCGACCAGTACTCCCAAGTCTCTTTCCTGGGGGGTCTCTCCAAGCATAAGATTTTTGTTATCTACATGCATCATCTTACACTTATCCACATTGAACCTCATCTGCCATGTCGCGGCCCATTTCTCGAGCGTGTTTATGTCACTTTACAGATGTTCGCAGACCTCCTTATCCATGAAAGTGCAGATATTTGTACATTCACATAGGCAACTTGTACTTAAATGTGGGCACCTAATCATAGAATTGCTGCTTATCTGCTAATAGCAACTCACACTAACTTATGGTGAACACGTACAGTTGTATTTCAGCCATAAGGGCCTGGACCTATGGACCAGGTGAGGCAGTGACTCAGGACGTCAGTAATAAAGATCACCAAAATCCTAATGTCTATTGATACAGACATGGGGGAAGCCACTGTTTGCCCTGGGATCGGTAGCAAGGAATATTGCTACTATTTGGATTTTTGCCAGGTACTTCTGTCCTGGATTGGCCACTGTGGATCAGGATACTGGGCTAGATGGATCATTGGTCTGACTTAATTTAGCTATTCTTATGTTAAAGTTTCAAGTTCAAGTTTATTAGGATTTTATATACCGCCTATCAAGGTTATCTAAGCGGTTCTTGTACAAAGTGCTGCATCGAATGACTCTGCCTTATTTATTAACCACTTTGAGTTTGTATCTTCTCTACGATCTACTCTGTAAACTTTTAGATGTCTATCTTTTTTGAAAATGAGCTCCATAATCTATCCAACACACTACAGCATTGCTACTGAATATCACACCATCTTCTGCTTTCCAACTAGAAGATTGCAGAACATGCTACATGCTACTTTTGAATTGGGATGAGAGTTGGTAGCTCTCATCTGTAGGAGATTCAGGAGTGGAGCTGTGCTGGGACTGCTGCTTTTTGACATATTTATAAATGATCTGTTAATGGGACCAACATGTGAGGTGACTAAATTTGCTGATAAAACAAAGTTATTCAAATTTGTTAAATATGATCACATCTCACCTTATCTCCAATAATCGCACTGGCTGTCTGTTGTTTTTAGATCTCAATATAAAGCAATAATGATTTGCCATCAATTCGTGTATGGACTATACTTGAATTGTTTAAAAGTAAGATGTCAAACTATTTACCATCTAGGTCTCTGCGTTCTGAGAATTTAGCGTTATTAAAAACAAATGCTAATCCAAAATATGCTGAGACCAGTAAAATGGCCTTTTGAGGTGCGGGAGTCAAACTGTGGAACTCACATATCGGTCAATTACGAAAATGTTATGCCAAGGGTAATTTCAGAAAACTATTAAAAATGCAGTTATTTGTTTTTTTTTCTTAAAAAAAAAATTATTTATTCATTTTTGAAATCCAATACATAGTGCAACAAATTAACAATCAAATAATATAATACACTGCACTCTAATCAAATATTTATATAGTATTTGTTTGATTAGAGTGCAGTGTATTATATTTGCCCCCCCCCCACCCTCCCTGACCCTCCCACCTGCCCCTCCTGGATGTGTACAACAATCTTCCATGAATCAAAGAGAAATAATGTTAATAATTAATAGTTAAATGTTACAATATTTTGTTAACGGGCCCCAAATTTCCTTGAATTTACTATGATGTCCCAGCTATAACAAATTATATGTTAATGTTTGTTTGATTTTATTTGTCTTACTGACTTATGTAAGTAACGATATGTAAACCATTTAAGTTTAAACGGTATATAAAATTTTAAAATAAAGAAATAAATGTGAGCAATTGCAAAGCAAAGCATGCAGGAAAGAAGAACCCAAACAATAGCTATATGACACAAGGTTCCACATTAGAAGTCAAGGCCCAGCAAAAGAAACTAGGCATCATCGTTGATGATATATTGAAATCCTCTCTTCAATGTGCAGTGTGAACAGAGTAATTCTAACCTCTGCCCTTAGATGCTTCTGAATAATGATAATTGTACAAATATTTCAAATCAAATATTGTTTATTAAAAATTAACAGAAATCTTGTTTTAAAAGGCATTTGTACAATGGAGCCATATACAATATGGTCTCAGAGAACCTATTCTGGTTTGTTCGTTTATGTACTTTTGCAATGACCCATATTACATTACTCCCATCTACCAATCAACCAGCAGAAGCTGTCCGTATGTATTTGAACAAATAAATTCCTTTTAGCTTTTATAGGTACCAGGCTTAAAGAAAAGTTTTAAAATTATATATTTGTTCACAACAATTTATGAATATGCATAAAACATTATTATTTTTTATTTATTTATTTTTTTAACATTATAATATACCCAAAGAACATAAGAATATAAGCAGTGCCTCTGCTGGGTCAGACCAGAGGTCCATCACACCCAGCAATCCGCTCACGCAGCAGCCGATCAGGTCCAGAACCTGTATAGTAATCCTCTATCTATACCCTTCTATACCCTTTTCCTTCAGGAAATTATCTAATCCCTTCTTGAATCCCAAAACCGTACTCTGTCCTATCACACCCTTCGGAAGCGCATTCCAGGTATCCACCACCCTTTGGGTGAAGAAGAACTTCCTAGCATTGGTTCGGAATCTGTCCCCTCTTAATTTTTCCGAATGCCTTCTCGTTCTTGTAGTTTTTGAAAGTTTGAAGAATCTGTCCCTTTCCACTTTCTCTATGCCCTTCATGATCTTGTAAGTCTCTATCATGTCCCCTCTAAGTCTCCACTTTTCCAGGGAAAAGAGCCCCAGTTTCTCTAATCTTTCAGTATATGAAAGGTTGTACATACCTTTTATCAATTGTGTCGCTCTTTTCTGAACCCTCTCGAGTATCGCCATATCCTTCTTAAGGTACAGCGACCAATATTGGACGCAGTACTCCAGATGCGGGCGCATCATAGCCCGATACAGGATAACTTCTTTCGTTCTGGTTGTAATACCTTTCTTGATAGTACCCAGCATTCTATTCATCTTCTTAGAGGCCACTGTGCACTGTGCTGATGGCTTCATTGTGTTGTTCACTATTACCCCCAAGTCCTTTTCTTGGGTACTTTCACCCATTACCAGCCCTCCCATCGTATAGCTGTACTTCGGGTTTCTGTTTCCTACATGCAAGACTTTACATTTCTCTACATTAAACTTCATCTGCCATCTCATCGGCCACTCTTCTAGTTTGTTCAGGTCCCTTTGTAAATCTTCACAGTCCTCTTTAGTCCCAACTCCACTAAATAGTTTGGTGTCGTCTGCAAATTTTATTACTTCGCACTTCGTCCCTGTTTCTAGATCATTTATAAATACATTGAACAGCAGCGGTCCAAGTACCGAACCCTGTGGAACACCACTCATGACCCTCCTCCAGTCCGAGTAGTGGCCCTTCACTCCCACCCTTTGCTTTCTATCTGCCAACCAATTTTTGATCCATCTATGTACATCTCCTTCCACCCCATGGTTCTTCAGTTTCCGTAGTAGGAGTTCATGGGGTACCTTGTCAAAGGCTTTTTGGAAATCTAAGTATATGATGTCTATGGGGTACCCTTTGTCCATCCGTTTGTTAATTCCTTCGAAGAAGTGCAATAAGTTTGTTAGGCACAATCTTCCCTTACAGAAGCCATGTTGGCTTGTTTTCCTCAGTTTATTCCTTTCTAGATGCTCGTCGATGCTGTCTTTTATCAGTGCTTCCGCCATCTTCCCCGGAACCTAAGTCAAACTTACCAGTCTGTAGTTTCCCGGGTCACCTTTCGATCCTTTTTTAAAGATGGGCGTAGTAACATTAGCTATCTTCCAATCCTCCGGGATCATGCCTGTTTTCAGGGATAGATTACAAACCTGCTGTAGTAGTTCCGCTATTTCCTCCTTTAGTTCTTTCAATACCCTAGGGTGGATTCCGTCCAGGCCCGGAGATTTGTCAGTTTTTAATCTATCTATCTGCTTGTGTACGTCTTCAAGGCTTACCTCCATGGATGTTAATTTTTCTGCTTGATCTCCTTTGAAGATTTTTTCAGGTTCTGGCATGTTGGATGTGTCCTCTTTTGTAAATATTGACGAAAAGAACATGTTTAGTCTATCCGCCACTTCTTTTTCCTCCTTCACCACTCCTTTCCTAACTCCATCTCCAGCGGTCCCATATCTGAAGAACGATTTGAAATTTCGTGCTTCCCTGGCTAGCCTCTCTTCATATTCTCTTTTTGCTCTTCTAACCACGAGGTGACATTCTTTTTGATGCTTCCTGTGCTCTTTCCAGTTTTCCTCGGTTTTGTCCTTTTTTCATTTCCATAATGAATTCTTCTTATCTCCTATCGCTTTCTTTACTTCTTTAGTTATCCACGCTGGGTCTCTCTCTCCCCATATTCTCTAAAAGATTAAATCAAAACAATAATCTGTGTCAGGAACTCAAATGTTGTCAGTCTGGGCTTTTTCTGTGTTTAAGCCCCCCTTAATGAGAATTCCTAATTTGGGCTTAAAGGAGCCCTCCCTTCACATCTACAGATTTAAGAGAGTTTCTATGGTAGGCTAGCTTAAAGGTAAGATAGGTCAAACTGCAGATGTTACCTCTCAGGATTTCTCAAAATTCTCAAGGTTTAGAATATATAAAAATACAGTTTGCAAAACCAATTTTATTTTTAAACACATATATACAATCACACACACATAGAGATCCCATACATTCACTCATATGTCACACGCCATATTTCATTCATATTCAATTATTCTTTAGAACACATTTAAGAAAGGTTTTCTTCTTTACCCAGCCATGGAATGTGAAATCAGATATTCTCCAAGCTAGCTAACTCAAGAACACTGAAGTCCTGAGTTCTCCTATCCCCCTGGGTATGGCAGTCCAGACACCAGATACCCAGGCTTTTAAGCAGGAAAACTGCAGTAGTATAGACAAAGAAGACACAAAGAATACTGAGCAGAGAGAGAGATAGAGAGATTAATACCACCATGTATTATGTATACATATACCTGATTTCCCTTATGGCAGGGGTAGAGAACTCCGATCCTCGAGAGCCGTATTCCAGTCAGGTTTTCAGGATTTCCCCAATGAATATGCATTGAAAGCAGTGCATGCAAATAGATCTCATGCATATTCATTGGGGAAATCCTGAAAACCCGACTGGAATACGGCTCTCGAGGACCGGAGTTCCCTACCCCTGCCTTATGGCCTCGGTTGCAATCCATATTCAAATTTTTATCTCGTTGTACCAAACTTTTCATAGACACCTAATTGAGCATGGCCCTGTCTGTCACATATGCATTACTAACTAGATTTACCCAGAATCCTATGAAAAGTAGGTATCTTGCTTGTATTCTGTACATTATCCATTCCAGTAAAGCATGCCACAGTGCCCTCTGTCTGTTAAGTGGTGGCAAAGAAAGCAAATGTGTTACAATCTAAGAAAAGGTACCAAGTCTTAGTGCACGCATACTTGAGAAACGAGGCAACAAATGTCAGTTGGGTTCTATTTATTTGTTGAATTATATTAATTGAAACAGTATATCTCTGGCAAATGAAATGATAGAAAGATGTGGTTTGTTCCATTTGGATCAGCATCTTCTTGATTCGTAGACAGCTGAATAACTCAATTTCTCTAAGATGTGGTTCCTTTTCTTGGATTATGACACAAATATAATGTTAGGAATTACTGAGAAAACAAACTGAGAATATTACAATGCTTATGTATTGCTTACCTTGAATATATTGTGTACAATTCAGGTCACAGCATCTCAAAAAAAGATATAGTGGAATATCAAGGAACATCAAGATATCTTTCTGATATGTTGCATTGGTATGTACCTTGGAGAACCCTCCGTTCAGCAGATACAATTATGCTTGATGAGCGTTCATTAAAAGAGACTCATCTTGAACAGATACAGCAAACATTTTCTATCATTTTTCCAACGGAATAGAATAAGTTACCAGTGGCACTGCAGCAACAAACATTTTCTGTCCAGACAAGGTGTTAGATCTTGAGAACTTTTATGACAGCCATAGAATTTCAGCCTGTCTTTTGTATTGCTGTTAGTGGATTTCTATTGTGAATAGTATTGAGTTTGTGTTTGTGTAATGTATGTGCTTGTTTCTAATGATTATGTCTGTTTTCTTACTTTTGATTTTCTCCTTAGGTAAAGGTAGAACAAAAATGAAAATAAAATTTAAAAAAGATACAGAGAAGGGCAATGAAAATGATAAAGGGGATTTGACAACTTTCCTATGAGGAAAGGCTAAAGAAGTTAGGGCTTTTCAGCCTGAAAAGAGACACCTCAGGAGACGTATAATAGAGATCTATAAAATAATGAATAATTTGTTTACTTTTTACAAAAATATAAGGACTAGCAAGCAGTAAATTTAAAACAAATTGTATAAAATATTTCTTTACTCAAATTAAACTCTGGAATTCATTGCCAGAGAATGTGGTGAAAGCAGTTAGCCTAGCGAGGCTTAAAAAAATGTTTGAACAATTTTCTAAAAGAAAAGTCCATAAGCCATTATTAAGATGAATTTGCATATTCCTGAGATAAGCAGCATAAAATCTGTTTTACTCTTTTGGGATCTTGCCAGATACTTATGACCTGGATTGGCCATTGCTGGAAACAGGATACTGGGCTTGATGGACCTCTGGCTGTTTCTGTATGGCAATGCTTAAGTTCTTATGGTTTAATTTCTTTAACTATTGACTGCTTCTGGATAAATTATGCCCAATTATTCAGTGCCTGCTTCTAGTCAGGAACTGATACTGAATGTTCAGGTACTTGATGCTTGCCAGGAGTTACCTGGGCATTACTGATATTCAGTATTAATAGCCAGATAGCTACCCAGTTAAGCTAGAGCAGACATTTTGCTTTTCCAAGTTAACCAGCCATTTAGGAACTGCTGCTGAATATTGTTGATGCCTTGGCAACTCCTGGCTCTGCCTTGGATCATCCCATCATTAGCCAGATAGTGCTATAGCAATCTGGCCAAATATTCAGTGCTTCTATCTGGGTATGTACCTCTGAATATGCAGATTTGGTCCAGTCAGCATGATTTAGGAATCTTTTTACTAAGGTGCACTAATGGATTTAGTTTGCACTAAGAAGGTGGAGGGGCATAAATAATAAGTCGTATAAAAGCTCCACGCGTCAGCGGCATAAAACGTCCAGGGAAATGTGTCGATAATCGAAAGACGGCCAAGCCAGTCGATTATCGGCACGTAACACGTCCACCAGAAACACGTCCACATGCGCTATACCGAAGCGTCCAACTTTACCTACCAAAATGTCACTCGTCCAAACAGGACGTACAACTATTGTCGCCGCGTTCCGCTAGACGACTTGCTAGTCGTGTAGCGCTCTTATCTATTAGTTGGCCTGGCACATGTCCCACTGATGTCACACTGTCCCCAACAACGTCCTGCATGCCCACGTGGAAGTGCGACCCTTGTGGGTGTAGTAGGAGTTTAGTGAGGAGTAGGAGAGTGGTTGGAGTTTGGTGGAGGTTAGGAGAGTTTAAATTGATTACTGAGTGGGATCGAGTGATTGGAGAGTATTTCTGTGAGTGTGTGTGTGAAAGCAAGTGAGAGAGATTGTAAGGGAGACAGACAGGAGCGACAGTGTGGGAGTGAGAGATAGTGTAGTGAGGAAGAGCGTGCCAGGAAGAGTGTGTGGCCACCAGGGTGAGTGTGGGAGAGGGTGTGGGAGTGTGTGTGTAAGAGCTTCTGTGAGTGCGTGCGGGTGTGATGGTGGAGCTTAGGGAGCCCAACTACTCCCTAGCGGAGACAGAGTCATTAGTGGAGCTCTATCTCCAGTATGAGGCACGGGTGTTTGGCCACAATGGCAGGAGGCCACCCCGCAATGTCGCCATGAGGGCCTGGGCCAGAATACGGGACACCCTGCATAGGTGAGAACCACCCCAGTACCCATCACTATGTAGCCAGTGTGTCCTAGTCACTTAACCTGTCACCTATTGATGTTTAATACCTGGACAGGTCCCTACCTCATCAGAATCTACATGACAGATGTGATGTGCTCAGTTACTTCATAACGCTGCATATGTTTGAAAAGGATTGTCACCTGACCGTATTCTCCACCATATCTTTCTTCCAGGCGTTATGGTGTGTACCGGGACCTCGAGTCCCTGAGGCGCAGGTGGCGCAGAGTCCACCGGGAGAACCCAGCCCTCATCCGGCGCACCAGACACCGCCTCTGAGCTGGATGTAAGGCAGCCCCCCCCCCAAACAAAAAACACTAAAGTCAGTAGCAGAGTTATGACAATTGCCTTGTAATAAATACCAAAAATCCTGAAACGTGGAGGTGACTCTCAGAAGCACAAAAGCTATAATGACATTTAAATCTGAGTTTAGACGCTTTGCGGAACATGCACAATAGTCCAGTACCAAATATACCCATTTTCAAAACTGCAACACGTGTATCTTGTTTTTTTCAAAAATGGATGTGTTTGTGCTCAGTGCATCTAACTTTTTGGGGAAAAAAAATGGAAAAAATATTTCTTCACACAACGTGTAATTAAACTCTGGAATCCGTTTCCGGAGAGTGTGTTGAAATCAGTTAGCTTAGAGGGGTTTTTAAAAGGTATGGATAATTTCCTAAAAAAGAAGTTCATAGGCCATTATTGAGATAGCTTGGGGAGATCCACTGCTTATTCCTAACATGAGCAGCATAAAATCTGTTTTACTACTTGGGATCTAGCTAGGTACTTGGGATCTGGGTTGGCTACTGTTGGAAACAGGATATTGGGCTTGAAGGACCTTCGGTCTGTCCCAGTATGGCAATTCTTATGTTCAAAAGAAAAACACGCAGAATAAGCAATTGGGATGGAGGAGAGGGCAGCATTCTCAATAGATTGGCTATACAAACATTCCAGCAAAGCAGCAGGGCTCCCTTAGAAGCACTGCAGTGAATCTCATATAAAAACCCCCAGGTACATACCTCATCATAGCCCTCTTATATGATGAGCCATCCAAAACCCACCCAAAACCCACTGGTCCCAACTGTATAGTACACCACAAAAATAGCCCTTATTACATTAAATGGATTGTTAATATGCCCCTGTGGTGCTAGAGAATACTTCTACGAATCCCATGGACAGCTAGGATCACCAACAAAAATGTTCTTGATCATATAAACCAGGGGTACCCAATATGTCGATCGCTCAGGCAACCCCAGTCGATCGCAAAGCCATGCTGTTTCCCTTCTCTTTTTTTCCCCTCCTGACCAGCATCCAATTAATCTGCCTCTTGAAGAATGCCAGCCAATCAGAGTGCTGGCAGGGTGGAGTTAGAAGGTCGGCGGGGGGATGGAGTTAGTGCTCTACAGAGACAGGAGTGCCATGATTTTACCTCCCCCCCCAAAAAAAAAAAAAAAATTTTGCTTCCCAATTCAGTGATTGACCCTCCTCCCCTAAAGCAAGACTGGCAGTGCTGCCTCTTGCTGGCCAGCCGTCACCGCTCCTGCTTTAGAGGACAAGGGGGGAGGGTCAGTCGGGAAGTGCTGTGGTGTCCGGCTTTCTCTCTGGCCTCGCGCACAGCCCTTTACCTAATTTTAGCAGGAAGCAGCCTGCAGAGAGGATCGCCAGTACTTTAACGATCCTTGCAGGTTGCCATAGGCCTGAGGAGCTGCCTTCCTTCTGCCGCAGTCCCGCCCCTCCTCTGAGTCAGAGGCAAGATCGCGGTTGAGGGAAGACAGCTCCTTAGGCCTATAGCAACCTGCAAGGATCGCTAATGTACTGGCGATCCTCTCTGCAGGCTGCTCCCTGCTAAAATTAGGTAAAGGTATGCATGGGAGGCCAGGGAGGAACATGCAGGCCTTCCGGGGGGGGGGCAGTCCTTCGTGGGGGGTGGGGGTACAGGCATTTGGTGGGGGGACAGGCAGGCCTTCAGGGGTGGGGTGCAGGCCTTCAAGGAGGGACAGGCCTTCGGGGGAAGAGGGCCCTGGTGTAGAAGGGAGGGAGGGAGGGAAGGGGGATTCAAAGAGATGTGCATATGCCAGACTTTGGGGGAAGAAATAATGGGTCTAAAAATAGAGGAGTGGGAGAGAGATGGTAGACAATGGGATTTAGGGAAGGAAGGAACAGAAAGGAAGAGAAGTTGGATACAAGGGATGGTGTGGAAGGGGGGATAGAGATACTGGCTAGGAGGGTAGGTGGGAAAAGAAATGGAGAGATGGTGGACTCTGTGGTGGTGGGGAAGGAGAGAGAGATGCTGGATCTATGGATGGAGACAAAAAAAGGAAAGATGCCAGACTTCCAGGGAAGGGAAGGGAAACGGAAGGGGAGGACAGAGATAGAAGATGGATGGTTAGCACAGAGAAAGAAGAAAGAAGGAGACCCTGGCAAGCAAGTTATCAGAAGACAACTAGAGCCTGGAGCCAACAAGATTTGAATAATGACCAGACAACAAAGGTAGAAAAATGATTTTATTTTCAATTTAGTGATCAAAATGTGGCCGTTTTGAGAATTTATATCTGCTGTCTATATTTTGCACTATGGCACCCTTTTATTAAACCACAATAGCGGTTTTTAGCACAGGGAGCCTATCAGCATCAAGAGCAGTGCAGGGCATTCAACGCAGCTCCCTGTGCTAAAAACCGCTATCGTGGTTTAGTAAAAAGGGAGGAGGTATTTTTGTCTATTTTTGTATAGTTGTTACTGAAGTGACATTGCATAAAGACATCTGCCTTGATCTCTTTGAAAAAAAAAAAAAACAGAATATAAATGATAATTAACATTTTCTCTGCATACAGTGTGCTTTGTGTTTTTTAAAATTTTATTGTTGGTAGATCGTTTTGAATTGGTCATTTTAAAAGTAGCTCGCAAGCCCAAAAAGTGTGGGCACCCTTAATATAAACCCAGAGTTATCCCTAGATTACCAGACAGAAAAAATTGCCAGACAGAAACTGACCTATTTTGCACATGTGATGAGGGTGAATTCACTAGAAAAGGAGATGTTACTTGAAATGGTCAGTGGTAAAAGGAAGCAGGGGAGACCAAAGGCCTGCTGGCTGGATATCATCAAGAATGACAAGGGAATGAATATCAAGCAATTGAAAGAAGCCATGGAAAATAGGGAAGCATGGTGAGGACTGGCCTACAGAGTTTCCAAGGGTCAGACATGAATGAATGGATATTAGTAGTAATATGCCCCAGAAGGAGTTCAATGCAATTTACAATTTAGAAGAGCCTGGTCATGTCCAGGATTTACATTATTTCATTAAGATTCATGACATAGATAGCTTGGTTTGTGTAGGCATATGATTATGGTATATGGATTGGATAGAAGATTGTCAAACTAAACCACAAAAGAGGCAAGCGAGATGTCTATAGAACTAAAGAAATTACATTTATTATATTCAAATCCATTAATAAAATGGTATCATAAGAAAGTCCAAAAATAGTAACGCAATTGCAGTGGCGTACCTAGCATATGTAACACCCAGGGCCCATCATTTTTTGACACACCCCCCCCGTCTGTACGAAAAACATGATTTTTAATAACAAGCCACATGTCACACATGAGTACCTAGGAAAAGGCAGCATCTTACATACTGTAGTGATCAGTACATCAATACACCCATTGTAAAACTAAACAAGCCAGACTAGTAGAGATCAAGCCTGCAGTCAATCCTAACAAAAAACCATGTCTTTCGAACACACAGAACACAGAAAACATCTTCGCCTAGTATGGAATATGTCATCACAAACTAACCCCTCCCCCTTTTACAAAACTGTAGTGTGAATTTTATCCATGGTGGTAACAGCTCTGTTGCTCATAGAATTCTGAGCATCAGAGCTGCTATCACCACGGCTGGCACTAAAAAATGCTCCACAGTTTTGTAAAAGGGGGGATAAAATAGAAATACATAGACAAAGATTAAAATGAACCAGTAAGAAACTGGACTCTGCATACAGTGCACCACTATGCATACAGTGCACATGTCTCCTAAAGCAAAAAATAAATAGAAATTTTTTTTCTACCTTTGTCTTCTGTGGTTTCTGCTTTCCTCATCTTCTTGTAACTCTCTTCCTTACATCCACTGTCTGCCGTCTCTCTTCCCCTATATGGCATCTTCTCTCCTTCTATGCCCCTTCCAGAAACTGTATGCCTCCCCCTTCCATCTCTCCTTTCACTCCCATTGGTCTGGCATCTCTCTCCTCTCCTTCCCTCTCCCACACCTCTCCTCTGCAATCCCTTTCCCTTTTTTCCCTCATTTCCCTTTTCAATTTATTTTCTGCATCTGTCTAGATTACGTTCTTACTACCCTCTCATCAATATCCTTTTTTTACTGTCTACCTAAAGCTTGCCACCTCTTTCCCTCACCCCTCCAGTGTTTCCCTAACTCAATCCTTTTCTCCCCATCATGTGCCCTCCTTTTATTTATCCCCTCCTTCCATCATGTACCCTCTTTCTCCAACTCTTCCATCTAGTACCTTCTCCTCTCTCTGTCCACTTCCATCCAGCGTCTGCTCCCTCTTTCTCTCCTCCCATTTCCTTCTTGCATTTGCTCCCTTATCTCTCCCATCTGCACTTCCATCCAGCATAGGCTCCCCACTACCATCCAATGTCTGCCCTTTCTCTCGCCATCCATCCCTCTTTAATCAGCATCTGTCCCCTTTCTTTCCCACCAATATCCTTCCCCCTTATGTCTCTCCCCTTTCTCTGTACATCAATTCCATCAGCACCACCCTTCCATACCACCCTGCCCCTTTTCTTTCCCTATACCACTCTTCCATTCTAACAATCCTGCTCCTTTCTCTCCCTTCATGTAGCAAGGTCCCACGATGACTGTAGCTGCCGGCTGCCAGTCCATCCCATTATGACATACTTGCTCTGGAGTGGACTTAGCAGCCGCATGCTGGAAGGTCCCATGATGACTTATCTGCTGGCTCTGCTCCGGAAGAAGTAAGTTATGTCGGAGGGGGTGGACCCAGCAGACGAAGGGAGTTGTGGCAAAGTCCCGCAATGATTGCGTCTGCTGGGACCACCCCCTACGATGTAACTTACTTCTTCCGGAGCAGAGCCAGCAGATGAGTCATCGCGGGACCTTCCTGCACCTCAACGCGGCTGCCGACTCTGCTGCAGAGAAAGTAAGTCAGAGGTAACGTGACCATTTATTTTTTCATCAAAAGGGGACATCTGTTAATTGACTGTGTATCCTTTCTTTCATTTCTTTCTGCTCTCAGACCCAACAATTGTCCCTTTCTATTCCCTCCCTCCTTCCTTCCCATGTCCTTAGTGCCCCCAGTGCCTCCGTCCCATGTCCTTACTGCCCCCAGTGCCTCCATCCCATGTCCTTAGTGCCCCCAGTGCCTCCTTCTTATGTCCTCCCACTATCTTCCATATTTTGTCCACCCCTAAAGCCAGCTTGCCTGCCTGCCTACCTATCTCCCTCCCTCCCTGCTGCGCTAAAGCCAGCCAGCTTACCTGCCTACATCCTTCCTTCCCTGCTGCAGAAAAAAAAGCGCCTCTCTCCTTCCTTTCCCCCTGTCCGCGCCTGCAATCTTACTTCCCCGCTGCTGCTGCTAATCACCGACAAGAAGTCTTCTTTCTGACGTCAATTCTGACGTCGGAGAGGATGTTCGCCAATCAGTGCCTGGCTAGCCCGGAACATCCTCTCTGACATCATAATTGACGTCGGAAAGAAGAATTCTTGTCGGCGATTAGCAGCAGCAGCAGCAGGGAGGTAAGATTGCAGGCGCGGACCAGGGGAAAGGAAGGGCAGGAGGACCCGGACATGGTCGGCTGTGCACCCCCCCAAGCTGTGCACCTGGGGCGGATCTCCCCCCACTCGCCCCCACTGCGCAATTGGAAAAATCTGTAAAAGACCAAACTAGGATCCTAGTTTTGGCTATGCCTTCCTCAGGGGATAGTGAGTAACTATGGAAATATAAAAATTATATATAAGGACATCATGCACTATATATAACATTGGATGCAACATATATATCATTAAAACATATGTAATAGGATACCATATGTATCACTGAGGCCATATACACAGAAATAATAGATAAAAATTAAAGTATATCATAAATGAATATATAATGGATATATAAAAAAATGTATCATTCTAAATATGATCATGGTAAAATGCAGTTGGAGTAAGAATTTAAAACATGTTGATAATGATATAAATATAAAATCAAACCATAATCAATTGGATATGATAAGAGCACTAGAAATGTCATCAGTTGGTTTAGCTAGGAAATGTGTTATATGAAACACATTTTTCAAATCAGGTTTTCCTTTTCTGATTAGTTTGGCTAGTTTTGTTTGGGTTATGTCGTGGTTGATCTTTTTTCCACAAGAGATTTTGTCTTCTTCAGTTGTTCGGCTTATTCCATTTTCTTTCTAGGACCCTGCATTCCAGTTTCAGTGAGGGTAATTCTGTGAACTAGGGGGACCTTATTCTATGATTATTTTCACTCTTTAATTGTGTATTTCATCTATGCCTACAGGTGTCACATATACAGTTTGTAGGTACAGTGGAATTGGGGTGGGTTTTGGAAGGCTTATATATTCCACAATAAGTGTAGTAGTTAGAGTGGGATATGGGCCTGAGTTCTCATCTCTATAGCTCACTACACCTCCACCAGGTTACTCCTATTAGAACTGGCCATACCATCTGAAGTTTTCATACAGGCTGGTACGCACTGTTTCATTTACATCCTTAGGGGAGAGGATGGAAGAGGATCAGTGAGCAATAGGTGAGCATGTATGAGGGGTGGGGGGTCATGCTTATATCCCTTCAGTGGCACTTATGCATTGTTAAAACAGGTCTAGCCCCAGACATCCAAATTGTGCCCTGGATGTATTCTTCGATGTTCTATTATGGCAGAAAAATAACCAGTACCACATAAAATATATTCAGAAAAACCCACTGTGCCAGAGATTATCAAGACAATTTCCTTTCAATAACGGAGAAAAGACCTCATTTCTTTCCAGGGATATTTGTAACCTGGGAAAACTCTATGTTAGCTATACAGCTAACTGAGGCGCGATTATTGCTTATTGAAACTTGAAACATAGTAAAAAAAACATCCTTGGTCTACAAAAACTCCGTTTAATATTTAATAATTCATAGCTTTTATCAATGCTTTATATAAAAAAAAATTTAGCAAATGATAGGAAACCAACACTTATCTTTAAATGTGCTCTGTCCTCTGGACATGGTACAAATCTTAGCAGTTCACAGTTTTATTCTCCCAGTGCTGCTGTAACTATATTGCACCGAGGAGAAAACTATAGAATTCCTGACAGGCCCTGTTTCGTGTTTACTGCTGCATCAGGGGAAATTCTAAAAATAAAACACAAATATAAACTTTTAAATATTCAATTTCTAGTAAAATCTCATTCACATACAGCTAATGCGATATTACTACATCCCTTACATTGAAAAAATGAGCTACCGCTTCAATGATTCGCTTCCAGAAAATGGCGGCTCGGCGTCTGGTTAGGTTTCAAATAGAGGCATAATAGCGTCCACTTCAGCCAATGAAACAACAGGAGCTCTTAAGCCTATCAGAAACGTGGCTTCAAAAAAAAGCGCGCCACTCTACCCTAGCGTTCAAGCCACTGGGTATACATGAATGTAATCTGAAAATCCATTTTTGTTCCCGTTGCCTCAAAAACTTTTTAAAATCACCTCCTTTCATTGATGGAAAAAGCTGTTCCACAATCCAACAGCGCATTTCAGAGAAAACGTGGTTAAACTCTAGGCAATGCTGTACCATAGGTGCTTCCACTTTCTTACAGGTAAAACAGGATCTATGCTCGATTATTCTAGTTTTAAATGATCGAGATGTCTGTCCTGTATAGATTTTATTGCAAGGACATTGGACAGCATAGATCATAAACCTGCTCTAGTCTCACCCACATCACACCTTTAGCATACCCCCCTGAGATTTAGACACACTGCAGACAAGCACCATTGAATTCTGTCTAGAAAATAAGTTTTGAAAATAGGGAATCGGAAGGGTTTGGTGAGGAAAAATGTCCATCTGCCCGTTTATACCACTTTTTGGATGTTTTTTCTGTTTTGAAAATGAGCTCCTTATTACATGCTAAATCTGTTAGTGCTCCTTAATTATTTTTTTTTTTAAACCCTCTTAATCAGGCAAGAACCTGTCCTGCCTATATAATTTGTTTTCAATCACAACCCCTTGTTTAGTTGTTTCATTATAATTATTTTGGGATATTCCTTATAATTTGAACATTCAGACTTATTCTACTGTGCACTTTAAAACATGTTTATTCTACTTGTCATTATTATACACTAGAAGATATGTATATTGCAAATGTGCATAGGGCAAAGATTAATGCTTTCTTTTCTATTTGCCTAGCTTTTTTTCCAATTTTAGGAGCTTTTTGTTGGTTTGTTTCACATATCCGTTTTAATAAAAATTTTTAACAAGCATTACAATTTGCTAATTAATGTTGACGTGCTAATTTGTAGGTTAATATGCACCAGATTTTATAAGGACAATAACAAACCAAGTAAACAGTAACTAATGCATATCACTAATTATCATTTTGTAGAAACATATTTGTGTGCAGTTCATCTGTGTATGTGTGTGGAAAGGGGGAAGGGGACATCTTGAACAATTTTTGCCCAAGAAGCCATTGCTCTAAAGTCAGTCCTAGTATGAGAATGTTTCTAAATGAAAGGCAATGATAAACATTTCAAGCGCATTTCTAGTGCTCCCCCTCTTTCCTCAACCAGTTTAACAAGCTATCTAGATCCCCCCTAAAGATATCTTTATAGAAATCCCTCTTTGCATTTTCCCTTCTGAAAGCTAAGCCCGGCAGATTCTTGGCAGCATTCCAGCTACTCCAAATGTTTCATTCCTTCCAGTGGTTAAATGAAAGCAAATGAGCACTGCCACTAATATTTTTCTTGTTAATGGAAAGAGAGGTGAATGTGCCTTGCCTCCCAATAAGGTATGATGAATATCTGGGCTTCTGACCCAACAACGTGCGCAAGAGGGGCTAAATAGCTTCTTATAGTCTGGCAGAGAAGAACTTTAATTGAGATACAAACAGACTCATTTGATCTTACTAGGACCCACAGTCCTCTCATTATCGGTGCGCTCTTTCCTCTTCTGCAGCCACAGTGCCTCCCAGACAATTCAATAGACAGGCTACTGCTGAAAGAGGAAAGACATTTGTTTTTGTTCAAAGATAATTGAAATTGTAGCCATATTTATTTATCCGCTTGATATTTGTCACAGGAAATGACTAGCCTTAGCACAACACTGCTATCTCCTTATTAATTTTCTTCCCTTTAATGTCACTTTGAATGCAGTCCTTTGACTCCAGGATAAAATTGGTTTATTTGTTCTTTCAGCTGACTGCTGGGTCTTCCAAGGCACGTATAGAATTAAGGGGCATGTTTATTAAGACGCAGTAAGCAGGTAGCATGTGTTTTAGCATGCACTAAATGTGAACCTAGCCTGCCCTAATGTCTAGTTTCCATTACCACAACCTGTGTGGTAAAAGTCTGCTGTTAACGACTTTGCATAGGGAGAGCAGGTAGGTAGAAACGGGCATCTTTCCCTCTTCCCTCCAGATGATCCACTTAATTTTACTCGTCTGACAACCCCCAAGTACCTTTAAATCCTTTAGGTCTTTGCCAGCTGTAAGCAACAACACATTCTCCTTGCTTACGCTAGCTCCAAGCCTTTCCTCTGATATAACTTTCTGGTGATCAGGAGAAGCTGCACCGTGGAGCAATAGAGGCATTATAATATTCTTGGCCTTATATACCATCCCTTTCCCAACAATTCCTAACATCCTACTTGCTTTTATGGCCACTGCCGCCACACTAAACCAGAAACCTAAACTAAGAGCACAATTGAACTGTTTATGTTGCTGTAACCCTCTATTGTAATGTTTTGTAATACATTCATTGATATTGTAACCCACCTGAACCCCACCACGAAGGATGCTGTGTTTCTGTGTTATAATTAGTCATAATGTTTATGATGTAACATAGTAAATGACGGCAGATAAAGACCTAAGCGGTCCATCCAGTCTGCCCAAGAGTTGCATGAATTATTAATTCATGATTCCATTTCCTCTGTTTGACATTTCTGGGACATATTAATTGTTGTTGTAAGGATGTTTATGTTTATGTTGTTATTATTACTGTTGTAATGTTTGTGATGCATTAACGGATGTAGTAACCCGCCTCAAACGTCACCTCAGCGGATTTGGTGGAAAATAAGACTGCCAATAATATAACATAACACCCTGGAATTGCTGAAAGAGAAACATCAAGCATTTGAGAAAAACAACACACTTCATACTTGTCAGCCATTAGTAAGAGGATTATTTAGTGACATACAGAAGCGCTTTGAAGAGCAGTTAATGGATGAGGAACTTATAGCAACTGCAATATTACATCCAAAGTTCAAGACTGCATGGATCAAGGACCCTAGTCAGAAATTGCTAGGAATTGATTTGCAGTTGATTAAACCCAAGCCAAGAGTTCATTCACAGTTAACACTACTACAGATGCCACAGCAGCTCAGACATAGGTGGAAGACAAAATTGAGTAGTGGTTGTTAATGTTATTTTGTCATGATCAATAAGTTCACAGGCTGACAAGCAATTTTATATTTAAGGTTAAATTCAATATTGGGACAGTCTTTTATAAAAAGAATTTGTATGACAGACAGCTTAAAAGGTACCCTATTTTAGATTATAGATAGAAATTTAAAAGTATTCAATTTTTTTTTTATTATTTCTTTACAAAAAATAATAAGATGAAGATAGCATGTTTATATATATATTTATTTATTCAATTCAATTTATTTTATTCAATTATTTAGCCCATCCTCCCAAAAGTACATCCACAATCGAGACAGGACAGAGATGACATAATTTATAATAGTGTAGACATGTTCATGAGCAGGATGAGTGTATATATATATATATATATATATACATACATGAGATGCTTATAAATGTGGAGCGGCAAAGTCGGAAACGTCCACAATTTTTTTTTTTTTAAGAATGGTCTACTTCTAAGTCCAGACATTTGATTGGCCAGACCGCTAAGTCATCTATCTTTATACCCCATTCTCGTCCAAAAAATCGTCCAAGTCAAAAATGCCTAGGACAAGACATGGAAGGTGTCAGCAAAGTGATAGACTAGACACACAGACATGGCAACACAGTAGTGGGGCACCTTACAGGGCACGGCTGTGAACTTCACAAAAAGGGTGCCACATAAACAACTCCCTTGCAGGACATGGTGAGCTCCCCCCCAAAAAAACACCCCCAAAACCTACTCTACCCACCTGTCTACAACCCCAGTAGCCCTTATGGCTGCAGGTGGCACCTATATCGCAGTATAGTAGGAGGGGTTTAGTGGATGCAGCTCTACTATGCTTTCCTATGCCAGGTGCTGATGTTCTGGAGGCAGGTATGTACTTTTTTATTCCAATTTTTGTGGTGGTGTTGGGGGTGTCAGTGATCACTGGGGGAGTGTGTGGGGGTCTTTAGTTTTTCCGTGCAGTGGTTATCTGGTCACTTTTGATACCTTCTGGGCACTTATACCTGTTTTTAGTTCACTTAAATCACAATGTATAAGTTCCGTCTAGGAAGTCTTCTTGAAATTTTGATTATCGCTGCAGAACAACTAAGTCTAGGTTGGCCCACATCTTGCCTACCTCCCACCCTATCCACTCCTTCAAAAATAGCCCTTTTCACTCTGGGTGTACAGCAGCACTGAAAAGACGTGGAGGGGCATAATAAAAAAAAGGTCTAAGTCCCCTTTTGGCCTACGCCCCTAAACGCTGAAAGTAGCAGCAGGGAAATGTCCATTCTGCAAAAAAATGTCCAAAATGAGGGTTTTTAAAAAATAATGGCCTTCCTCTACATTCAGCAGTTTAATTGCCCAGACCACCACTACTTCTAACCTTAAAACACATTCCCATTCCTATAAGCTGGATTCTGTAACTAGCATCTGTCAGAAACACCAGTTACAAAATCCTCCGCCCCCCCACAACAATCACGGCAGGAGAGATGCCTAATCTCTCCTGCTGTGATCGTGATTCCCTGCCTCCACCCCCCTCCCCCCGAATGACCACGAACTGACATGAGGGATCCCAAGCCCTCCTGCTGACACCCCTGAACCCCCAACAATACTGGCAGGAGGGAGCCCAGGCCCTCCTGCCGAAGATGCATCTCCCGAACCCCCCACCCCCAGACAACACTGGCAGGAAGGATCCCAGGTCCTCTTGCCAAAGATGCCCCCTTCCACGAACCCCCCCCCCACCACCACAACCCCCCCTCCCCCACTAACTATAATATTGGCCGGCCGGCCTACCATCCTCGGAATGGTGGGCTTGCCCCTTCCCGGTGCATTGTGGGCTGCACCAGGGAGGGGCCTAGGGCTGATTGGCCCAGGTGCCTAAGGCCCGCCTATAGGAGGCTAGACTTGTTTCTAAGTTCCTAAAAGATAAACCAAGGTGACCAGATGAAGGCATGAAGACATGGCCCCACTTACTCCCCTATTGGTTACTGACCCCCTCCACCCCCCCAAATGTGAATGAAACAGTACATACTAGCCTGTATGTTAGCTTCAGATGTTATGGCCAATCTAATAAGACCAACAAGCAGGTCTCTGGAGTGGTCGATGCAGTTGGCTGCAAAGAAGGGGACCCAAGACCATATCCCTTTCTAATTAGTACACTTATGGTAGAAAGTGTGAGCCCATCAAAAACCTACTGTACTGACAGAGAGGTGATACCTGTAGGAATAAAGACTATTGGGAAGGTACACAGTTGAGTACAGTAAGTTTTGGGTGAGTTTTGGAAGGCTCATCATACAATGTAAGGATGTTATGGTGAGATGTGTACCTGGAGCCTTTTATGTGAAGTTCACTGCAATGCCTCCTAAGATGCCCAACTGTGTGGCCAGTCTGATAACAATGCTGGCCGATCCTATATCCCAACAGTTGTTTTTTTCGTAATTTTCATTTGGATAGTATTTTTTTTTAATGGTTCAAAAACATAGAAGTACTGAAGACATAACACATCTAGAAAATGGCCAATTTTGAAAAATAAAGATAGACACATTTCTGTGGGGAAAATGGTCATTTTTCCCTACTGGATATTTGATCATTTTCCCCAAAACTTCCAATTCGGATTTAGATGTCATTTTGAAAATGCCCCTCTATATCAACATTTTTGGCTTGCAGATCTCATAAACGTTTTCTTGGGTAATTTACAAAGGCCCTCTTTTACAAAGGCGTGCTAAGCATTTTAGCGTGGATTTAGCGCATGCTAAATCAACACATGTGCTATCCGCTAACGCATACATAGGATAACATGCACATGTTAGTTTTTAGCACGTGATTAGCGTGCGCTAAAAAGCTTAACGCACCTTTGTAAAAGAGGGTGTTCCTTTTACTGAGCTGCAGTAAGCACATGCTAGTTTAAAAGGATTTGCATTCTGCCTGCACTAACTGCATGCTAAAAATTGTTTTCATTTCTTTACAGTGGAGGTGGGGCTGGGGGCAGAGAGTGGGCATTTCTGTGCTAAGCAATAATTGATTAGCATGGATTTAGTGCAGTGGTTCCCAACCCTGTCCTGGAGGACCGCCAGCCAATCGGGTTTTTGGGATAACCCTAATGAATATGCGTGAGAGATTTGCATATAATGGAGGTGACAGGCATGCAAATCTGCTCCATGCATATTCATTAGTGCTATCCTGAAAACATGACTGGCTGGTGGTCCTCCAGGATAGGGTTGGGAACCACTGGGTTAGTAAGTGAGCCCTTACCAATTTTTGTTCATGGCAGTACACTAATTGCAACATTTCTGAATGAGCATTAATTTAGAAAATGGAAAATTGGTCATTTTCCGTGTGCTAAAAATGGCCTTAGTGTACAAGAAAGACACCCATAAAGGTTTGCTAAGGCCATTTTTAGCACAGCTTAGCAAAATGACTCCCATAGAGTACATATACCTAGCTTTAAAAATCCAGGAATGCTCGCACAGCAATGAATATGTGAGGAGCCTTTTACTTGTGCCCATAGTTATAATGTATTCCCTGAATTGCTACCAACTCTACCTCTATCCTTTTCTATAAATCAGAACTAATTTTGTAGTTTGTCAATTACTGTATGTTCTAAAACCAGTCCATTTTTCAGATGATTCTTAATTTCCTTGAATCGGCAAATCATCCCCAGTGTATATGCAAAACAAATTAACTGGAATTATGCAATCAAATTCCTTGCATGTCTTGGCCCAAATAGCACAGGGAAGATTGTTCAATTGCAATATACGGTAATAACATCACCGGGAATTAGTCACATTGTCTAAAACTGTGAATTAAATGTTGCTTATGATGTGGATAAAAGTACCTGCAGCTGTGCTAAACACCAGCAAAAATCACCAGCCAGATAGCTCACTACAAATATCAGATCTTACTGAGGTTTTAAAATAATTTTAACGCCATGGCAGTGGATTTTAAGCTTTGTCACTATGCAGTATTTAGGTTTCCTGTGGCTCAAAACTGTCCTGATTAGGTGCAGTATGTTTACATTTACATAGAGTAACCCAGGTGATAACGTTTTTTTTCACCCTTACTTCCCTGTGCACAAGAAAGAGCTTTTCAACAAGTTTATTTGCCCTCAGAGATGCCACCAGAAGATCAACATATCATATCTACTGGCTTTATGCACCTAATCGTCATAGGGTCAAAACATTTAGTGTGTGTCTTTTTTGTTTATTTTTTATTTTTTAGTTATTTTAACCTTAAAACCATAAATATTTTAAAGAAGTTTTTGAATATTAGAATACTTAGCTGGCTGGTGGTAGATGACTAGTAAGGGATTAATGAGCCAACATGTTTCACCCTTCGGGGGGGTTTCCTCAGGGCTACTATCCCTACAGTAAGACAATAAAAATCTTATTTCAGTAGGAGAAACACTAAGTATAAACATAATAAACCACAAGCACACAATAAATAATACCCATGCTTGCCTACCTTATTTCTGCCAATAGTTCACGACATGACCACCCAGTAAAAGTTTTTTGGAAATGGCCGAGGCGTGTTTAACATCGTCTTTAAATCCTCCCAAAACCGGAAATGAGGTGTGACGGGGGAGGGACGAACGCCCGTTCCCTTACACCACCACTAATCCCGGAGGGACGTTGTATCAAATGTTAATCATAAATTTTCTGCCTCCTATGAAGTTATCGGGGGGGGGACATATCAGAACACACCTAAGGAGAAATCACAGAAGAGATGGCCATTCCAATTCTAGGTTTAACCCGTATGGCATCACCGTGTTCAGGCGGTAGATCCACCTCTGTTCGAGGTAATTCAATTTAGCCTCTAAATCCCCCTCCATCCCTTGGGTATTTAACTTTTCGATCACCCTCCACCTAATATGGGACACTTCATGTTTTTTCAGCTGCCAATGGTGGACTAGGGGAGCTGTCAGATTTCCCGTGAGTATTCTAGATTTATGTTCGTTTAATCTCACATGTATAGCTCGCTTGGTACGGCCCACGTACACTAAAGAACATGGGCAAACGATAATATAAATAACCCAGGTTGTTTTACACGAAGAATCCGTTTTAGCCTGAATCGTTCTACCTGTACGTGGGTCGCTCCACTCACTACCCTCAATGGTCTTGTCACACCATTGGCACTGGTGGCAGGGGGTATGGGAGCCGACAGGATTTTGGATCGGGTTGTTTCGTTTCAAAAGCTGACCTAGCTTTTGAAACGAAACAACCCGATCCAAAATCCTGTGGGCTCCCATACCCCCTGCCACCAGTGCCAATGGTGTGACAAGACCATTGAGGGTAGTGAGTGGAGCGACCCACGTACAGGTAGAACGATTCAGGCTAAAACGGATTCTTCGTGTAAAACAACCTGGGTTATTTATATTATCGTTTGCCCATGTTCTTTAGTGTACGTGGGCCGTACCAAGCGAGCTATACATGTGAGATTAAACGAACATAAATCTAGAATACTCACGGGAAATCTGACAGCTCCCCTAGTCCACCATTGGCAGCTGAAAAAACATGAAGTGTCCCATATTAGGTGGAGGGTGATCAAAAAGTTAAATACCCAAGGGATGGAGGGGGATTTAGAGGCTAAATTGAATTACCTCGAACAGAGGTGGATCTACCGCCTGAACACGGTGATGCCATACGGGTTAAACCTAGAATTGGAATGGCCATCTCTTCTGTGATTTCTCCTTAGGTGTGTTCTGATATGTCCCCCCCCCCCCCGATAACTTCATAGGAGGCAGAAAATTTATGATTAACATTTGATACAACGTCCCTCCGGGATTAGTGGTGGTGTAAGGGAACGGGCGTTCGTCCCTCCCGCGTCACACCTCATTTCCGGTTTTGGGAGGATTTAAAGACGATGTTAAACACGCCGCGGCCATTTCCAAAAAACTTTTACTGGGTGGTCATGTCGTGAACTATTGGCAGAAATAAGGTAGGCAAGCATGGGTATTATTTATTGTGTGCTTGTGGTTTATTATGTTTATACTTAGTGTTTCTCCTACTGAAATAAGATTTTTATTGTCTTACTGTAGGGATAGTAGCCCTGAGGAAACCCCCCCGAAGGGTGAAACATGTTGGCTCATTAATCCCTTACTAGTCATCTACCACCAGCCAGCTAAGTATTCTAATATTCAAAAACTTCTTTAAAATATTTATGGTTTTAAGGTTAAAATAACTAAAAAATAAAAAATAAACAAAAAAGACACACACTAAATGTTTTGACCCTATGACGATTAGGTGCATAAAGCCAGTAGATATGATATGTTGATCTTCTGGTGGCATCTCTGAGGGCAAATAAACTTGTTGAAAAGCTCTTTCTTGTGCACAGGGAAGTAAGGGTGAAAAAAAACGTTATCACCTGGGTTATTCTTGATTGATACCTGATCCTTGTGAAGAAATTTCATTGTATTATACACGGCCAGATACAACAATACATTTACATAGAAACATGATGGCAGATAAAGGCCAAATAGCCCATCTAGTCTGCCCATCTGTAGTAACTATTATCTCCTCCTCTTCCTATTGGCTAAGGTTCTTAACATTTGCATCTCCTCTTCCTATAGGCTAAGGCTCTGTGCACCTGCATTGTGAGGTCATAGAGCTGCCCGGTGTCAGGTCAAAAGTGCGCCGGGACATATATGCGCGCAGACAATTGAGCGCAGCGCAGAGGCGTGTGCTGCAGAAAATTACTGTTTTTAGGGCTCCGACCGGGGGGCGTGGGGGGGAACCCCCCCACTATACTTAATAGAGATCACGCCGCGTTGTGGGGGCGTTGTGGGGGGTTTGGGGGGTTGTAACCCCCCACATTTTACTGAAAACTTCACCTTTTCCCTGTTTTTAAGGAAAAAGTTAAGTTTACAGTAAAATGTGGGGGGTTACAACCCCCCAAACCCCCCACAACGCCGGCGCCATCTCTATTAAGTAAACTGGGGGGACTCCCCAACAAAACCCCCCGTCGGAGCCCCTAAAAACAGTAATTTTCTTCGGCGCGCGCCTCCGTCTTGCGCTCAGTTGTCGGCGCGCGCCTTTGTCTTTCGCGGTGTTGTCTATGAACCGAGCTGCCCATCCACAGTAACCATTATCTCTTTCTCTCTTTGAGAGATTCCATGTGCCTATCCCAGGCCCTTTTGAATTCAGATACTGTCTCTGTCTCCACCACCTCTTCTGGGAGACTGATCCAAGCATCTACCACCCTTTCTGTAAAAAAGTATTTCCTTAGATGACTCCAGAGCCTATCACCTCTTAACTTCATCCTATGCCCTCTCATTGCAGTTTCCTTTCAAATGAAAGAGACTCGACTCATGCGCATTTACTGAGCTGCAGTAAGCTCATTTTAATTGTCTCATTTCTCTTATGACATATAAACCTATGAAACAATTTCAGTTGTTATTTCCACACTACTGACATGCTTTCTGACCAAAGAAATTCCAGGGGCTTGTTTGATAAATTTCAGGCTTATATCCAAAATAAATGGTTCACCATTTTTAGAAGTGCTTCCTGGAGATGAATGCAGAATGGCACTAGAACACCGCATGGGTCTGAAAGCTTTAATCACCTTCCTGTCAGAGTAATATAGTCAATGATAGCAGATAAAAATCAAGGGCCTGATATTCAAAAAAATATAACTGAGCGGGAGAGCCTTCTGCCTGGTTAAATTGTAAGGAAAAGCTAAAGCTCTTAAGCTTGCAGAAGAGACAGCTCAGGGGAGATAGGATAGAGATCTATAAAATACTGAGTAGGGTGGAACAGGTAGACTTGAATACTAGGACTAGGGGGCATGCAATTAAGCTACTAAGTAGAAAATTTAAAACAAAATGCAAAACATATTTCTTCACTCAACATGTAATTTGTTGCCAGAGAATGTTGTTAAATCAGTTTGCTTAGCAGTGTTTAAAAAAGGTTTGGATAATTTCCTGAAAGAAAAATCCATAAGTCATTATTAAGATGGACTTGGGAAAATCCACTGCTTATTCTTAGGATACGCAGCATAAAACCTGTTTTACTGTTTGGGATCTTGCCAGATACTTGTGACCTAGGTTGGTCATTGTTAGAAACAGGATACTGGGCTTTATAGGCTTTCAGGATGTCCCAGTATAGAACCTCTTATTTTATGTTCTTATGTAGCTGAGCAGGTTGGGATGCATCCAACAAACCAGAAGACAAGGAAATAGTAAATCTGGATTTTATTGAGTTTGACTCAGTTTCAAAAACTAAGGTACCAAAATTCATGAGTAGACCCTACACGGTCCATGTTTTGGCATAACTGCCTTCATCAGGGGTCCCTGCTGCCTAAAAAAATGGCCACCCTTGTATTGCTGTATGGTATGACCGCATCTCAAATACTATGTACAGTTCTGGCTACCATATCTCACTATAACTCCCTTATAATGTATGGTGAGCCTCCAAAACTCCCCCAAACGTACTATACCCGGCTGTCTACCACCCCAATAGCCCTTATGGCTGCAGTAGCACCTGTATAGCAGTATAGTAGGGTTTTGGTGGCCTCACACTTCCCACCATAAATGTAGTATTTAAAGTGGCTTATGGGCCTAGGTCTTCCTCTCTATAGCTCATTAGCCTACATACTAGGTTACTTAAGACACTTGTGTGCAGCTCTTCTATGCTTTCCTATATCAGGTGCAACTGTTCTAGAGAGAGGTATGTACTGTTTCATTCAGATCTTTGTAGGGCGCTGCATGTAAAGTAGGAGAGGGTTAATGAACACTGGGTGAGAGGGGGGATTCTCCAGTGGTCCCTAACTAATTCCTCCAGTGATCATATGGTTAGTTTGGGTCTCTTTTTGGTACTTATATGCTTTTAAAGCACGTCTAGCTCAGAACGTGTAAGTTCTGTCCAGGATGTCTTGGGAAAGGTTTGATTACCGCAAGATATTCAAGCCTAAGCCTGCCCAAAGCCCACCAAGAAAACATCTCCAACATGCCCCCTCTAGTTTTGTAGACACACCAAAAATCAGTGGAAGTCAATGGGTTCTTAAAGGGGATCAACCTGCACACGTAAGCACTTGTGAAAAGACAAAGTAATTAAATAAATTAATGTGTGAAACGGGGTGCCCTCAGTGTGAGAGGTCAGCGAAGGGAGAAGATTCTCCAGCACTTTACACAACAAGGCATAGGTTAAGCAACCTCTGCCCGCACATCTTCACTGGACACCTCACGTGTGCTCAAAGTAATTAATCGTGCTGAAACTTAAACAGTGATATAAAAAATTCATCAATCACACAAGTGTATAAGTAGAGCAGGATGTCCCGCTGAAAAAGCCCCCCACCCAACTCCTGAAAGTAAACACAGACTTAGGTTGAAGATTCATCCATTGGTCTGTAGTCAAAAAAGGAGGGCAGCATTCTTACACAACCTCATAACCAGGTTCAATCAAGCCCGGTTTTGGAGTCTCAAAGTCCCTTCATCAGGAACCCATTACCAATCAGGGAAGAGATGAATCAAACATGTTGCCACATCCGACGAACAGTTGAAGAACAGAGCCAGCTGAGAGGAGGGCAGAGCTAACAAAGAGGAGCGCCAGAAGTGCTTTAAAACCAAAGAGGACTGACGTCAGTAAGGTAAAACAGCCAACCAAGACCAAAAGTAATCAGAAGAGAGGCTACACAATAGTGTTCTACTCGATGCTATCATCTAGTTTTGTATGCACAGTTGCTAGAATTCCTTGCAAGATGTCCAGAAAGACAGTTTTGAAAATCAGCACTTGGATGTTCTGGAAATTAGGACATCCAAGTGCCGATTTATGCTGCTTTTTGGACGTCTTAGTGTTTTGAAAATACCCTTAATAGTGGAATTAGGAAAGGTTCAAAGAAGAGTAACCAAAATGATAAAAGGATGGAACTCCTTTCATAAGAGGAAAGGCTAAAGAAGTTAGGGCTCTTCAGCTTGGTAAAGAGACATCTGGGGTGAGAGTGAGGGGTAATATAATTGAGATCACAAAATCCTGAGTGATGGGGAACAGGTAAAACTGAATTGATTTTTAATTCTTTCAAAAAGTACAAAGACTGGGGGAACACTCAATGAAGTTGTATGGAAATAAATTAACAACAAAAAGGAGGAAATAATTTTTGCACTCAAAGAACAGTTAAGCTCTGGAACTCATTGCCAGAGGATGTGAGCAATTAGCATGTCTTAGTTTTTAAAAAGTTTTGCCAAGTTCCTGGAGGAAAAGTCCATACTATGCTATTGAGGCAGCCATGGAGTAAACCACTGCTTGCCCTGGGATCTGTAGCTTGGAATGCTGCTATTACTGGGGTTTCTGTCGGTATTTGTTACCTGGATTGGTCACTCTTGGGAACAGGATACTGTGCTAGATGGATCATTGGTCTGACCCTGTATGGCTATTTTACGAGGTATATTCTTATTTATAAATTTTGATACAAAGAATAGCCTTTTTCTTTCTTTATGGTGCTTAGTCCTTTAACTAAACCCTTGCCTTTTCATTTTAAATTCATTGTCATTCAATCTATGGCACCAGCAAATCGCATACTTACTGGGAACTCAACTTGCACAAGACACATCAAGATATTCTATCATTGAAGGCAGCTAATGCCCCAAACTATATCATTTGCTGTTTTATAAGTCTCCCATCATTCCAGAACAGCAAGACTTTTCCACTACAGCCTCTGGCTCTGTAATTTTCATAACTATATTAAAAATATCACCTTAGAGAACTTGGCAGGTATTACACAGTTCCTGCGTGGCTTTCTCAACGTTTGAATGGTGGAGTTTCTTTACATTCTTATCCAGTGTCCCATATTAATAGTGACAATTTATATGAAAATCTTTGAAGACATTTGTGTTTTAGATGTCTTTACACCAACATTTACATGTTTATCTTGCATAAATGTTTATGTTCTGATTACACAAATCTGGGATCTAGATTTCTAAAACTAAAGAATATGCAAATGCAAGGGAGTGGGGGGAATTGTCTGCTTGTGTATTGGGTGAGATTAGAGCAGACCTAAAAGTATGTACCTTTATCCCCTGTTTCGGAAGAGAAATGAATATCTATCTTAACAGACTGACATCTGGGTTTACATCTGCTACCTTGGGCATCAAATTTCAGAAAGATGCTCATACTGAGCAGCGCTTCATACAGAGATTAGGAGGTATTGTGCCATTAATTCCCCGGAAATTTTATCCCACCATCCAAAAAAAGTGAAAATGGTAAAGGTTACCTGGCTTTTTTGACAGATTTGAGACATATAAACACACAGTGGGGTAGAGAGAGGCGGTGGTGCCTCCCGCCCTTTTCACCTCCTCCCCACTGCGTAAACATACCTTCCCTTCTCTCGTACCTCTTTAACTCTTTGCTGGCATCTCCAATTTGCTGCATGCGCCAGCCTTGGCTCTCCCTCTGATATCACTTCCTGATCCTATGACTAGGAAGTGACTTCAGAGGGAAAGCCGAGGTCGGCATAAGTAACAGGTTGGCGATGCTGCTCGTGCCAGTGAACAAAGAGGGACAGGGATGGAAAGGAGGAGAGGTGCCAGCACACTCACCAAGACAGCGCCTGGGGTGGTCCAACCCCCTCCCCCTTCCTACACCACTGCTGAGACATAAACGTTTATGTTTCTATTACAAAATATCAGTAACATAACGAGGAAGGTTGGCTCCCAAGATGGGGGCCCCTGGCATCGCCACACTGTGTGCCCCCTCCCCCCACTCTTACCCCCCACTTGGGCTACCTGCCCCATGTACCTCTTGAAATCTTCACTGGCGCAAGCAGCATCTTCCACCCCACCACTCACACCAGCCTCGACTCCCTTCTGACATCACGTCCTGGTCGCACTAGGAGGGAGCCGAGGCCGGCACAAGCAGCAAGTGGAAGATGCTGCTCATGCCGGTGACCATTAAAGAGGTATGCGTAGGAGGAGAGCTGCTGGCACCCCCTATGAAGATGGTGCCTGCCCGTCCCTCGCCGCCCCGCTCTTTTACTATACCTCTGCATAATATTCAGTAGATATATATTGGTCACTGCCCGGTTAGCTTCCGAGTTGCAGCACTAGTTATTTTGTGCTCTCTCCCTCCCTGTGACCCCCTTCCTCTCACCCTTCACATATTTAAAGAGCAGCCAAAGATACCTTATCCAAACCCCACCCTCATAGCCCACCCTCAAGCCTACGGTTAGAAAAATTACAGCTATACTCGCTCGAGGAGCGCAGAGAGAGGGGAGACATGATCGAGACGTTCAAATATCTCACGGGCCGCATCGAGGCAGAGGAAGATGTCTTCTTTTTCAAGGGTCCCTCGGCAACAAGAGGGCATCCGTGGAAAATCAGAGGCGGGAAACTGCGAGGTGACACCAGGAAGTTCTTTTTTACTGAAAGGGTAGTTGATCGCTGGAATAGTCTTCCACTTCAGGTGATTGAGGCCAGCTGCGTGCCTGATTTTAAGGCCAAATGGGATCGACACGTGGGATCTATTCACAAGGTAAAGGTAGGGGAGGGTCATTAGGGTGGGCAGACTGGATGGGCCGTGGCCCTTATCTGCCGTCTATTTCTATGTTTCTATGTACTTGTAAATACCTGGTGATCCAGTGTGATCCAATATGAAGTGATGCAAATGGCTGCTGTGACCTTTAGTGGAAGCTTTGTGGTGCTGCCTATAGAATCACACTGGACCACCAGCTATTTACAAGTAAACCTGGAGGGAGTCTATGGGAAGGGGGGAAGGTGCATCAGCCTTTAAATGTATGAGTTGTGAGAGTAAGGGGAGATTGGTGTTATGGGGAAAGGAGGGGGATTGAGAGAAGCAGAGAACATCTTATGCAGGTCTGGCTGATATTCAGTCAGAGCTCACATAAGTATCTTATGTGGGTCCTGACTGAACATAAGCTCAGACCCACATAAGCCCTGGCAACTTTCTCAAATTTATTTAGACATTTTATGATAGACAGGATACCAAACCTTAATAAAACTTGTAAACTTAGTCTTAATTTTATCCAGGCACTTATCTGGTCTGAAAATCTCCAATAACAAGATAAATCCTGATTCTTCTCAGACTCCTCCCACTGTCCTTGCCAGCATTAACCATATAGTTCTGGGATTGCTGGGTTGTTTTCACCAGATTTTCAACAGCACTATCGTGTTATGTGATGCTGAAAATATAGGGATCAACAGGCTATGCTATTTACCGTATTTTCGCGGATATAACGCGCACCCGTGTAAAACGCGCACACGGGTATAGCGCGCAGAAATCACAATGACATGTACAAAAACTTTTGTATACCGCGCTCACGGGTATACCGCGCATGATGCCCGACGCTCCTTTCGCCCGCCCTGACTTTCCGTGCGCTGTCCCGACTCTCCGTTCACCCCCCCTGACTTCCGTGCACTGCCCTGACTTTCCGTGCGCTGTCCCGACTCTCCGTTCACCCCCCCTGACTTCCGTGCACTGCCCTGACTTTCCGTGCGCTGTCCCGACTCTCCGTTCACCCCCCCTGACTTTCCGTGCACTGTCCCCCCTTGAAGTCCTGTCCCCCCTTGAAGGTCTGTCCCCATCCTGAAAGCCTGATGCCCCCCCCGACGTCCGATACATCCCCCCCCCCGGCAGGACCACTCGCACCCTCACCCCGAAGGACCGCCGACTCCCCAACAATATCGGGCCAGGAGGGAGCCCAAACCCTCCTGGCCACGGCGACCCCCTAACCCCACCCCGCACTACATTATGGGCAGGAGGGATCCCAGGCCCTCCTGCCCTCGACGCAAACCCCCTCCCCCCAACGACCGCCCCCCCAAGAACCTCCGCCCGTCCCCCAGCCGACCCGCGACCCCCCTGGCCGACCCCCACGACACCCCCACCCGCCTTCCCCGTACCTTTGTGTAGTTGGGCCAGAAGGGAGTCCAAACCCTCCTGGCCACGGCGACCCCCTAACCCCATCCCGCACTACATTACGGGCAGGAGGGATCCCAGGCCCTCCTGCCCTCGACGCAAACCCCCCTCCCCCCCCAACGACCGCCCCCCCCAACAACCTCCGACCGCCCCCCCAGCCGACCCGCGACCCCCCTGGCCGACCCCCACGACCCCCCCACCCCCCTTCCCCGTACCTTTGGTAGTTGGCCGGACAGACGGGAGCCAAACCCGCCTGTCCGGCAGGCAGCCAACGAAGGAATGAGGCCGGATTGGCCCATCCGTCCTAAAGCTCCGCCTACTGGTGGGGCCTAAGGCGCGTGGGCCAATCAGAATAGGCCCTGGAGCCTTAGGTCCCACCTGGGGGCGCGGCCTGAGACACATGGTCGGGTTGGGCCCATGTGCCTCAGGCCGCGCCCCCAGGTGGGACCTAAGGCTCCAGGGCCTATTCTGATTGGCCCACGCGCCTTAGGCCCCACCAGTAGGCGGAGCTTTAGGACGGATGGGCCAATCCGGCCTCATTCCTTCGTTGGCTGCCTGCCGGACAGGCGGGTTTGGCTCCCGTCTGTCCGGCCAACTACCAAAGGTACGGGGAAGGGGGGTGGGGGGGTCGTGGGGGTCGGCCAGGGGGGTCGCGGGTCGGCTGGGGGGGCGGTCGGAGGTTCTTGGGGGGGGCGGTCGTTGGGGGGGGAGGGGGGTTTGCGTCGAGGGCAGGAGGGCCTGGGATCCCTCCTGCCCGTAATGTAGTGCGGGGTGGGGTTAGGGGGTCGCCGTGGCCAGGAGGGTTTGGGCTCCCTTCTGGCCCGATATTGTCGGGAAGTCGGCGGTCCTTCGGGGTGGGGGTGCGAGTGGTCCTGCCGGGGGGGGGGATGTATCGGACGTCGGGGAGTTGGCCGGGCAAGAGGGCTTGGGCTCCCTCTTGCTCCGATCGTGGATGCGGGTGCGGGTGGGAGCGCGTGCGAGCGGTCGTTCGGGGTGGGGGTGCGAGCGGTCCTGCTGGGGGGGTGAATCGGGTGTCGGGCGGGGTGGGAACTATGTTTAAAAACTTTTGTATACCGCGCTCAGGCATATAACGCGCGAGGAGTATGCGCGGTAGGTAAAAACGCGTATAACGCGCGCGTTATATCCGCGAAAATACGGTAACCAAGCAGGAACCTCTCCTATCCAGTTAAATCATTTTAAATATTGGTCTATTAGGACCTAGTGATCATTATAAAGTGTTGTCAATATTAATCTCCAATCTGAACCATACTAAGGCTAGTGTAATGAGCTTCAGGACAGCTGACTTTCAAAGTCTGAGTGATAATGATAAGAAGACTCAGCTTACTGAAAGTCAAAGAGTGCACAGTAACTTAGCTTCACAGTAAAATGAAGTATTCAGGGGCCAAAAAATCTTAGCTTAAGGCAAGTTAACTAAGACAGAAAAACAAGAAGACAGTAGTTCTTTAAGAAGGCGACAGAATAGGAAAAGACAAGCATTTAAAAATTATGAAAACAAACAAGCAATGGAAGACTGTTTAAAATAATGGGAGACAGTGAAAGTGGTTAGAAGTACAAAAGCTCAAATACAGAAGGAAATCACACAATTGTTAAAAGAAGACAGAAATCTATTGTTAGATACATAGGGAAGAGGCAAAGCACCAAAGAAGAATAGATTTAAAAAAAAAGCAACCTAAGTACGATTGTAAAGGAGGGGAAGAAATCCATGGTCTCCCTACAAAAAAATGGACACCGCTCCACCCCAGTTATAAAGGGCTCATAAGCCTATCACACTGTAAAACATTACATATTGTGCTGTTCACCCTGCTTTACTCCCTCTGGTCAGCAGGACCACCTATTCAAAATGGCAGGCCTTCCCCTCCCCGGTGCATCCAGGGATGCACTAGGGAGGGGCTTAAGGCTCTGATTGGCAACTAGGAGGGGCGTTAAACAACATAGGACAATCAGAGCCTTTGCCCCCCCCCCCCAGTGTATCCCAGGATGCACTGGGAGAGGGGAAGACCCATCATTTTGAAGAGGCAGGTCTGCTGGCCAGAATGAGTAGATATCCTTCCGGCCATTCATCGTTAACAAGGTAAGGGCGAGGGGCGGGGTCGTCGGAGGCACGGGGAGTGTTGGAGGGTTTGCATAGTGGTGGGAGGGAGTGGGCATCTCTCCCGTTGCCGAGGGGGGTGGCGGGAGGACTTTGCTTGGTGGCGGTAATCAGTGGACATCTCTCCTGCTACCAGGGTGTTTGTCGGGGGGCACTGCTTGGCAATAGCAGCGAGTGGGCATCCCTCTTGCTGATCTTCAATTTGTTTTGTGTTTTTGTGCATTTATTCTGCACATGTGCCTATCACTATTACCAGTGATGGGCACATGCAAAGTTAGAGAACCTTCGCTACTCTCCGCCAACCTCATTTGCATGCATGTTTTTTAGAGAATGGCTTGCTTTTTTTAAAATTGCTACTATAACGACTGTTTTTTAACACAATGTTTTGAGAATCTAGCCCCCAGTCCTTAGGACACACCCAGCCAGTCAGATTTTCAGGATATCTACAGTAAATATCCATGAGATTCATTTGCATGTACTACCTCCATTGTATGCAAATGTATCTCATCTAAGAACAACAGAGGACGATAGAGGGTGCTACTGATCTGGCTGAGGATTTTCTATCTACTGATGTGATTATTTAATTTTGCATTGAAGAGTCTGATGACCCCTTATGCAGGCAATTGCCAAAACTTTGCCAAGCTTTGTCTTTCTTCAATAAAGAATTTTGTGTGCTAGTGTCTGTTCTTTGACCACCTTTATTGTTGATGTTTCTTCTACTGGTACTGCAGAGTTTTTACTCCTGTTTTCCTCCTTGATATTTATTACAGGTATCCTGAAATCCTGACTGGCTAGGAGTGTCCTGAATGCTGGGTTGAGAACCACTGGTAAAGCACAAATACAGAGATCTCATTTTTTTGGGAGCTTACAATCTAATTTGGGCAGCAAAGCTGTCAACATACCAGTTTCAGGAAGGAGAGTTTAGGCCAGAACTGATTTTCTGATAAACCCATCCTGTTGCATTATGGGACCTGCAGCCAGTGGAGCAGTAAGGTCTGCCCAGGATGCCGTCTTGGTGAGGGTACCGGCAACCCTCCTCCTCTCTGCCCCTCGTTCATTCTCTCTCATCCCACCGCCGTGCGCTTGCCTTCACTCTCTTTGCCAGCGTGAGCAACAACTCCAGCGCGCTGCTCATGCGAACGTCGACTTTCCCACTGACATCACTTCCCTGTCCCGTGCCTAGGAAGTGACCTCAGAGTTGTTGATGCTGCTCGCGCCGGGGAAGTTAATGAGGTACAGGTGCAAGGGGGGTAGGGAAGGGGACGCTATCGCCCTGGGCACCTCTCATCCTCGCAATGCCATTGTCTGCAGCACTGACTTCAATTTGGAGAATCAAGGACTGCAAATTAGAGAATGACACGGTGGCACTTACCTGCAGCTAGCCGCGGGTAGCAGCGGCTAACCTACCAAAACAGTATGTGTGTGGGGGGGAAGTGCTCACTGCGGGCACAGGTACAAAGCCCCGTGGAATGGTGAATGGCCTTGTCCCCGCAGTTAGGGAATGTGTGCAGTCATCGATCATGCACGCGGCCCCCTCCCTTCCTACCTACAGCCAAATATATCTCCCTCCCTCCCCCTTACCTTCGCGGTGCTTTAGTAAAGAAACACTGAAGCCGGCGAAGCCTTCCTGCCTGCAGTCGTGTGTGTGTGGGCGGAAGCTTCTCCTCTTACGCAACTTGTGTGTGTGTGGGGGCGGGGGGGGTTGTTCTCTCGCTTTTGTGGGCCCAGCCTGACGTATCTTTTCCCTTTTTAATAAATTTTACTTGGGAGAGGAGGGAATTCAAAGGCAATTTTCAAGCTCTAGAAATACAGTATTACTAACGCACCGCAAAGGTAAGGGGCACGGAGATTCTTGAGCCGCTGAAGGGCGGTGAGGTGGCGAGAGGGAAGGGTGGATGCTGTGGGGATGGGGCAGTGACGGGGACAGATTTTTTCCCCGTGTCATTCTCTACTACAAATGTCATAGTGCTTGGACACACACATTCAAAACCAGGACTGGACAAAAAGTGTGCTTTCTTGGCACTGGGTAACTTGGCATCTCTGGGACAGATAGAGGAGACATACAGATCAATGAAAACTGAATAACATTGTGGGTAATATTCAGTCCATGGCTGTAAGCAGCTTGTAAGCCACTTACACTGGCTGAACTAATCCTGGATCAATGCTAGCGGATGCAGGGCACCGGCCAGTATTCAGAACAGTGCAAGGTTAACCCAATGCATGATTATAAGACACCTTTGTTCTGTCCTAACATTAGCACTTAGCCAGTTAGCTCAGTGATGGCTCTACCTAAACTCTATCCTAGATCACCCCTAAACGAGCCAGGTAGGGAATGGCTGGTTAGCAGAGATATTCAATGGCACTACCCAGCTAAGTGCCACCAAATATTGGTGGCTGCCTGGTTAAATCTTTTTAAAATATTGACCTCAATTGTAATTGAAATAATGAAACCATGTTTAGGAAGAATTAAAGCAATGGGTTTAACTGAGCAAGAAGACACTTTGGGAATGACTGGCAGTTGTAATAGGAACTCTGGCAGAATCGATGGCAATTTACGATTTCTCATAGATATGTATATACTGTATATAGTATGATGTCATCTGCATTTAATTAAATGTCTTTCCAAATGTTTGCATGAGATGAGTTACAGCTACGTATATGCAGTAGGATTTTTGCAGCTGTACGAGTTGGCTTACAATCTATAGCAGGGCTGCCCAAGTCCGGTCCTCGAGATCTACTGGCAGGCCAGGTTTTCAGGATATCCACAATGAATATGCATGAGAGAGATTTGCATACCAAGAAGGCAGTGCAGGCAAATCTTTCTCATGCATATTCATTGTGGATATCCTGAAAACCTGGCCTGCCAGTAGATCTTGAGAACCAGACTTGGGCAGCCCTGATCTGTGTGTTTCATTTTCTAACAGGAATTACCGTATTTTCACGCATATAACGCGCGCGTTATACGCGTTTTTACCTACCGCGCATACCCCTCGCACGTTATATGCGTGAGCGCGGTATACGAAAGTTTTCAAACATAGTTCCCACCCCGCCCGACGCCCGATTCACCCCCCCAGCAGGACCACTCGCACCCCCACCCCGAACGACCACTCGCACGCGCTCCCACCCGCACCCGCATCCACGATCGGAGCAAGAGGGAGCCCAAGCCCTCTTGCCCGGCCGACTCCCCGACGTCCGATACATCCCCCCCCCCCGGCAGGACCACTCGCACCCCCACCCCGAAGGACCGCCGACTTCCCGACAATATCGGGCCAGAAGGGAGCCCAAACCCTTCTGGCCACGGCGACCCCCTAACCCCACCCCGCACTACATTACGGGCAGGAGGGATCCCAGGCCCTCCTGCCCTCGACGCAAACCCCCCTCCCCCCCCAACGACCGTCCCCCCCCAAGAACCTCCGACCGCCCCCCCAGCCGACCCGCGACCCCCCTGGCCGACCCCCACGACCCCCCCACCCCCCTTCCCCGTACCTTTGGAAGTTGGCCGGACAGACGGGAGCCAAACCCGCCTGTCCGGCAGGCAGCCAACGAAGGAATGAGGCCGGATTGGCCCATCCGTCCTAAAGCTCCGCCTACTGGTGGGGCCTAAGGCGCGTGGGCCAATCAGAATAGGCCCTGGAGCCTTAGGTCCCACCTGGGGGCGCGGCCTGAGGCACATGGTCGGGTTGGGCCCATGTGCCTCAGGCCGCGCCCCCAGGTGGGACCTAAGGCTCCAGGGCCTATTCTGATTGGCCCACGCGCCTTAGGCCCCACCAGTAGGCGGAGCTTTAGGACGGATGGGCCAATCCGGCCTCATTCCTTCGTTGGCTGCCTGCCGGACAGGCGGGTTTGGCTCCCGTCTGTCCGGCCAACTTCCAAAGGTACGGGGAAGGGGGGTAGGGGGGTCGTGGGGGTCGCCAGGGGGGTCGCGGGTCGGCTGGGGGAGCGGTCGGAGGTTCTTGGGGGGGGCGGTCGTTGGGGGGGGAGGGGGGTTTGCGTCGAGGGCAGGAGGGCCTGGGATCCCTCCTGCCCGTAATGTAGTGCGGGGTGGGGTTAGGGGGTCGCCGTGGCCAGGAGGGTTTGGGCTCCCTTCTGGCCCAACTACCAAAGGTACGGGGAAGGGGGGTGTGGGGGTCGCCAGGGGGGGTCGCGGGTCGGCTGGGGGAGCGGTCGGAGGTTCTTGGGGGGGGCGGTCGTTGGGGGGGGGGGGGGTTTGCGTCGAGGGCGGGAGGGCCTGGGATCCCTCCTGCCCGTAATGTAGTGCGGGGTGGGGGTAGGGGGTCGCCGTGGCCAGGAGGGTTTGGGCTCCCTCCTGGCCCGATATTGTCGGGGAGTCGGCGGTCCTTCGGGGTGGGGGTGCGAATGGTCCTGCCGGGGGGGGGATGAATCGGACGTCGGGGGGGGGGGTGAACGGAGAGTCGGGACAGCGCACGGAGAGGCGGGGCAGTGCACGGAAGTCAGGGGGGTGAACGGAGAGTCGGGACAGCGCACGGAAAGTCAGGGCAGTGCACGGAAGTCAGGGGGGGTGAACGGAGAGTCGGGACAGCGCACGGAAAGTCAGGGCAGTGCATGGAAGTCAGGGGGGGGTGAACGGAGAGTCGGGACAGCGCACGGAGAGGCGGGGCAGTGCACGGAAGTCAGGGGGGGTGAACGGAGAGTCGGGACAGCGCACGGAGAGGCGGGGCAGTGCACGGAAGTCAGGGGGGTGAACGGAGAGTCGGGCAGCATGCGCGGTATAATCGTGAGCGCGTTATACCAAAGTTTTTGTGCTTATCATCGTGATTTCTGCGCGCTATACACGTGTGCGCGTTTTATACGGGTGCGTGTTATTTGCGTGAAAATACGGTAATAGAAGCTCCATTTTTTCCAATGAATTCTACAACATATTCATTTGCCAACTGCATAGCTCACATTAATGCAGGCCGAAGTATGTGTGTTGATGCTTCTTTGAATTATTGTGGGTGTCAGGATCTAGTGTTTTGCTTTGACTGCACCTGCTCTTACTGCCCCCATGAAGATGCTGCCCTAGGTCAGGGGTAGGCAATTTCGGACCTCGAGAGCCGGAGCCAGGTCAGGTTTTCAGGATCTACACCATGAATATGTATGAGATGGATTTGCATGCACTGCCTCCTTGAGATGCACATCTATCTCATGCATATTTATCGCGGATATCCTGAAAACCTGACCTGGCTCCAGCTCTCGAGGACCGGAATTGCCTGCCCCTGCCCTAGGTGACCACCTAGGGCTCCTTTTATAAAGCCGCGCTAGGGCCATACCGCGCGGAATAGCGTGTGCTAAATTGCTGCACATGCTAGCCGCTACCGCCTACTTTTGAGCAGGTGGTAGATTTCCAGCTAGCAAGCGCTATAGCACGCGCTAATCTGGTGCGTGCGATAAAACCGCTAGCGCGGCTTTGTAAAAGGACCCCCTAGTCTTGCAGAATGATTGTGCTGATCTTGCTGTTATAAACGCCTCAGGACCAGGGCTGAAATGAGTAGGCTAGAAACAGTGGGATGATGGATCTGTTAAAATAAGGAGATTGGGGGGCGAAGAGAGAGAATTTTTGGAAGAACTGGATTATTTATTTATTTATTGAGACTATTAACTGCCTTTAATAACAGATGCTTTCTGATGTCTATCACAATCAGGTACACAAGTTATTTCCCTGTGCAAACAGGCTTACAATCTTAGTAAGTGGTTCTCAAACTTGTCTTGGGTCCCCCAAACGTTTGGGGTTTCAGTAGATCCACACTGATTATACCCGCGAGAGAGTTCTGCAAGCGTTGGCTCCACTGCATCCAAATCTGTTCCAAGCCTTCAGACTGGCTGAGACTTGGGGGTGGGGGAGCCTCTAGGACAAGTTTGAGAACCTCTTATTTAAGGTGTACCTAAGGTAATGGGAAGTAACTTGTCAAGGTCATGAGGGGAAAGAAATGGGATTTGAACGCAGGTATCCTTTGCTGCCAGTCTGCGTCTTTAGCCACAAGGCTATCTTTTCACTGCTATTCCAGTTGCAAACAGAACCAGGATCCTAACACTTGTTCTGACTGTGGTAGAAATAAAGGCACAAGGATCGACCAGGCAGCCAGTCAATCAACCAACACATACATACATACATACTCACACAAACAAGTGATATCTCAAGTGTTTGCCAGAGTTTGGAAAGCAATGCATCATTTCATTTGATAGTGCACTGTTGAAGCCACCTTCTATAAAGTTCTACCAAATGAACGCATTGCCGAAGATTTTTTTCTTGCCTGCACAAGTCTGGTCATTAAATTGTTATTATGGCAGGGACACTAAGGGCTCCTTTTACTAAGCTGCAATAGCGTTTTTAGCGTGTGCAGAATTTTAGCGCGCGCTATACCTGCCCTACGCGGCTAGAATTAACGCCAGCTCTATGCTGGCGCTAGAGTCTAGCACACGCGGCAATTCAGCATGCGCTAACCGCGCTAAAACCGCTATCGCAGCTTAGTAAAAGGAGCCCTAAGAGAGCCACCCACCAGCAGGGAAGTTATGATAGGTATGAAATATCACCCAGCAAAACACGAGGCCCAGTCAACTAATCTTGGAGGGTTACTTAATTCCAGTAGTATTTAGGAAGTAATGTGCCCAGCGCTTTACACCAATAGATGATCAGACTGTCCTATCTGATAATCAGCACTGTTGCAGGACACTCGTGCTTACATATTCATCTGGCCTCGAGATCAGCACTTGCTCTGCTGCCTCTAACTCCTCTCTGTGCAAAGGAAGCCGCCAGCCTGTCCGTGGTCTGCAGAGCCATTAGTCTGTCTGGAGCAGAACCCATTAAACTGCTCCCGGATGGGCTCTGGAAGTTGTTCTTCCTTACTTATTTTGTTAAGGCCTGGGGCATATAGAGTCAACAGTAATTGCATGATAAGCAGTTATTACAACGGAATGGAGAAAGAGAAGTACTGAGTAGGATAAAGTGCAGAGCTCTTAGACATCAAATGAAGAGTTATGAGGAAGAAATGAAGAGTTAACTAACAGAATCTAATGATATCAAAGCATAAAGCATTTTCACTTAAAGCAAAATTTACATGATCTTCATACAAACCCCCCACCAAAAAAAAAAAAAAAAAGGCTGGTGGTGGGGGAGTAGTCTGCACAGAACGGCAGTTATAACCCTAAAACAGTGTACAGTACTCCCCCAAAATTCATGGGGGTTCTGTTCCAGGAACTCCCACAAATTTTGAAAAACCGCAAATACGGGTTTTACTTGTCAAAAGGTAGGGGAGGCAGGAGAGGGCAGCTGGAGAGGCAGATGAGGGCAGCTGGAGTGCCAGCGGGTGAAGAAAATCATTCGTGGTCTGCTCTAACCGCCTCTTCCTGTAGTAAAGTCAGGCTACACCAATCAGGAGCTGCTTTGACATGCAGCTCCTGGTTGGGGTAGCCCAACTTTACTTCAGGAAGAGGCAGACGGAGCAGATCGTGAATGAGTGAGTTTGCGAACTGCGAATTTGCGGGGGAACACTGTATCACAAACTGTGTGCCGTGGCACACTAGTATGACCCAATAGATTCCAGGTGTGCCAAAAGATGTCGGCGATGAGGAGAGGCGCTGGCTGACTGCTTCCAGGATGTGCCTCTCGCAGCAAGAGGCATGTCCTGTAGTCAGTCAGCCAGTGCCTGCACCTCTGCTCCTTCTCCTCACCTCTCCTCCTGCAGCAGCCCCCCCCCCCTCCCACCCCCTTTGACGGTAATAGGAGACTCAGGGCTGTAGCTGGAGGACATCCGCGCATGCACATGATGTCATCGCATCAACAGCTGCGCATTTCTGGGTGCCCTGCACCAGCAGCCCCAATATTAGTGTGCCACAGCTTAAAAAGATTGCTACACACTGCCCTAAAAGAAAGAAGGGAACACCTGTATAGAACGTTACAAGTCTAAACAAAAGAGAGAGTAACCTGAACGGAGAAGCAGTTATAACTTTAAACAAAAGAGGGTGTAACCTGCACAGAGTGGCAGTTATAACCCTAAACAATATCATGAGGGGTGTAACTTTCACAGAGCGGCAGGTACAGGTGTAAATTATACGTGTGCTTACTACACATATGTGTTCTTGGGGAAATGGCCTGGAAAGCAAGGAGAAGTGGCCTAGTGGTCAGAGTTGAAGCCTCAGCACCATGAGCTTGTGGATCAAAGTCCAGTTCTAACCTTGTGATCCTGGGCAAGTCACTTAACCCGCCATTGCCCCAGCTACATTAGGTAGATTGTGAGCCCACCAGGACAGATGGTAAAAAATGCTTGACTGCCTGAATGTAAAAACAGTTTAGACCAGGGGTGCAATGGACATGCGATGCCTTTGTGTTCTCCCCATTCCCTGATGCTGTAACAGGCTAAACTGCAGAAGCGCTGGGCATACCACCCTTCCCCCTTCCCCCCGATGTCAATTCTGACGTCGGAGAGGAAGTTCCGTGCCAGCCTGGCCCGGAACTTCCTCTCCGATGTCAGAATTGATGTCGGGAGGAAGGCTGCTGGCCTTTTACAGCATCGGGGAGCAGGGAGAACTCGGCGGCAACGGCGGCTTGGGGGCCTGTTCCAAGACGATGGCAACGGTGGCGGCTTGGAGAGAAAGAAAGGACTGACAGACAGAAAGACAGGGACAGAAGGACAGACAGGGAGACAGAAAGAAAGGGGGGACAGGAAGACAGAAAGAAAGAAAGGAGGCAGGGAGAGAGGAAGAAAAAGTTGGGTGAGAGGAATGGAGTGTAGGAGGAGGAGGAGGCAGAGAGGAAGAAAAAGTTGGACAGTCAGAAGAAGAAAGTGCAACCAGACTCATAAAATCACCAGACAACAAAGGTAGGAAAAATGATTTTATTTTCAATTTAGTGATCAAAATGTGTCCATTTTGAGAATTTATATCTGCTATCTATATTTTGCACTAAGGCCCCCTTTTACTAAACTGCAGTAGCGGATTTTAGCACAGGGAGCCTATGAGTGTCAAGAGCAGCTCCCTGCGCTAAAAACCGCTATCTTGGTTTAGTAAAAAGGGAGGGAGTATATTTGTCTATTTTTGTATAGTTGTTACTGAGGTGACATTGCATATTTAAAAGTCATCTGCCTTGATCTCTTTGAAAAAAACCCCGAATATAAATGATAATTAACATTTTCTCTGCGTACAGTGTGCTTTGTGTTTTTTAATAATTTTATTGTTGGTAGATCGTTTTGACTTGGTCATTTTAAAAGTAGCTCGCAAGCCAAAAAAGTGTGGGCACCCCTAGTTTAGACAATCTCCACTGACAGGCAATATACAGTATTAATAATAAATAAAATTGGAAACTTCTTTTCAGACTCCAGAACAGCAGGGGTTTTCTGCTCCAAGAAACCTGCAGGGAGCAGGAGAGGATAGAGTGAGCCTGAAGCAGCAGAAAACAATCACTTTACTCCCATCTCCCTCTTCCCATTGCTGCTGCTGTGTACCTTCTTCCAGCACCACAGTTCAACCTCACTTTTTGACTACAAATTAATCCTTGATTCTCACTTACAGCAGCTCTATGGCTGGTGTATGAGTGACTAAATGTTAGACATGTTAATGCCTGGTTATTCTAAAGGTAGGGTTACCATATGGCTCCAGGAAAAGGAGGATGGATCAAGACATCCAGGTTTTACTTTCATTGTTTTCAATGGAAATAAAACTGAGAAGTCTCACTCCTTTTTAATGGAGCCATATTGTAACTCTTTCTAAAGGAAAATAGATATCTACTTTTTTAATATATAGAACTAGCTGATGCCCCGGCGTTGCACGGGTATTTAATTATAGCAATAACACTGTAAATGGATTCAAATAAAGATACTTTATAGCGGTGAATGAAATTATATTTTTACAGCTTTATAAAAAGTACAATATTCAAATTATAATGTGAAATATTTGACAAAATGAATACAATACAACAAACACAAACCTTGATTATAAACAACATTTTTAGTTTCACCTCCAGGAGCAAGAACATATAAATTCTTGGGTGAAGAGACCCCCAAAACATATCACCCCAGGTAGTGAGGGATCTGCATACCAAGTTTCGTTCAAATCAGTCAAACCGTTTTTTATTTACTGTGAGAATGGCAGCTTTTTACTTTTTTTCCATTGACATGAATGGGCGAAATATGATTTTCTGTTAGTAGCTCCGCCCACGTGTGCAAGTGGGCCGCGAGACCCCCAGAACATATCACCCCAGGTAGTGAGGGATCTGCAGACCAAGTTTGTTTCAAACCGGTCAAGCCGTTTTTGAATTACTGTGAGAATGGCAGATGTTTACATTTTTTCCATTGACATGAATGGGTGAAATCCGATTTTCTGTTTGTAGCTCCGCCCACGTGTGCAGGTGGGCCGCGAGACCCCCAGAACATATCACCCCAGGTAGTGAGGGATCTGCATACCAAGTTTCGTTCAAATCGGTCAAGCCGTTTTTGCGTGATCGCGGCACATACACACACAACATACATACATACACACATACATACCTCCGATTTTATATATATAGATAGACTCCTACGTGCCTTCTGAGCACCTAATTGGAAGTACCTCGTTATAGAATTGGCCCTAAATTGTGCAAACCAAAGGAATAAAACAACAATTTAAGAACCTGGGGAACCAGAACCAGAAATTAAGGGCTCCTTTTACTAAGGTGCGCTAGCATTTTTAGCGCACGTAGGAAATTACCGCACGCTATGCTTCTAGAACTAACGCCAGCTCAATGCTGGCATTTAGGTCTAGCACGCATGGCAATGTAGCGCATGCTATTCCATGCGTTAAAGCCCTAGCGCCCTAAATTTCCTTTCATCTCTACCTTGTGCTCAGCTCAGCTCTACCTCTATGCTACCTTCCCTTTCTTTGCTAGAGGCCCCGAGACAACCCTTGAATTGTGTGAGCCCCCTCTCTCCAGTCATAATGTTCAGTCTCTACCTCCTCAACACATTTCTTAGTAATAAAATTGTCTCTGTTCTTATTGGCTCACCGACCCTCTTCCATAATTCAATTTATGCCTCTGCCTGCCACAGAAACTTAAAGCATCACGAATGGCAGTTGTGATCTGCGGCCATCCTCGGCTGGGGAGACATATACAGCTTGATTCAAGAAGAAGAGGGGGGGGGGAGAGAGAGAGCATACAGAAAGGTAATATGGAAAGAACATGAAATAGATTTAATGCAGCCATCAATTGCTTGTTTCTGTTTTAAGAGTCTGTTGAAACAACATAATAAAAGGCTATAAATGGGAGATTTATGGGACACTTGCAGAATGCAGCATGCTGCTGGCTGGCTCTCTACAGGTCACTGTGAACCACATGAGATCCGGTGACAAGTAACAGAGTAAGTACGAAACATAATAAGTGCAAAAGGGATACAACTGAACACCTTGAAACAGGGTAAGAGTTACAAGGTGGTATAGCACGGTGAGAGAGAGGAGGGGGAGAGCTTTCTTTGGTGTTGTAGGAGTTAAGGAGCCTGAGAGACACAGAGGCACCGAGAGAAAGATTTTGCTCTATAGACACAGGATTGCCCAAAGACCCTCATTTTATAAGCATCTAAATGGGTAAAAAGCAACATTTAATAATAATAATTTATTTATAACCCGCTATACCTTAACAGTTCAGAGTGGTTTACAACAAAGAGAATCTGCCAGACGCAGATGAATTATATAACTAGCATGGCTGGATTTCTTTAGCCAAAATTGTCATATATAAGAGATTTCACAGGTTTCCATAAACATTTGGTAAGGGAAAGAATTCACAAGAGGTTTCTCAAGCAAAAGTGTTTTTTGAAAAGCTGTTATTTGCATGAGTAGAGTCATCCCCCCCTCCCCCCAATTTCAAGTGTGTGGGACCTGGGCATAGTTTATGAATGCCTAACAAATTGATGTGAACTTCCCTAAAAACCCCTTTTGATTTCTGCACCAGCCCTGAAGCATATGCAAATGCCAGCTTAAAGGAGCAGATGCAATGACCAATGGATCCCTCAACCTCACATCCCTTCCATCAAACCTATCTCATGAATATTATTGCAGATATCCTGGGTAGAGAATGACACGGGGACACAAAGTTCCCGCAGGAACTCAATTGCCCCGTCGCGTGTCCGCAAGTTTTGTCGCTGTCCCTTCCCCTTAACCACACAAGTCTCAAACATTTATGATTTTAAAGTGTTTGAGGCTTGTGCAGATGAGGACAGAACTTGCAGGAATGGGGCAGGGACATGAAAAGAACTCATGGGGACGGGAAAATGAGCTCCCACAAGGACGGGGAAAATTGAGTCTGGTGTTTTTCCAAGGCAGGTTTGAATACCACTGCATTATGGATTGAAAAAGAAGATGTATATATTTAGTTAGATTTGGCACATACCCTCCTTATTGGTAGTTCGAGTTGAGTTACATTCAGGTACAATGGGAATTTCCTACTTTAATGAGCCTACAATCTAGAGTCCTCATTTAAGTAATGTATATTAACTTGCTTTATGTGTTTGTGAGCGAGGGAGTGGTATAGTGATCGATGTCCCCAAGACCGTTCCCTCACTGATGTAGCATTAGGCTACCTTATAACAGATGGCACTAACTTGAGGAATCAGAGGCTAGAGCAGAGTCAGCATAAGCATAGGGATATGAGGCTGTCTGGCCAAGAAAGTGGAGTTCAACAGTGACCAGGAAGTGAAAATCCTCTTGCAGAACAGAGCAAGGAGGTCCTGGGAGGGGAGAAGCTGCCCTGCAATATAGTTTTTCCCTGCCTATGTTTAAACCACCAGAACCTGGCTAAGGTAGGCCATGCTTTAACTTTACATGGATCTCGTCCTTGCGGGTCTGGTTGGAGCCAGATCTGTGTTTGTACAATCCTGCAAGTTAGGGTTACCAGATTTCTTCTTTAAATAAAGAGGGGTTTACTTAAAAATGTGTACTAACTTGTTAGCAAATCTAGCTCTAAATTTGTATCTGAGACCATTGGTGGCTGTTACTCATCCAGTTTCACAAGGGGCATCAGTAGAATTTGAACTCTGGCTTTTCTGGTTCTCAGCCTGTGCAGTGGTTAAGGGGAGAGTGTGGCACAGTGATTAAAACTATAGTCTCAGCACTCTGAGGTTGTGGGTTCAAACCCATGCTGCTCCCTTTGACCCTGGGCAAGTCACTTAATCTCCCCATTGCCCTAGGTACATTAGAGAGATTGTGAGCCTGCCAGGAAAGACAGGGGAAAATGCTTGAGTACCTGAATAGATTCATGTAAACCATTCTGAGCTTTCCAGGAGAACTGCATAGAAAATTAAATAAATAATTTGTTCCTCCTAGGAATGGTCCAAATGCTATTCAATCATAGGCAGCAACAGTGCTCTTAGAACAGGGGTGTCAAAGTTCCTGCTTGAGGGCCGCAATCCAGTCGGGTTTTCAGGATTTCCCCAATGAATATGCATGAGATCTATTTGCGTGCACTGCTTTCATTGTATGCTAATAGAGCTCATGCATATTCATTGGGGAAATCCTGAAAACCCAACTGGATTGCAGCCCTTGAGGAGGGACTTTGACACCCCTGCCTTAGAAAGTCCAGATGAGCTATGCCTATCAACTGAGCTGTCTGATTTGCACATTCTACCCTAACAGTCCGCAGAACAGACATTTTTTAGTTTACCATGAGGGTCAGTGAATGGACATGCCCACCAGCAATGGTCTTCAAGGAAGATGTGAATGACCACAATATACAGCTTGCCACTCAATTCCTAGTTATTATTAGAGATGGGCATGTTTTTAATGAATAAAAAATGAGCAGAGAAAGCATGGCATTTCATTTTTTTTTTTTTTAATTTGCTGATAAAAGGGCACATTCTTTCAAAAGAGTACACACTGTTTTCCCAACATTGAACATGCATGAACCATTGCACATGCACGAAGCACTATGCATCCGCGAAGAGTGGGCATTATCACAAATAGAGTACACACTGTTTTGAAGAGTGTGCCTTTTTTTTTTTTTAATTCTTTATTCATTTTCACAAATTACATTAAGTGTTAATATTTTCATTCACAGTAACAATAAATACATCACTTATAAACAATCATTGGTATATTACATATATTCTTATCCCTATCCCTCGCCCATCCCCCCCAACCATATACTATTGTATGATATATGTAATAATAAAATACCCCCCTCCCTACCTCATAAACTAATAAACATAAGGGAAATAATTTTACTTAATCCTGACAATATTTTGTTAATGGTTTCCATACATCCTGAAATTTCTTAAAATATCCCTTTTGTAATGCAGTAAATCTTTCCATTTTATAGATATGGCATAAAGAATTCCACCAAAAGTTATAATTTAATCTCCTCCAGTCTTTTTGTAAATAGTGAACACTGTTTCAAAAGAGTGCACATCCATGTTGCGCTGCTACTTTCCTCCTTATAAATAGGCATAGGTCTGCCTGCTGTATTACATTATGCGGATAATATTTCGTGAATCTTTGCATTGGTGCGGCATGCATGTTTCTTTCCTTGTTAACATTTATTGTACTTTATATACTAAACTCAATAAAAAATTTTGAACTAAAAAAAGGGTGCACAACACATCCAACAGCTTTGCTCCCGTGATGACAAAAGGGCCAAACAACAACGAATAAAAGGAACATTCCCAGAAATGACACAAGATGCAACACAAAATAAACATTTTTTTTTTGGCTGCTTGCATCAAGGATGCCACAAACATAAATGACTGAGATTATACCCTTCATTTTCAACAATCTCAGAACCTTGCTAGTAATATTGCCTTTGTCCCAGCTCTGTGAGACATAATGATTCTATTCCTCCATCAGCAGCGTATGTAGATTGTTTATTTTATACAGTGATTGAACTAATGGGCCCCAGCAGAGAAACATGGACATTTCAAATGAAGCAAAAATGCTAGCTTGAATTTTTGATGCCACTCAGGGGAATATACTTAACACATTTAACAGCCACTAAAATGAAAGGCTCCATCTCGCTTCCTTGGTACCCTAGAATCTCCTGGATGTACTTCCCCTCCCCCTTCTTCCCCAGCGTGTTCGTGGCAGCACAGTGATGCCAATGATTATTGAAAAGCTTTTAAAAGATTAGTTCAAGGTCAACTGGAATGCCATGTTCAGAGCTGTGCAAAAGAAATCCCAGACATCCAGGAATCTTTGCATCCTGCAAGTCAACCAATTCATGCTACCTGTAAAACAAATCCACCATTCCATTTCCAGATTCTTATAGGAGTCTCTTGTTCCTACTACAGTATAATTTGTCCTTAATGAAGAATAAATTAATTCCCCTTCTTCCACCTCAGTCTCACTGCTTTTCCTCCTTCAAAGTCCACTCCATCCACCTATATGTTCCACTACCGCTCTGTGTAGCAGACATTTACCATCTCCCTGATAAGTCCCTCTCTTCCTTTCTCACTGACTTTGACTCCTGACTTTCCTTCTTTCTTGCCTTCATCTCCTTCCTCATTCTTGGTGACTAACATTCACGCTAATGATATCTCCAATTCTTATGCTTCTAGCTTCATTCAATCTTCAGCCATGCTCCACCATCCCTGTGCACCAGAATGGCCCTGCCTTGACCTTGTTTTCTTTTCCAACTGCTCCATCACAAATTTCACCACCACAGTTCTTCCCCTCTCTTACCATCATCTGATAACTTTCCCAATTCATCACCCTCTTCCCCAGACCTAGCCAATCTCCACCAATACATTCAGGAATCTTCACTGCTATCTCACCCCTTCTCTCAACCACTATGCTACACAAGTCTGTAAACGAGGCTGTATTCTATAATTCCATTTTCTCCTCTGCTCTAGATACCCTCATTTCCCCTCACCCATGTTCTGTAAGATGGGCCAAACCCAAGCCCTGGCTGACTTCTAAAATCAACAACTTCCTGATTCCTATGCCAGGTCTGCTGAATATCTTTGGCTCAAATCCTACACTTATGCAGACTTCATACAGTTCAAATTCCTTCTGACCTCCTTCCACATGCCATATAAGACTACTACATCATATGGCTCCAGAAAAAGGAGAATGGATTGAGACATCCAGGTTTTACTTCCACTGAAAGCAATGGAAGTAAGGAGGGCAGATTGAGACATTTTTATTTTCCATTGTTTTGCACCCACACATGCAGGGGTGGGGTGGAGCAGGAGGGGGAATATCTTTTGTTTTGGTATTATTCCTGATGATAATGTTGGATGGGGGAGGGAATTTTATTTTTTGTATAGATTCTGATTGTTTATAAGTGCTTATTTGATTATTATTATTATTTGTACTAGTATTTTAGCCCGTTACGTTAACGGGTGCTAGAATATATGTCTGTCTTTCTTTCTGTGTCTCTCTCCCTCCCGCTGTTTTTCTTTTTGTCTGTCTCTCTCCCTGGCCCCCTTTGTCTGTCTGTCTTTCTGTGTCTCTCTCTGCCCCTGTGCCTTTCTTCTTTTCTTTTTGTCTGCCTTCCTCTCGCTGTCTGGCTTTCTTTCTATCCATCTGTCTCTCTCCCCCCCACACTTCCCTGTGCAGCAGCCACAGCAGCATTCCCTCCCTCTGTGCAGTAGCATTCCCTCCCCGCCACTACTGTACAGCAGCATTTAAATCCCTACCTTCCCTGTGCAGCAGCCACAGCAGCACCAGCATTCCCTTCTACCCACCACTTCCCTGTACAGCAGCAGCGTTTCCCTTACCCCCCCCCTTTCCCATCCCTCAGTCTTGACTGCTCCCTTAGTCCCTTGCCGCCCCCACCCTTCCCTTCCCATGGTCCGACCATCTGCCGATTCCAGCAGCATGTACAGCACTCTACACACGCTGCTTCGGGGCCTTTTACTGCTTTGATTTACTCTGGCACATCCCTGATGACATCATCAGAGATGCGGCAGAGCAAATTAGGGCAGTAAAAGGCCCCGAAGCAGCGTGTGTAGAGTGCTGCACACGCTGCTGGAATCAGCTGTTTTTGAGTCGGGACCGCGGCATCCCTTCGCGGCTGGAGTGTTTTGGGCATCCCTTCCCGCCCCGCGAGGTGTCACCACTGCTCCTCTCTATCCCGTCAGCGTCGGAAGCCTTCTCAGACGCTGGTGCGGCTGGTGAGAGGAGCTGACACGGAGAGCAGGAAGTCCAGCTTCAAGCAGTCAATTGTGCTCTTAACTGCTGCTGCCACTAAGGGCAAGACAGTAGTATTAATAAATGTGTTCACATAGTGTTATCAGACGTCTGGGAAAACCCGGTTCTCTCAATTCCCCCACCTACCTCATTCCTGGGCACAGCCATTGTAATTTAATTTTTGGGCAGCTGGCAACAGCAATGAAGTGACCACCGGTGTGGAACTTGTAGAGCTGTGGCATTTAGGGCAGACTGGGGGAAGCAGGCTTACCTCTTTGCTGCTGCTGGCTACCCGAAGATTCAATTACAGTGGCCGGGCCTGTTGAAGAGGTAGGTGGAGGAGTCAGGAGCTAGAGAGGTCATGAGGGGAAGCAGCTGCGGAGAAGGTAGCGGAAGGGGCTGGAGATAAAGCAAGAAGGGAGGCTGGAGAAACAGCATGAAGTGAGGGAGGAAGGCTAGAGAAACAGCATGGAGGGAGGGTTATAGAAGCATTATGGAAAGGAAAGTGTACTGGAGAAAAGATCATGGAGTAGGGTAGTACTGGATGGGAGGAAGAGACAGAAACAACAGGAAAGGAGGTTGGAAGGAGAGAGAGGGGCACCTGTGTGTGTAAGTGTGTGTGTGTGGGGGGGGGAGTTGGAGATTGGAAAGAAAAGAAAGACCTACAGGAGGAGGGTGGGGTGGAAGAGAGAGAGGCACCCATATGGGAGGAGGGTTAGAGGAAGGGAAAGAGAAGTACTAAAAGGGTACAGAGAGTGGGAAGAGGGACCAAGGAAATGTGTGAAGTGTGGGCAGGGCTATGAGTAGAGTTTGGGCGGAGTCATGTGCCCTCTTTTTTTTCTGGTCTTCACAAATATGGTAACCCTATGTTCACATCCACACAACCAGACTCAGGCCTATTTTCTGTTGGTTCTGTCTTGGTGGAAATGGACAAACAGTTCCGGTGACATTTTCAATTTTGGCTGAAATAAACACACAAACAAACAAAAAAACAGTTATGGTTGGACTCTAGTTAGGACAACAAAAAGGTTGCTATAACTTTATCTGGTTAGCTCTCCAGGTGCCAGTTTGAATATTGCACATACCTGATACTGCAGGCAGCCATGTTATACCAGGATATTGAATATTGGCCAGCCTGGTTTCCAGACACCAATGCTGATTATCCAGGTATAAAAACCATGGGAGCTGACCTTTAAATCAAATGCTTATCACCATGGTTGAATATTGGAAGAGGAGAATACGAATAGAGAAAACAAACCAAAGACAAATAAAAATGAAACATAACCTTCCCTCTCTTCCCTGGGCATCTTACCCCACCTATGGGGGGGGTGGGGGGGGGGTGTCTCCAAGTGCATTTGGATGGGAGCAATCTTCAGTCCTTACCAGCATCAGCTCCCAATTATGAAACACTGACCCAGTAGAACAGGAGGAGCTGGGGATTGCTTCTGTTTTATTTGTACTTTGGAGTCATACAGGAAGGGGTGCATCATATCTTAGTGGTGTGGAGCCAGGCCCTAGCCCTTGGATTTTAAATTTTTTTGTGACATTGCTTTTACTTTGAGAGAAGGGAAGAGAGACTGGATCAGGCTTGGGCTGGTGGTAGCTTGCTTGCTATGAAAACAAAATGAAATGAAAAGTAAATACAATTTTGTTTGAGTTTATTTCATTTCATTTTCAGGACAAAATAAAACAAAATTACAGCCTTCCTGACAGATTGGAGCTTTTCAAGACTTCAGCAGCTCCTGAGAGGAAAAGATGTTGACTCTGGAATTCTAATGAAGAAGGAAGACTTGGCCAGAAGTGAAGGAATCTAGCATGGATGTGCACTTTTTAAAACAATATACAGTAAAACCTTGGATTGCAAGTAACTTGGTTTGCCAGTGTTTTGCAAGACAAGCAAAACATTTTATTAAATATTAACTTGATATACAAGCAATGTCTTGCAATACAAGTACATACAGTATACTGCCTTATCCGAACTACTACAACCAGGCAAAGGAGAATCCAGACACCATTCATGCACCCCCCAATCAGAGGCGTCAAACACAAAAAAATGTACGATGGCCTACTGGCCACGCAGGCAGCGAAACTAGACCGCCAACTATCCAATCTACTGACCACGACACCAGACTACAAAACTTTCAGAAAAAAAATAAAAACCCTGCTATTCAAGAAATCCATCAAAACAAACTAACACCGCAGGAAGCACTTCAGTCCCCTGAAGTAACCCGTTCAACTCTGTAACTCTTCTGGAAATGTCCATATAACCTCTTATGTAATCTGCCTTGAACCGCAAGGTAATGGCGGAATAAAAGTCACTAATGTAATGTATACACGCGTCACATCATCACAACTGAGGCGATGGTTCTTCTCTCTCCGAAGCTGCAAGAGTGTAGTGACTGTTCTAAATGAGCGAGGTCTTTCAATACAAGTATGTATAGTATTTTGTATTAAAGTTTTTGGGTTGTGGAATGAATCGTCCGAGTTTCCATTATTTGTTATGGAGAAATTTGCTTTGATATACGAGTGCTTTGGATTACAAGCATGCTTCTGGAACAAATTATGCTCGCAAACCAAGGTTTTACTGTATCCTATGTCATTTTGTGATGTTTTGTTTTTCCCAAAATGACTGGAATAAACGCTGGAATTTTGGGGAGTTTGATATGTCATTAATTAATACGGACTCTTTTGAAAGAGTACATATGTACTTTTCACAAAATGTGTACCCTGTCCCTCAGATTCAATACATTTGCACACAATCCTGAGATCCACATGTAAATAAACCAATGAGCTGTTAACAATCTATTATTGATGTTAATTGGCTCTAATTTGGATTTGCGTACAGATCTGGCTGCATACAGTTCTATAAAGATCCACACACAAATCCTCTCATACACAATGCAAAATGGGGGTCTGGCTTTGAGAGGGGTATGGGCAGGTCATCTAGAGAAATAAGCATAGAATTTGAGGGGCTGTGCACCCTAGTTGTCTGGCAGAATTTACACCAGGTTTCAGTTGGTATAAGTCCTCGCATCCAAAGTCAGGTGCCAAAATACACGTGAAGCGCTATTGTATAAAATGTGCTCGGCCTGAAGTACCCTGTGTAAAATTTTTCCTGGTGCATACTTTTTAGTGCCTTGTACTGACTCCAGCCCCAAATGTAAAAAGGTGTACTGTATTTTCACTCATATACCGCGCACCCGTGTAAAACGCGCACACGGGTATAGCGCGCGGGGAACAGAAATTTATGTAATAAAATTTTAATATAGCGCGCACACGCGTATACAGAACATGCTAAAACCTCCTCCCACCTACTCCAAACCGGCATCCTCCCCCCCCCGCTCGTGTCACCCCCCTCCCCCTCTGATCCGAGATAATCTGATCCGGCATTCTCCCTGCGAATCGGCATCCTCCCCCCCCCCGCTCGCGTCACCCCCCCTCCCCTGCGATCCTACATCCCCCCCAGCACCGCAAAGACAACTCTTACCCGATTGGGCACCGGCACCGGCACCAGCACCAATGCACAGCATGTGCCAGTGCCAGTGCCCGAAGATCCTCCCTCGTTGGGTTGGGCTGGGCTGGGCTGGGCGGTGCGAGAGAGATCCTCCTTCTTCCTGTGCCGGGCTGGACTAGGCTTTGAGCATTTGCGCATGCTCAAAGCCTTCTGGTCTCGCTCTCTCCGAGATTATCTCGGAGAGAGCGAGACCAGAAGGCTTTAAGCATGCGCAAATGCGGGGGAGGGGGGGTGACGCGAGCGGGGGGGGGGAAGGATGCCGGTTCGCAGGGGGAATGCCGGATCAGAATGAAAAAAAAAATTTGTACAACGCGCTCACACGTATAACGCGCATGGTTATGCACGGTTTGTAAAATCGTGTATAACGTGCGCGTTATATGCGTGAAAATACGGTACTCTTTTTCATTTTTTCTTGATTGCATATGCATGATCGAACCATTATGCATGTGAGAATAGTATGTGCATGCAGTATTGAGAAAGAGTGCACGTACTTTAGGAAAGAATGTACACTCTTCACAAACAGTGTGCACTCTTTGCAAAAAATGAAGCAATATGTAAGGGACAGATATCTGTTGCTGCCAACAAAGGCATGTCCAGGTTTTCCTGCAATGAAGGGTTATGTCAATAGTGTCACAAGCCCGAGTCCAATGCCGGCCTTGTGCCAGGGAAGAGTCATAAAAAACATCCCCTGAAACTAGTCCGGGCTAACCACGTTGTCCCTGTGAGGCAGGAACAAGAACAGAAAGCACAGGCTGTGTTCAGACCTAATGCAGTACACAGCCTGGTGAAATCTGGTAGGGCCCCTTTAAATCCTCCATTTTGTGGAAAGCTGGCTAAGCAGGGGAAAAGGCAACCACAGCTGAAAGAAGTTCAGCCCCGGAGTAGGGCTGGGCGTGGTACAGCAGCTTGGCAGCATTTAGAGAGCTGGCTGACCAAGAGGAAAGGAGACAGAGGAGAAGCTCTCAGGTGGAAGGAGCCTCCAAGTCCCCCTGAGACAAGGGAGGGACATTGAAATGTTGGACACAGAACCAGATGATACAACCCTGGTAAATCCTGAAGGTGAAGCTATGGATTGTAACACTTTACCAGAGGTGGGACTATTTGAAGAAATGGAAATCAATTAGTTTGGAATTGTTTTTTTTGTGCTGAGTTTTGTTGAATGTTTCCATTTCTGTTGAACATGAGGATTTTCTTGAAATCTGCTAATTAATGGAATGTATGCTAGCCAAGGGTTTTGCTGGTATGAGAAGTTTTTTTTTTCTCTTGCTTATCAAGAGCTGCTGTGAAAGAAACTTCAGCAAGTTCTTTCCAGCAGGTGTGAATATCCTGTAAGCTTGAGACAGGATTTACACAGTACCATGGTGAATAGTTTGCAGGTTTCTTTTCCTTTGATAACAAGGAACTCTTTGACAAATCTGCCAATCTTTTGTTACTGCATTTAATGAGGCAGCGCTGCACAGTGCAGTATACCATACATAGTTTGCCAATTTCCAATAAGTCTCTGGAAGAGTCAAGGACTATCAAGAGACTCTGTTACACCTGGGACATTGATAAAGAACTTTGGAACAGATATCCAGACCAGGCTGGTTTCTATCATATTATGTTGTTCTTCATAATTTTGCCAAAGACCTTTTGGGAATACATTTTTCTTTTGATGCGTTTTTCTTGGACTTGTGAGTTGAACAATAAATTTGATTTTTGTTATTCCTTACTTACCTGTGTGAGGCCATTCTGTTATACACATAGGATAAGTTTTGCACAACAGGGACTTCCTCCATCTTGGGGAAGCACGCTGGGGAGAATATTGTAAGCGTGGGCCGGTTACTGCGAGCCTTGAGGACCGGCCACGCTACAATTAGGAAAGGGGACTTGCATACTGCCTGTTGTGGCTTTGGTATTTCAAAGCAGTGGGCACTGGAAGAGTAAGTAAGTTGCCCAGGGTCATAAGAAGCAGCACTGGGATTTGATCTCACAACCTTTGGATGCAGAGGCAGCAGCTCAACCAGTGAGCCACAGCCCTTGGGTAGAAGTGTTCACCAGAAGTTTGATAGAGTAAAATTCAAATATTGTAGATATACATTATATTGAGTGGTGCACTGGTAAACTCATCCTGCTTGTCTCTACAGCAGCAGGGAAGAGGACCTCGATCATTTTCTGTAACTATGTTCTTTGCTATAAATTTCTTTAGAGACCATTTTTCTTTGAGAACCACAGTTTCAGTGTGCTGCATATTATTTGAAGAGAAAGATGTAATACTGTGTTCCTGTATCCCAGTTCAACAGAGGGCCTAAGTGATTTACCTTTATTTCCTCAATCAAATATCTTTCGTATTCTCGGTTGTTGCTCAAGGTACTAGGTACTTTCCTTAACCCTGCATAGCAAATACTACCAAGCTCATAGGAATTGAATGAGTTGCATTGCATATGTCATGCCGGGAATCGCCACCACGGCTTTGTAAAAGGGGCCCTAAGATTCTACCTGGGGTAATGGTGACCCGTCAAATGGGCACAGGGCATTGGTTCGCCGACAAGTCCGTCCCAACATTTGAGTGCAGGATAAAGCATGCACCGCTCTATGCCTTCCCCTTTGCGCTTTGAGGGGGTGGGGGGACCCCCCTACACTTGCGCTCTCATTCAGTGGGGGGTATAGGGGGAACCCCCACTACACTTACAAGCCACACTCTCACCATGTACAACTTAGTGACATGCCCTAGATCAGTGGTTCCCAACCCTGTCCTGGAGGACCACCAGGCCAATCAGGTTTTCAGGCTAGCCCTAATGAATATGCATGAGAGAGATTTGCATATAATAGAAGTGACAGGCATACAAATCTGCTTCACGCATATTCATTAGGGCTATCCTGAAAACCCAATTGGCCTGGTGGTCCTCCAGGACAGGATTGGGAACCACTGATCTAGGGCATGTCACTAAGTTGTACATGGTGAGAGTGTGGCTTGTAAGTGTAGTGGGGGTTCCCCCTATACCCCCCACTGAATGAGAGCGCAAGTGTAGGGGGGTCCCTACTGCCCTAGATCACAAGGAGCAGCAGTAGGATTTGAATTGGGCTTCTCTGGTTGTCATCCCCCCAGGGCTCTATCCACTCTGTTAGTCTCCATTCAGGATTTGATATGTATTTCTGTTTTTGAATGGTATATTTTTTGTGAAGATTGGATCAAATTCTCCTCAGATTTTTAACTCCTCAGTAGAAGTGGACTTGGACCAGATATACTACCAGATCGATAATCTTAAAAGTGACAAATCCCCTGGACCTGATGAAGTTCTGCTTCATGCAGCGAGTGGTGGAAACCTGGAATGCTCTCCCAGAGGAGGTTATTGCAGAATCCAACGTTCTAGGATTTGAAAGCAAACTAGATGCACATCTCCTTATGAGAGACATAGAGGGATATGGGTGACTAAAATTACACCAGGTGTACACCTGGCTTGGCCTCCGCATGTGCAGATCGCCGGACTTGATGGATCGAAGGTCTGATCCGGAGATGGCAGTTCTTATGGACTCGAGTACAAATTTAAGACCTCATATTCAAACTTATTTAAATAGCTAGGAAAAGCTCCTGGCTGTTTTAATCACTTGGATAGTGCTGTTGAAAATACCCTGTTAGAACCAGCTGAATATCAGGCCTTCACTTTCTAGTAAAAGTACAAAACTCGGAATGTGGAGAATTTTTGTGACTGCGTGATCCCCTTGTGCATCACAGTGTCCCAGTTCTAAAATCTGCATTTCAGACATTCTTTGATAAGTTTCAAGTCTCAGAAGGCTCTGGTGTTCCTTTGGGTTTATAGTGAGTGCCCTATGAAAAAGAATGTTACAACTGAGTCTAAATTCTACTCTTTTAAGAGGCTAGATTATTGTATATTCAAATAAAATGTCTTACTTTTAAGCATAAGTTCACTATCTCGGTTGAATAAGGCATAAAATTTAGGGAGGGAAGTTACCAGCATGGGCTAATGTTAAAACATGCTAATTTCTCAATAATCCCTCATTGTCATAATAAATATTTCTCCCTTGCCTCTTATATTTTTTCCAAGCTCTACTCTTACCTATAATCCTTCAACTCGTAACCCTACTCTCCTCTGCCCTCTGCTCATCACCCTAACCAGCAGTTTAACCATCACCTGTAACTGTAACCCTTACCTTGACATCCTGTTTGTCTGTCTTGGGAACTCATGGGAGCCATTTTAGATGAGTGATCTGCACCGGCAGGAGCGTAGGAAGATCGCTCCTGCCCTGAAAGACCTCTAGACCACCAGGTAAGGTTCGGGATGCCAGGGGGAAGGTAGGAGGGAGGCGGGGTGGGTCAGAATCGGCCCAAAAGTTATTCGTGAATTTTCAATATTCGCAGTCCGGCTCTGTCCCTAACCCCCGCAAATATTGAGGGAGGAGTATATTTTGACCTTAATATCAACCTGGAGTCCTTTTAGTCCAAAAAATAAAGCCCCATTCACCTATATGTGGACGCTTCCAGTATACCTAACTAACACCTAAGTCATGTCCACCTAACTTGCGTCTACCTAGCGCCCAGTTCATGCTCAAAATTAGACCTGGTTTTGCAATGCTTACATTTTAGGCATTAGGTAAATGTGTTAGCATACAATTCTGTAAATGGATGTCTATTTCAAAGCCATGCCCATGCCTATCCTGTTAGGCGTAATTTTTTCGATGAGCGTTTATTTTGAGAATCACATACAGTGTTTGGATGGTTAAGTTCAAATTAATACTTATTAAAGTAATTAATTGGCCTTATTATCCACTTTATTTAGACGCCTAAGTTGATGAATGTTCGCACTGTGGACACCTAAAGTTAGATGTCCTTTACAGAATTTGCCTTGAAAGGGGCCGTAAATATAGGCCATGGTTTTCTGGGCCTACATTTCCAGTGGCTACCTGTACTGAGAATCGTGCCTACGTAGGTGCTTTCTGGTGCCTAATGCCACTTCTGGTGTTAGCCACGCCCATAGTGGTGTTAGGCACTGGAAAGTGCCTACATAGGAATGATTCTGGTTCCTTTTATTTAGGTGCCAGTAGGTGCTTGAACTTCAGGGTTTTTAGCCATTTCTATCGGCATTTGTCAATTATCTTAGACCCGATAGGGTTGCAACTGTCACCTAAGTTTCAGCCCATTTTATATCTATAGGCTTTTAACTTTTAACGTGTGTCAAACATTCAACTCTAACGCTGATTCCTACTGATATTAGGCTTTAAATATTTTGTCCTGGATCTAAAGAACTGGTAAACATATATTATGTTTTATAGGCTTGCTTTCCTGAGGTAGGCTGTGAAAACTGTAAGGCTGTTTATAGCTATTCTGCATGCTGTTTTAGTTTCATTAATTTGTAATTTTTTCAATTTCTATTTTGTATTTCTTATCTTTTCATTATTTTTTGTTTTTTAATTTTTTAGGGCTGTATTTTAATTAAAATTTGTAATTGTGTGATTAAAGATATGCTATTTATTTTATTTTTTTCCCACTGCAGCTCCTTGTGACTCCGCACAGTGGAGGGTTAAGTAACTTGCAGTGGGAAACAAAACATGCCTTTAATCACACAATTAATCACAATTAAATTTTTAATTGAAATGCAGACCTTTCTTTATTTTGAAGCTAGAGTGAGAGTCAGTATATTATTACTGACTCTGACTGACTCCACAAGCCCGATATACTGTAGTGGTTCCTCTTCCACTGCTGTCCCACTCTCAGTCAGTATACCTCAGTGCTCTGTCTTGAGATCATTTCTTTTTTTCTCTAAAGACTTATGTCCTTGGTGCTCTGATCTCCTCCTATGGTTTTCAGTACCATCTTTATGCCATTGAGTTCCAGATCTACCTCTCCACACCAGAAATTTCTGCAGGAATCCAGGTCAAAGTCTCTGCCTGCTTGTTTGACATTGCTGTCTAAATATATATCCTTAATGACTTATGAGTGCATTCATTCTGCAGCTCTTTAGAATTTCTTCACTCTGATCTCTCCCTACACCTCTCCCTGCGAACTTGGTTTATCAGATAAGTCTCTTCTCTCTGTATCCTTCTCCTCTACCGTCAGCTCCAGACTCCATTCCTTTTATCTTGCTGCACCTTATTCTTGGAATTGACTTCCTGAGTTGGTACGTCAAGCTCTGTCTCTGGCCATTTTGAAACTTAGCCTAATAGCCCATCTTTTTGAGATTGGCTTTAACTCTTGACTACTATTCACCTGTTTAATATCCTTGTCTGTTTTAATAATTCCCACCATAGCTCTCTAATCTTTCATCTGTCCTGTTGGTCTGTCTTGAATAGATTGTAAGCTCTGTTGAGCAAGGATTGTCTCATGTGTGTTTTATGTACAGTGCTGTGTACATCTAAATAGTACTATAGAAATGATAAGTAGTAGTACTGTAGCATGAAATAATTTAATAATTCTAATATGATCTTAAAATATGTAGCATGATATAGTTAATGTTGCTGGGGTTATGAATTTTGAATTTGAATTATTGCCTGACCCAACAGATCATTTATTCTGAGGGACTTAAAAGTAAAAATGATATGGTTTTTTAATTCTGTTTGGAGTTAAAATGTTTTTATAATTCTGCTTGGAGTTAAGATGGTTTTATAATTATTAATTTAATGGATTTAAAAAGTAAATTTCTGATGTGGTCTGTGAGCCAGTACAGCCATCTGTTTGTTTTGTGTTCAATAGAACATAAAAGGAAGGACTGAACCATCTGCCTTCAGAAAGTGTTAAGTACACCTATCAAAGACAAGGCCAGGGTGGATACCAGAGCTAAACATTAGTGGAACAAGATCAAACAAGAGCCCTTCACACCAAATTCATCTCTGAACAATAGAAGCTCTTTCAATCAGATGACCTTATCTGCCTATTCTCCATTTTAAATCACTCAAACATAGATTCAACTTCATCCAGCAAGGACAGTAACAATACTCTTATTGGGACACCATGTTAAGCCATTGTAATTCAATAATCATCCACCTAGGGATAGAGAATGGATTCTATTTTTAGAACAGGTCTCAACCCTATAAAAATGAAGCAAAATTATTTCTCAGAAGGGAAGATGCTCACTCTCCCTCCGGAACCAGCCTGGCTCAAGCTACAATTCTTCTCCTCCCTGGATCAACATGCTGCTTCACTAGGCCATGCGGCCTCTTTTCCATTATGTTTATGTTTTATTAACATTTGATATACCGCTTAAGCATATTACAGATCTAAGTGGTTTATAAGTATTATTTACAATGTGAGTAACTTTGAACCTTTAATCTTTGAGATAAATTTTGTCTAGTGTATTTCTGTTAATTCTTTGCTTAAAGATCCTATCTTTAACAACTGCCTACCTGCTTGATTAAATTCTCAGTTTGCTTATAAATGTTCTGAGTCTTGGTCCTTAAATAGATAATTATGGTTACAGAGCTGAGTGCTAATGAAGCGAGCTATCTTCCTCCCAAATTAATATTTCTTTATAAAATATATTCCTCTTTATGAGAGTGATATATTTTATTGGTGGAGTTTAATAATATTTTTTATAACAGTACTAATAGTAGTATAAGGTCCAATGGCCAGAACAACTTCAATAGGGGCTAATTCTGTCTGTGGTGATCAGCATTTTAAAAACTGCTGACCACCGTGGGCTGAATATCAACCAGAGAATGTTAGCAATTATTAGGAAAGGAATGAACAAAACTGAGAATATTACAATATAATGCTTTTGTATAACTCCATGGTGCGAATGCACTTCAAATATGTACAATTTTAGTTGTCCTATATAAAAAAAGATACAGCAGAATTAGAAAAGGTACATTGAAGGGTGATACAAATGATAAAGTGTATGGGTCTACTTTCCTATTAGGAAAAGCTAAAAAGGCTAGTCCTGTTCAGTCTGGAGAAAAGATGGCTGTGGAGAGATATGATAGAGGTCTATAAAATATTAAGTAGAGTGGAACAGGTAGAGAGTGGAACAGGTAGATGTGAATCACTTGTTTACTCTTTCCAAAAAATACAAGAACTAAGGGTCAGACAATGAAGCTACTAAGTAGTAAATGTAAAACAAATTGGCAAAAATATTTTCCCTCAATGTGTAATTAAACTCTGGAATTTGTTGCCAGAGAGTGTAGTGAGAGAGTTAGCTTAGCAGGGTTTAAAAAATATAGTTTCAACAAGTTCCTTACAAAAGAAAAAGTCCACAAGCCATTATTAAGATGGACTTGGGAAAATCCATGGTTTATTCTTAGAATAAGCAGCATAAAATTTGTTTTACTCTTTTGTGATCTTGCAAAGTACTTGTGACTCAGATTGGCTACTGTTGAAAACAGGATACTGGTCTTGATGGAATTTTAGTCTGCCCCAGCATGGCAATGCTTATGTAGTTATGGTTTATTGAGTTTGATATACTGCTCTTCAAATACAAATGTTAAGGTGGTTTACAATAATAGCTGATGAACTAAGGTAACATGTCTTCCAATTGGCAGACTGACATTCATTTGGGGAGGTGGGGGGGTGAAGCTTCAGTATTCTTGGAAGCAGACAAGCTCTAACAGGTTTGCAGTATATGCATGTAGTTGGGAAGTTAGAGAGTTAAACATGTGGAGGGTCATAATCAAAAGAAACGCCTAAGTCCAATTTGGATGTAGGATGCTAGTTGCCCAATGTCGGCATCGGTAAAATGTCCATTCTTGAAAAGTATGTCTAAACTATTCCGTTTTTCAAAAATTATCTATCTGTATGTCTAAGCGTTTGATTGTCTAGACCAGTGTTTTTCAACCTTTTTACCCCCTTGGACCGGAAGAAATAAAAGAATTATTTTGTAGACCGGCAAACCACTAGGACTAAAATTTAAAAACCCTGTTTCCGCCTCATCTCCGTGAGCTCGGTCACCTCAGTAACTATAGAAAAATAGACAAATATAGTGCAAAATATAGACAGCAGATATAAATTCTCAAAACTGACATGTTTTGATCACTAAATTGAAAATAAAATCATGTTTCTTTCTCTTGCTGTCTGGTGATTTCACAAGTCTCTGGTTGCGTTTCCTTCTTTCTGTGTATCCTTTCTTTCATTTCTTTCTTTCTGCACTCAGGCCCAAGAATTGTCCCTTTCTATTCCCTCCCTCTTTCCTTCCTATGTCCTTAGTGCCTCCCGGTGCCTCGTTTCCATGTCTTTAGTGCCCACAGTGCCTCCCAAGTCCTTAGTGCCCCTTCCTATGTCTTTAGTGCCCCCAGTGCCTCCTTCCCATGTCCTTAGTGCCCCTTCCTGTCTTTAGTGCCTCCTTCCTATGTCCCTCTCACTGCCTTCCACACTTTGTCCCACCTCCACCCCCGAAGCCAGCCTGCCTGCCTGTCTACCTCTCTCCCTCCCTCCCTGGCCAAAGCCAGCCTGCTTGCCTGCCTACCTCTTTCTTCCCTGCCGCGTTAAAAAAAAAAATAAAAAAAAGCCTCTCTCCTTCCTTTCCCCAGGTTGGCTGCTATCTTACCGCCCTGCTGCTGCTACTGCTAAAGCCAACATGGTCTTCTTTCCAACGTCAATTTTGACGTCAGAGAGGCCAAAAGCGATTGGCTGGCCCAGAACGTCCTCTCCAACGTCAGAATTGACATCGGAAAGAAGACTTCCTGTCTGCTTTAGCAGCAGCAGCAGGGCGGTAAGATAGCTGCCGACCCGTGGAAAGGAAGGAGGGAGGCTTTTTTTTTTTTTTTTTTTTGCGCGACAGGTAGGGACAGGAAATGATCGCCTGTCCCGTTGTCCCCGAGCACAGCTTTGGGACGCTGTCCTGAAGTTTTTTGTAGGGACAACGGGACAGGAGGTCTAAAAACGGGACCTATGGTAACCTTAATCTTGCCAGCCCTGCGCGGACCAGCAGAAATTTCCTGTGGACCGGCAGTTGAAGAACAGTGGTCTAGACCGCCTCTACATCTATGTTTATACCACATTCTCAACCAAATATTGGACCAAGTTCCAAACACCCAGAGCAAGACCTTTTGGGTGGGGGGGGGGGAGGACAGTATTGTGTTGGACTGATCACCCAGACATGGCAACAGAGCAGTGGGGCACCTTACAGGGTACTGCTGTGAACTTCACAAAATGGATGCCACATAAACATCTCACCAGAACTCCCCTAAATCCCACTATAACCACCTGTCTACAATCACAAAATGGGTGCCACATAAACATCCCCCCCAACCCCACTATACCCACCTGTCTATAATCCCAATAGCCCTTATGGCTGCAGGTGGCACCTATATTGCAGTACAGTAGAGTTTTGGGGGGTTTGGTGGGCTTACATTTTCTACCATGAATGTAGTGGCTTATGGGTCTGGATCTCCTCTCTATGGTTCCCTAGCCCACTCCCCCATACTACTTAAACCACCTCTATGCAGCTCTACTAGGCTTTCCTATGCCAGGTGCTGATGTTTCAGTGACAGGTATGTATGTTTTTGTTCTGAACTTTGTGGGGTTACAATGGGGTCAGTGAACATAGAGGTGGGGGAGTGTGTGTGGATTTTTACTTTGTCTCTGCAGTGGTTATCTGATCACTTTCAATACCTTTTGGGCACTTAGACCTGTCTTTATATCATCTAACTCACAATGTATAAGTTTTGTCTATGCAGTCTCATCAAACCTTCAGAGAAAGGGCGGGACCTCCGGAAGAGGAAGCAGCGCAGATGCAGGGCTCACAGAAGGGCCGGGACCGCCAAGAGGAAGCAGCAGGACAACGGTAGGAGCTTCTACATGATGGGGGGGGGGGGGGTCGGGAGGCTGTGGGGATGCGAGCGGTCCTTTGGGGTGAGGTTGCGGGTACGGGTGGGAGTGCGTGCGAGCGGTCCTTCGGGGTGGGAGTGCGAGCGGTCCTGCGGGGGGGGTGAATCAGACGTCGGGGGGGAACTATGTAAAAAAAGTTGTAAAACGCGCTCACTCGTATAACGCGCAAGGTTATTCACGGTTTGTAAAAATCGTGTGTAATGCGCACGTTATATGCGTGAAAATACGGTAATTCTAGGTCAACCCACATCGCACCCTAACCACACCTCCAAAAACATCCCTTTTCTTCCCACAGCGGGATTCTGAGGCCTAAAATGTCCCTGGGTATGTCCAAAAAGCCGTTTCGATTATCGGCACTTGGACAACCTATCTTTTAGATTGTCTAAGTGCTGACTTGGGTTTTTAGACATATTTAAGTTTTGATTATGAGCCCCTTAGCCAACAGAAGTCTCCTCTTCTGCTTCTTCAACCTGAAATGTTAGCTATACAATAGTATAGGTATTTCTCACCAGTGAACAAAGGGCATTAGAAGTGCCATTCATCAGCTAACACAACATTAGAAGTGTCCTTCATAAGCAACATACAACATCAATGATGTCCCTCACCAGCAAACACAGTGCATTAGAGGTGTCCTTCACTGACTAATAAACATTAGAAGTAAACCTCACTAGCTAATAGAAGGCATTGCATATATCACTCAACATTAGAAGTGTTCCACATCATCTAGCAGAATTAGACTTGACCATCATCTGATAAAAGAGCTCCATCAAACACAGGGCAATAGTACAGCTATCCCATACCAGTTGATACCATTAGAAGTTTACTTCACTGTTGAAATTATAGCATTGAAAGCTGAATGTTCAGGCTTAAGAATAGTATTGAAAACAAGCAATGCTCACTATTTAAAGGATTACATTTGAAGTGGTCTTTTCAAGATACAGGCAGATTTCAGTGTGATCCTCAACATCTACAAAGTTGTACTGGAAGGGATATTCAGGCCATAGAGAAATGCAGGGATAAGTGAGAAATGAGAAATAAATCTTTTAATCACAATAATAATAAGTTTGGAAGCAACTGTAACCTTTAGTCTCCTATGGTACACTGTGCCAACTTTTGCTTACAGGAGGTAGACTGAAGACACATTCAGATACAGGAGTGCAAAATATAAGAACACTTTCTTCCTTACTTAGAAAAAAACAGAGTTCTGGGTAGAGAATAACATGGGGGACAAACCTGTCCCCTCAGGAACTCAATTTTCCCATCCCATCCCCATAAGTATTATTACTGTCCCTACCCCATCCCTGTAAGCTCAGCCTTAACTGCACAAACCTTGAACACTTATGATTTTAAAGTGTTTGAGGCTTGTGCAGATGAGGAAGGGGCTTGCAGGAATGGGGCAGGGGCAGGAAAATAACTTGCCGGGACGGGATGGGAAAATGAGTTCCAACGGGGACGGGGAAAAATTTGTCCCAGTGCCATTTTCTAGATCTGGGACACTGATCAACTGGAGCAAGACAGCAGGTATAACAAGCTGTTAGGGGGATTTCTCCTTCAGTTCCACACAAAAATGAATTAGAGAGGCAGGGATATGATTCAATAACTTTGCTGGAAAGAACTAGGCTTAAAAAACAAAACAGGAATAACAAGGCAACAGGGTATTTATACAAGGGAAAGAACTAGTATATGAATATAAATAGTATTTCCATTTAAACAGCAAATGTTACTGCAAGACCTGCAATATCAATTAGTTATCATACTATTATGGCTTTCAAAGAATGTATTAACTAAGATAAATTTAATTCAATAATATTTTAGCTGGGTATTGAGGCCCAGTTCGGAGCTCTTCCTGCTTTCATATAGGATTCCAAACAGAATATACAATAACCCTCTCAGTGCTATATTTTTATTGGTGTTAGGCCCCTCTGTGTTTAAATTTAGAAGGAGAAAATACCTTTTTGTCCTTTCTTCTGTATACTTCTGTCTTCTCCAAATAAGTTTATAACAGTTTTTCCATTCTCCCACTATCTGTGAGATGCACAGTAGCTAAAGTACCCAGTTAGAGTTGCCAACTAGCCAGCTTTCAGCTGGCCTGGCCAGTATTTCAATGGTCAAGTTGGCTGCTGGAAGACCCTCAAAACTGCCAGTAGAAAAGCCGTTTTTGTTTTGTCCCTGATGCCGCTCTCCCACTCTGAGGGTGGAAGGATGAACAAAGACAGGGGCACAGAGAGCAGATGCTAGACAGGATGGATATGGATCGCAGAAGGAAGATGGACACGGAGAAAGAAGAAATGTTAAATGAACAGGAGACCTTGCAAATAGAAAAGAGTCACTGGGACAATTGGTTGGGGTGGGGGAAGGCTGTGACCATAGGTGTGATAAGACACAGCATGGGGCATGGAGGTAGGACAAGGGAGGGGCATGAGTGAGGCAAAGGGCAGGCATGAAGTAGGGCAGAAATAGATAAACAATAAGTTACCTTGGTCTAATCCTCACTGTAAATGCATTATGAAATTATAACCTTGTAGAGCATTAGCTAAGTAATTAATGGAGCTATGATTCTCAATAAAAGGGGGAGAGACCATTCATTTGGGACACCTCCTTCGACTGCGTGTGTGTTTCCTTTGTGAAATTCCTACAGGTGTCAGTATTTTTTTCTGTCAGAAAGTTGGCAACCCTATATCCAGTGGGTGGGTGTTTTCTTTTGGGCTGTTGAAGTCCAAATTTTTTCTTGTGAGTTCCTGAAGCTGAATATCTTTTCTCCAGCTTGTATACTTGCACCTCTCCAAACCATTCTTTTCCTCAAAACTCCTGACCATTCCTCTAAACCAGTGTATCGCAAACTGTGTGCCGCGGCACACCAGTGCACCTCCTGAGATTTCAAGGGTGCCGCGGTACACTGGGGAAGAGGAGAGGCACGTCCTGTAAGCAATCTCCCGACACTGGCACCTCTTCGCTTTGCCGGCGGCCCTTCTCTCCAGCTCTTCTCACTTCTCGCTGGCTCTTCTCTTCTTCTCTAAGCCGGCCCTTCTCTCCTCTCAGCACAAGGCCCGTTTGAAGGGCCTTTGCGCATGCGCTGACGTTGGCGCGCTTCCGGGTATCTCGAGCCGGGGACACTAGGTTTAGTGTGCCCTGGCTCGAAAAAGTTTGGGAGACACTGCTCTAGACTGAAACTTCAAAGTAGCCAATAGCAGTGGCGTACCTAGGGTATGTGGCACCCGGGGCACTTCATTTTTTGACACACCCCCACCCACCCCCCATGTAAAAAATATTTTTTGTAATAACCTTGAAACGGTATAAATGGTCAGAATAGAAACAGGGAATGAAAATATTCTTTTATTGAACCTCATATATGTAACCATTATTCCAAACATAACATAACATAAATTATGTCTGAATTGTCATGACATGAGAAGTACATATGGAGTAGTTGCAGGTGATGCTTGGGACAGTTCTGATTGTGTTAGTTCGGTTTTATCTGTTTTTTGAATAGAAGGGTTTTTATTTCTTTTTTGAAGGTTTTGTAGTCTGTGGTCGAGGTCAATAGGTTGTAGAGTTGGGGGTCGAGTGTTGCAGCTTGAATGGCTAGGAGGTTGTCGAACAGTTTTTTTCTTTTGACGTTTTTGGTTGGAGGGTGTGTGAATGGTGCGTGAGTTCTCCTATATCTGGTTGAGGTGGATTTAATTATTTAGCTGAAGAAATTAGTTACCCCCCACATTCCATACACATTAATTCTCTTCTATTTTTGTTCCCATTATAAAACACACTGATAAGTTCCCCCCCCCAAAAAAAAAATACATTAAAATAAGAAGTGAAACCAAAGGCCCCTACAGATGAGAACATAACATAAGAATAGCCTAACTGGGTCAGACCAATGGTCCATCATGCCCAGTAGCCCATTCTCATGGTAGCCAATCCAGGTCACTAGTACCTGGTCAAAACCCAAAGAGTAGCAACATTCCATGCTACCGATCCAGGGCAAGAAGACATTTCCCCATGTCTTCATAACAGACTATGGACTTTTCCTCCAGGAATTTGTCCAAATCTTTCTTAAAACCAGCTAAGCTATCTGCTTTTACCATAACTTCTGGCCACTTCATTTTTAAGCTTAGATCTTTCCTTCCAAACAGAGACTTTGCTAGATGTCAAATACAGCACAAGGGAACTTTACACGGACTTAGCTGTGCAGAAATGTGAATCTCCTCATACACTCACCCATAGTGCAAAAATGTGCAAAGGTCTGTTTTTTTCTTTTGATCACTACATAGCCTAATGCCACACAAGCAGCACTGTTACAAAAGGTCAATGCTAAGGTTAACAAAGTTTCCTTCCTTGGACCACAAGGAGATACTGACAAACCACTGGAAGAGATCCCAAAACAACTACCTAGGCACAATACCCAAAGACCCACTAAGTGTGTGAACCAGTTAAGTGGAGTGGACTAACGGGGGGTGGAAATGAGCCCGGAGTTTGCTCAGGAGAATTTCCCAGACCACCTCTTCCTCTCAACACATTGACACACTACCACCACCACCACTAGGAACACCTCACTGGGGAGGCCAGCAATGCTTATAAACTTTATAAAACACATTATTATATTTTTTTATAAAGCACATATTTTAACTGAACTCTCTGACATCCTCAGCCTTTCCATTCACAATAGAAGGAAGAAAAGTTCCCATTTCCTGCTGTCTCATGTCCCTGGCCTATACAATATTTTTCTTCTGCAGACCCTTCAAAAGTCTGACCAAATCCTCATTTCACTTGCATTATAAAGTACTGAGAATGCCATCTCTCCCCAATCCCAGGTCCTAAAGTCTGAAACAATAGCGCAAACTGCCTGATTCAGGAAGAAAAATTTTGATTCAACCTATTTAATTGGTTTTTCGATTCGATTTTCCTGCCCAGTTGGGTGATTTTTTTCAAAAATCCTGGTGGGTTTTATAGCTTTTTCACCCCCTTTGGCTTCTCCTAACCACACTGGCGCTGTGGTGTAAATAAAATAAAGAAACAAAAAAGACTTTTCCTTTCTCTGTTAAATCCTAGCTCACGTTTGCAGTCTAACACCAGCTCTGGCAGGATACACATTTCAAATCTGACATATTGTAATCACAAAACAGAAAATAAAATTAATTTTTCTACCTTTTGTTGTCTGGTTATTTTTCAAATCTTGTTGGTCCCAGGCTCTAGTTGCCTTTTGATAACTTGCTTGCCAGGGTCTCCTTCTTTCTTCATGCTAACCATCCATCTGCCATCTCTGTCCTCCCTTTCCATTTCCCTTCCCTCCCCAGGAAGTCTGGTATCTTTCCTTTTTTCCATCTCCCTCCACAGATCCACCTTTTCTTAACTACCCTTTCATCTGGCATCTTTCCCTCCTTCCCCACCACCCCAGGGCCCACCATCTCTCCCTTTCTTTTCCCAATTACCCTCCTATCCAGTATCTCTATCCCTCCTCCACACCATCCCTTGTGTCCAATTTCTCTCCCTTTCTGTTCCTTCCCTCCCTAAATCCCATGGTCCATCATCTCTCTCCCTCTTCTCTATTTTCAGACCCATTATTTCTTCCCCCCCCCCCAAGTCTGGCATATGCACGTCTCTTTGAACACCCCTTCCCTCTGTGTACTTCTACCCCAGGGTCCCCCCCAAAGGCCTGTCTCCCCCTTTGAAGGTCTGCACCCCCCTTGATGGCCTGCACCCACCCCCTTGTAGGCCTATTCCCCCCCTTAAAGGCCTGTCCCCCTCTTGAAGGCCTGTTCCACCCCCTTGTAGGCCTGTCCCCCCCTTAAAGGCCTGCCTGCCTGTCCCCCCCCCCGAAAGCCTGTCTCCCCCCATGAAGGCCTGTCCCACCCCCCTTGAAGACCTGCACCCCCTTGAAGGCCTGCACCCCCTTGAAGGCTTGTCCCCCCCCCTTTAAGGCCTGCATCTCCCCCTGAAGGCCTGTCCCACCCCTTGAAGGCCTGTCTGCCTGTCCCCCCCCGAAAGCCTGTCTCGCCCCATGAAGGCTTGTCCCCCTCCTTTAAGGCCTGCATCTCCCCCTGAAGGCCTGCCTGCCTGCCCCACCCTGAAGAACTGCTCGCCCCCCACCCCAACGTCCGGTTCTTCCCCTCTGGCCTCCCCGCACCATTTAGAATATGGAAGCAGTCTGCAGCAAGATCGCGATGTCAGCGATCTTGAGCTGCTTGTGCTGTCCTCCGCCGTGGACCCGTCCCCCTCCTCTGACGTCAGTGGAGGGGGCGGGACCTCGGCGGAGGATAGCACGAAGCAGCGCAAGATCGCTGACATCGCAATCTTGCTGCAAGCTGCTTCTACTCTAAATGGTGCGGGGATGCCAGAGGGGAAGAACCAGAAGTCGGGGGGAGGGGGAACGGACGCCGGAGCACCCCCTCAGGGCTTGCACCTGGGGCGGACCTCCCCCGCCCCCCCCTTAGTACGCCACTGGCCAATAGCAGCTGTCTGCTCTTTGCAGTCAGAGTCCATGTAGCACACAGACAGCTTCCCTGGGGCCTGCTTGCTGCAGTTCCTGTTTTTCCTTTGTAAAGGACTGTCAATAAAGGAATTTTCTTCCGCACACAATAATATAAAGAACAAATCTCTAAAAGCTAGTAGCTGTTAATAAAGGAAAAAGTACTAAAGGCCACAGATTATGATGCCTTGATAAGACTGGAATCACAGGTTCAGGTGGGAAGGGGTAAAACGCGGACTTCACGGACCTGGCGGATCTAAACCTGCACGTCCTTAAAAATCTGAGGTCCGTGCCGTTTGTAGTTAGTTTCTGAATCTGACAGACCTCGTTGACAATTTAGTGCTGACGGATCCGTCTCAGCATAGGGAGGGAAAAGTATTAGGATCCGTCAGCGCTAAAATGTCATCGAGGTCTGTCGGAGCCAGAGACTAGTGCTGGAGCGGCTCTAAAATGAATCCTTTAAACTGGTTTCCTGCAGCCCCAGTAAATCGGCTCTGGCAGACCTCGATGACATTGTAGCGCTGACGGATCCTAATACTTTTCCCTCCCTATGCTGAGATGGATCCGTCAACGCTAAACTGTCACCGAGGTCTGTCAGAGCCAGAAACTTAACTACAAGCGGCACGGACCTCAGATTTTTAAGGACGTGCGGGTTTAGATCCGCGAGGTCCACGTTTTACCCCTTCCCGGTTCAGGTTAATGAGACAAAAAGATCACAGCTGCAGTTAATATTTTAGAATTATAAAGCAGTCTACAACTGAGAATCCAGTATGTTACCATATAATTGTATAAATCAGGTGACACAGAGGGGTAAGGATGGAAGTGGAGGAGGCACTGCAAAAAGGTAGAGCACCGTCCTCCATTGAATTCTGACTAGAGTGATGTATTACACAATGCAGATTCCTAATATATTCCCAGCACTATCAGCTTGAGCCGTGAATGATTTTACTAGAAAAGAACATCTTAATCCCATTATGGTCATGATAAGGAAGGCCTCACCCCTTCCAGACAGTTCATTCATTTCATTGTGGATGAATACACTAATAAAAACAGGTTTCTTAGTGCAGACATTGTGCTGCATTGCTCACCGTAGTAGTTCCTCTTTAAAAAAAAAAGAAAACATCAATTGATGTTAAGGTAATCTCTGCTTCTAGCATGTGCAGGATCTGGTGTTACATTACAAGCAATTAGCCAGAAAGCACCATGCAATTATTTTGTGCTTATGTTTTTCCCAAACTGAGAGTAAATGACAATTAGTTGTGCATTTCAGTCTCACACAGTGAAAATAATCTGGCATACCAGTGAAGAAATACATCATTTAAGGAACTACATATATATTTATTTCATTAGTCATGAATGTTTTTTATTCATGGGAGGCACAGTTGAGAGCCTGTAGTTAAGTGGTGTATAATGAAGTAAGGCCCGGATTCTCAAAAACAGTGCCGGAATCGGCTTGTGCCTGAAAAAAACAGCACCGGTCACATGTCACTCAAACTATGGTGCCATTTTGAGAATCGCAGTCTGCATTGAAGATAGGTGTCAGAAATGTAGGCCAGGGTTTTACAGGCCTACATTTCTGGCATCAATCTTAAATGTAGAATCACGCTTAGTGGTGCTGAACGTCAACCCCACCCATAGCCACGCCTCTCTTGATGTTTGGCACCCATAAGCGTCAATCGCTCCTCCTAAACTTACTTGCTCCACTTCATCACTGACGCTGAAACCGTGGATTGAAGACAAAGTTTTATTTTATTTTTCTTTCCAGCTTATGATTTATCTTTAATCTTATCTATTGTTTTGCCTTTTGTCTTTGTTTTGTTCTATTTCTATCATTTAAATTTCTCCAGAATTCTACTGTTCAACGGCTCCCCCTTCTGCTTCTATTCCTTTCTCTCCTCTCTTCTACCTTCCAAAGTATTTAGATCAATGCTGTCTTGTTAAAATGTTTATTTTATTTTTATTTTTATTTTTCCTCTAACTCTACTTTTCACTTCTCTATTACCCTCCAGGTACTTTAGTTAGATTGTGAGCCTTCGGGACAGTAAGGGAATTTTTCAAGTACCTTTCTTATTTCTAATCTTAATGTATATTTTCTGTAAACCGCTTAGAACCTAACGGATGTAGCGGTATATAAGAAATAAATTACATTACATTACATTACATAAGCATCTGCGTGGTGTGGCAGAGAAGCCCCTGTCACTGCCTCAAAGTCTACTTTAAACCCAGCCACTAAAGATAATGTGCCTATTCCTAAGACAAGGAACTTGCCCATTAACTCTGTTCCCAGTGCTAAGGTCAGACAGGCAGGGCAGAACAGAGAGGTTATGGAAGAGAAGAACAGAATGCCTGTTCTAGTCCCCTATAATTCTTTTTACAAATCACCTGATAGCTCCCAGGCTAAACCTCAGGTCAGGCAATCTGACACAGCAAGGATTACGGAAAGGGGTGGGGCTGGAAGGCAGAACGTGCTCAGAGCACAACTGAAGGTTTCACAGTGGGATAAATCAAACCCAGCTGAGAACACAGAAAAACAATCAGGAACCTGGCGGGAAGTAAGAACCTCACAGAGCAGGGAGCGTGGGGCTAGAAACTCAGCCTCACAGGTCAGGAATCTTGGGATACAGCTAGATTCATCACTCACTCTATTCCCACAAATTCAAACAACCTTTAAAAATTGTCTCTAACATCTCTCTACATATATTGAAAAGACAAATCTGACAGCAGAACTTCTACCATAATTATCAATCACTTATGCAATAGTATAGTAGTATCATACATCTATGATCCAAAGACCCCTGCATGTAATGAATCCAAAAAACAGTGGTCCATGCCTTGTTAATATCATGACTAGACTATTGCAATGCCCTGTACACTGATCTAACCAAAAAGAGTTTGCATCAGCCTCAACTAATTCAGAATGCTGCAGCATGACTGATAGAAGGCTGCAAGAGACGTGACCACGTCAAGCCTTTCCTGAACAAATTACACTGGCTACCTACCTTACAGAGCTGAATTTAAATTTCTATATTTGATTTTCTACTATTGCTATATTTGATTTTCTACTATTGCTATTTATTATTTCTATAGTGCTACCAGATGCACATGAAGCTGTACATTAAACACTCAAGAGACAGTCCCTGCTCGAAAATGGGACAGAATACTTAAAGAACAAGCTAGCCCATTATAAACTGTCAAGACCTCTGAGGTTCTCTCAAGGAGCATTACTGTGTGTACCCTCATCAAAAGAAATTGTATGATGTGATACCCATCAGCAAGCCTTCTCAGGAGTAGCTCCCCGTGCTCTGGAATTTATTCCAAGAGGGGGGGGGGGGGCTACATCTAACTCAAGACTATCTCTACTTCAGGAAGTAAGTGAAAGCCTGGCTCTTCACCCAAGCCTTTTACAGGGGTGTCCAATGTCGGTCCTCGAGGGCCGCAGTCCAGTCGGGTTTTCAGGATTTCCCCAATGAATATGCATTGAAAGCAGTGCATGCAAATAGATCTCATGCATATTCATTGGGGAAATCCTGAAAACCCGACTGGACTGCGGCCCTCGAGGACCGACATTGGACAGCCCTGCTTTAATACATAGGGTGACTGATTATACACATATTCTACACCAGTACTAGCTTGCAACACACACTAACCAAATCAATTCCTTATTTCTTAACTGTATAAATAGCTTACCTTGAGTTTAGCCTCTCATCTTTTTATCCTAACGCACTTTGTACCACCGATCTTGTCCCAATCTACTACTACCACTATTTATTATTTCTATAATGCTACCAGATGCACATGAAGCTGACAGTCCCTGCTCAAAAGAACTCACAATCTAAGACAGATACACAGAACTAAAGGTGAATCTATGCATACTGCTCAGGTAGGGAATTACAAGGAGACTAATGAGGCAGATAGGGTAAGGGACTATAGAGGGAATAACACAGATATTGGTGCTTTGTAGTTGATAGGGTATGGACTTAAATATAGCTTCAAAAAAGTGGGCTTTCAACTGGATTTCAATACCGCCAGAGAGGGAGTCCGATGCATTAAGTCAGGCAGGTTGCACCAGGCATAACGCACAGCAAGGTAGAAGAGACGGAGTCAGGAGTTGGCAGTAGAGGAGAAGGGTACCGACAAGAGAGACTTACCTGAAAAATAGAGTTCTAGGGGCAGAGTGTAGCGAGAGATAAAAGAAGAGAGATACTGAGGAGTTGCAGAGAGAAGTAACAGAGGTAAGTAAGAGAAGTTTGAACCATATGCAGAAACAGACAGGGAGCCAGTGAAGTAAACTGGAGGAGAGGGGTAATATGAGCATAACAACCCTGGCAGAATAAGAGGCGTGCAGCAGCAAGCTGAAAAGATTGAAGGGGCGAGAGATGACTTCATGGAAGACCTACAAGAAGCATGTTGGAATAATCCAGGTGAGAGGTGATGAGAAAGTGAATTAAGGTATTGGCAGTATGCTCAGAAATGAAAGGACAAATTTGAGTGATGTTGTAGAGAAAAAAAAAATTAACAAGTTTTGGTGGTTTGCTGGACATGTGAAGAGAAGGAAAGAGATGATTCGAAGATGAACCTGAGGCGCAACTTGCATACTAAAATGACAGGGAGGATGAGAGCGTTATCCACTGAAACAGAGAATGGAGGAAGGGGAGAGGCAGGTTTAAGAGAAAAGATAAGGAGTTCAATCTTGGCCATGTTTAATTTTAGGTGGTGGTGAGACATCCAGGTGGCATTGTCATCTAGGCAGACTGATACTTGTGCTGGATTTCCATCTAATATCTGCATTTGAACCCTCATATATAGGATAAGCTGTATTATAGAAAAGCATTAGTGTCAAATCTATGATATTTGAATGCTTTGATTTGTGCAAATTAGATGCTGCATAAGCATGCACGTCTCCAGTTTAGTATGTATTATATCTCTCTCATTTGAATTTCAGTGCTGTTAATAAGGATAATTTTGGAAACTGTTTCATGGTAGTCCTATTCACTATGTAACACGATTTTTGTTCCTGGGCAGTAAGTGCCATTTCCTAATTGCTCATGCCTAAAAAGTACAGAAAATGTCTGTTATTTCCATAAAACTGCTTTTGTGACCAGGATAGTCAAATTTTGCAATTTACCTATTTAAAATGTGAAGATGCAGAATTTTCATCTTTTCATTCTTATAAAGTCATAAAAAGCAACATATGAATCACAATTAACATGTATTTATATTGAAGTTATACAAAGATAACCACAGAAGATTTATAAGTGAGTAGTTTTTAAAGATTTGTGATTCTATTATAAGTCACTGTCACGAAACAGACCCCAGATGTAGTCTCCCATCATGTTCTCATTATATTGTGCTTGGTAGCAGCATTCAAAATCCAGTGTATCCTGGTGGAAATGCTCACCTTGCTTCTCTGATTATGCTCCCATGTTCTCCTTGAATGTCTCAAGATGAGCATCAAGGATATGGACTTTGAGAGACATCCTACTACCCATTTTACTGTAATTCTTCACCAGATTCTCAACCAATTCCATATAGTTTTTAGTCTTGTGATTGCCCAGGAAGCCCCGAACCACTGTGACAAATTCGTTTTAAGCTGCTTTTTCCTTCCTAGTTGTTTTCTTGGGAAATTACTTGCACTCCTGGATCTTCCTTATCTGTGGTCTAATGAAGACACTACTTTTTACCTTTGCCATAGACAGAATAGGAAAATGCCTTGAAGGTACTTGAAGGCTGTCAAATCCTTATCTAGAGCTCTGACAAATTATTTCTTAGGCCAAATTTGTTGTGCAGTGGTGGTATCAGCACATTCCAAGGGGCCACCAGTGGTTCCCATTTGACATTGTTTCTCCCCACAGAGAATTTGATCCGCTGTGGCCAGTCTCACCTTGTGTCCCTCCTGTCCAAAAGACAGAGATAGCAGGAAAATAATGAAAATGCCTTGGCGACCCATTAGGAATGCCACCATTTTGAAGTCTACGATGACCTTCTAGCTGTTGTAATCCTCTTTGAGGTGCACTAAGTAAGCCAGTGGAAGAGACAAGTACTTGTTCCCATTATGGAGCAGCACAGCTTTGATGCTCCTGGATGAGCTGTTAATGAAGAGACGCCGCCACTTTTTTGGGTTACAGGCAATTCCAATTGTCTCAAACAGACTGGTCACATTATAGAAACATAGAAACATAGAAAGATGATGGCAGAAAAGGGCTACAGCCCATCAAGTCTGCCCACTCTACTGACCCACCCCATTAAGTCTGAGTGCATATGACTTAGTTCCTTAGCTCGACCTTCGTAGGGATCCCACGTGGATGTCCCATTTATTCTTAAAGTCGAGCACGCTGGTGGCCTTGATCACCTGCACCGGAAGTCTGTTCCATTGATCCACCACCCTTTCTGTGAAGAAGTACTTCCTGGTGTCACTACTAAATTTCCCTCCTCTAAGTTTAAGCGGGTGCCCCCTTGTGACCGAGGGTCCCTTGGGAACGAATATGTCGTCTTCCAGCTCTACATGACCTGTGACGTATTTAAATGTCTCAATCATGTCACCCCTTTCCCTTGATGAATGAAGGTGGAAAAAGCTTGGCGATGCCTCCTCTGATCTGTGATGTGCACACTTACATTCAACAAGTTCCACTGGTTGAGCCTAGATATCAAATGGGCTCCTTACTCAGTTTGGAATTAATCTGGAATGATCTGTAAAAAAGGTGAATTTCAAAATATCAAGTACTGGACACAAAAGCAAAATTCGAGAGGAATGATAGCCAGTTTCTTTGCTTTTGTGTCATAGGCAATTAAGAAAGAACACTTATTACCAAAGAACAACAAAAATATTGCAACATTAAGTTTCAAGTTACTTATTTTAACTTTACCTCATTCATTATATGGTAGAATCCCGGTTAACCAGCATTCAACTAACCAGCACTCTCAACCAACTGGCAAAAAAGATTCTCTCTCCCCACTCACCGAGGTCACCGTTGCTAATACCCAACACTCCAAAACTCCCATCCGAGGCCACTGTTGCTACTTCTCACCACTCTATACTCCCCTTGAGGCCACCATCACTGGTACCCAACACTCCAACCCCATCCCCTGAGTCCACCAGTACTTCTGTCCTCCACTGCAAACTCACCCCACCCCCTAGGCCACTGACACTGCTCTCCTCCCTTCATGCTGATGTCCACTTCCTCGCCTCACTGACCGGCACTATGCTTGCTGCGTGCTGGTGCTGAAAGAGCATGCTATTGAAGTTCCAAGTTGGGCTGCTGTGGGGCCTTGAGCATATAAGCATGATCAAGGCCTTCTGGCTCCCATCCTCTCTGAGAATATGGGGGTGGGGGGGAGGGAGTTTGGAGTGGGAGGACAGCAGTGACAGTAGTTACACCTATTTTTAAATAAGGAACTCTCAAGCAACCAGAAACTCCACTTATATACTTATCCACCAATCCCCATGGGTGCTGAAAAATTGAGAATCTACTGTATTTATGTTTATATTTGGTCAAAAAATCAAATATGATGCTAGGAATTATTAAAAAGGGATGGTTAAGAAGACTAAGAATGTTATAATGCCCCTGTATTGCTCCATGATGCGACCTCATCTGGAGTATTGCATTCAATTCTGGTCTCCTTATCTCAAGAAAGATATAGTGGCGCTAGAAAAGGTTCAAAGAAGAGCGACCAAGATAGTAAAGGGAAGGGAACTCCTCTCGTAAGAAGAAAGGCTAAAACAGTTAAGGCTCTTCAGCTTGGAAAAGAGATGGCTGAGGGGAGATGATTGAAGTCTACAAAATCCTGAGTGGAGTAGAACGGGTACAAGTGAATCCATCAAAAATTACAAATACTAGGGGATACTCGATGAAGTTACAGGGAAATACTTTTAAAACCAATAGCAGGAAATTATTTTCACTCAAAGAATAGTTAAGCTCTGGAACGCATTGCCAGAGAATGTGGTAAAAGTGGATAGCGTAGCTGGTTTTAAGAAAGATTTGGACAAGTTCCTGGAGGAAAAGTCCATAGTCTGTTATTGAGAAAGATATGGGGAAGCCACTGCCTGCCCTGGATCAGTAGCATGGAATATTGCTACTCCTTGTGTTTTGGCCAGGTACTAATGACCTGGATTGGCCACCGTGAGAACGGGCTACTGGGCTTGATGGACCATTGGTTTGACCCAGAAGGCTATTCTTATGTTCTTATGGTCTTTTTACTACTGTTATGCTGTTAACAAAATTCTAAGTTTTATGTTGAATTATACCTGCTGTACACCGCCTTGGGTGAATCTTTTTATTTTTTTTTTTTTTTAATTTATTGGGATTTATTAAATCCCAGTAAATTAAAAAAAAAAAAAAAAAGAAAATACATACATCTATAGACCTTCTAAAAAATTGTTGGAACTAAGTATACATATAACAGCAATATTTACTGTTGCTTCTTCAGGGCTACTAACAGGTCAGGTCTTCAGAATATCCCTAATGAATATGCACAAGGTAGATATGCATGCGTGGAGGGACATAATAAAAAAAAACGTCTAAGTCCCCTTTTGGTCTAAGGCCCTAAACGTTGAAAGTAGAAGCAGGGAAAATGTCCATTATAAAAAAAAACGTTCAAAAGGAGGTTATTTTTTTTTTTTTATAATTGCCTGCCTCTGTGTTCAGCTGTTTAAAAGTCCAGACCACCACTACGTCTAAACTTATACCATATAATACCAAAAAGCCTAAGTCCCAAATGCCCAAAACAAGGGCTTTTAGGCGAAGGAGGAGCCAGTCCTTCACTTAAAAGCTGGATTCTGTAACCGGTGTCTGTCAAAAACAACACTGGTCACAGAATCTATCCCCCCCCCCCCCCCCCACACACACACACGCACACAACGATCTAGGCAGGAGGGAGCCCAAGCCCTCCTGCCCTGTCAAGCCGTGAACCCCCCGACAACATCAGGGCCGGAAGGAGCCCAAGCCCAATTGCCCTGTCGAGCCGCGACCCCCTGACAACATTGGGCAGGAAGGAGCCCAAGCCCTCCTGCTCCGTCGAGTCATGACTCCTCCTTTAACATCAGGGCAGGAGGTAGCCCAAGCCCTACTGCCCCAGTGAGCCATGACCCCCCCCCTGCGATTACGATTGAGCCAGGAGGGAGCCATCCTGGCCCGGCGACCCCCACCCTGCTGACTACAATCTGGGCAGGAGGGAGCCCAAGCCCTCCAGCCCAGGCGACCCCCCCTACCCCCACCCCCACTAAGATCCGGGCAGGAGGGATCTCAGGCCCTCCTGCCCTCGGTGCACCTGCTCCCTCGATTGCCCCCCTGAACCCCTGATCGGCCCCCCACCCGCTGACACCATGACCCCCTGCCGACCCTTCCCCCACCCCCAACCCCCTTCCCCTTACTTGTAAATATATTGGCTGGACGGATGGGTCCTAAGCCCATCTGGCCGGCAGGCCTACCATCCATCGAATGGTGGGCCTTAGGGCCTGATTGGCCCAGGCGCCTCAAACCCCACCCACAGGTGGGGCCTGAGGCACCTGGACAAACGGAATCAAGCCTTAGGCACATGGGCTGGGTTGGCACTTTACACACCTGCACAGGGTTTTTTTTTGGGGGGGGGGTCTCATGGTCACATGATGGAGGGGATGCAGACTTTGACAGAGGCCATGAGGTGCCTTGAAGCAGATCCCCCATTCCATCCTAGTAGCAATTGAAGCATCAGTGCTACATCAGGTCAAATGCCCAGTCATTAATGCTGCCATCATGCAGCAAAATTAAAATTATTGCACAACACAACAGTCATGTACCATGTTATGACAGTAATTTATTATGCATATGTTGACATATTATTAGTCAATACAACCTAACCACTGACTCTATAGATTTTCTAATCTTCTTTCAAGTCAACCAACATATATATCAATAAGAAGATCTTGTAGAAGCTTGTAACAATAATTTATCTCAATGCACTCGCAGACCATATTAAATAATCTAAAAAGTATTGCAAAATAATAACATGACCGATGACGATTAGGGATACCGACTATGTCTGTATGATCTAAAGTTTAGTGGCATACAGATGGTATCACTGAGGTCTGCGAGTGCATTGAGATAAATTATTGTTACAAGCTTCTACAAGATCTTCTTATTGATATATATGTTGGTTGACATATTATTAGTGCATACATTGTTTGGTTCATATTGAAGGCCATTCATATGATATTTTTCTTTTTTTGTTTTGTTTTGGTAAATGTAATTGAGATGTTTTGCATAACTGCCAGGATAGATAGGGAAAAGGCTTAGAGTATCTGATTATTAGTCAATATATTGTAAACCACTTTGATATCTGTGGAGGAACGGCGGTATATCACTCATAGGATATGCAAATGCGCCGTACTAAAACCAATCAATAGAACACCTCAGAAGCCAAAGTATAAAACACCCTAACTCTGTACTAAAACTTATATATCAAAGCTCACCATCGCTGAAGCTCATGTATCATAACATCATTATAAAAGCTCATAAATAGTAGCTCATGTATTGTATTGTAACTATTGCAACACCATTAATGTATTGTGACATCATTATAGAATGTCATAATTTGTAACACCATTACTGAAGTTCATGAATTGTAACAACAGTATGAAGCTCTTAAATTGTATCTCATGTATCGTAACACCATCATAGAGGCTCATGTAAACTGCTCTGAATTGACTACCCAGTCATTAGTAGCGGTATAGAAGCTCTCAATAAACAATATCAAATAAAAATAACCATAATGATAACCATAACACGTGAGTGAATGTCTCCTCATTTGTATCCATGAATCTGAGTAACATCATGGCTATCTATGCTGACCCCTGCTATGACACATGGTGTTAACGCCCCCCTCTTCAGGCAGCACTACACAGGTGCATGTGTATTCCCACCCCTTTGACCATGGTTTAACCTCCATTCTTCCCCCAATAAAGAAAACTATGTTGAATGCTTACAACATTCCCCACATTCATTGCCCCCCCCCCCACCAACAGATCAAAACATGTAGAATGGCTAACATTACCCTTATATAATCTCCTCACATAAAACATAAAACTATAAAAATTTGAGAGCCCCCTATGTACAATTGCTTTCCCCAAAATATCACACTAGGTCCAATACTAAATCAATCCCCGACATTTTTCACCCCTGTTGAAACAAAATAGAAGATTAAAAATAAAATAAAATCTGTTCAAATTCCCCTCGCTACCACTTAGAACCCTGTGGAGAGCTGTCAGCTACAACTATCAGATGTTTTTCCACAGATACTCAGCTGCATCCTTGAGGGTGGTATCTGAGAATCTGGAAAACCACAGACATTTGGAAAACAAAATAGAAATCTATATTCATACCTCCAGAGGTCTCTGCCAATCACAGCAAGTGTTGTCATATCTCTGCAGGAACCTAGACACTTAAAATTCCATTCTCCGCCCTCCCCCCCTCCTCCTCCTATCATAGCGCCTTCTAATATAGATTCCTGGTAAGACTTAACTATCAGGGTGCCCCATACACATCCCGCAGATGTTCACAATGTTGGTAACAATGCTTCATTGAGCAGCCAGTTAGGATTCAGTATGTATTGGCAGAAAACAGATGGCCAAGGCCTCAAATGTACAAAACTAAGATATGCAAATGTACATAACATCAAAACATTTAGCAGCCTATTGCAGAATGGCAGGCATCGATGTTTAGCGGCCTCAAACATTTACAGCTGACAGGAAGTCATCAAGACATTTAGCAGCTGAATGAAAAATGGCAGGTATTGACCTTTAGCATCCTCAAACATTTTCAGCTGCTGAAAATTTCAGAAACTTTGGCATACAAATCATCAATGTTTTGAGCCCTCCTTTCTAGATGACTTTATAATGCAGATTTAAACATGCCTGCAGCTTACCATTTTACAATCTCTGACAGCCACTGCATAGGGAGGGTTTTCATCATGACTTCAAAGCAGTAGCTCTAGACCCAAAATGGAATGTTTACCTTTGAGGAGGTGAACATACTGGTTTGGGAGGTTATAAGACACTAGAAAAATCAGTTTGGT